>NC_033796.1:39863198-39968115 GCF_001876935.1 Asparagus officinalis | reverse complement strand
GAGAGAGAGAGAGAGAGAGAGAGAGAGAGAGAGAGAGAGAGAGAGATAATTTGGGGATCTGTATGTTGATCCTTGGGAGAGTGGTTAATTCGGAGTTGTTGTCGATCATTGATATTGGACACAATGGACAGTTGAGATGATGTGTGTTTTTTTAGTCATGGATTGATGAGTTGGCATAAAGACTGAGTAGTGTTTTTGGCTATTGTACTATTGAACCTGTTGTGGGCTTGGGCTTTATTCAAGTAAGTCCAATTATTCTTTCTGATTATTATGTGAACTGCCGTGGGCCTTGAATTGGGCTTTTCTCAAGTAACTAAAACTGTTCCAAAAAACTCAAGATAGTAGGAGTTCAAAATGGCGGGTCTGACTTGGGGTAGACTTTGTCATAAGAGTTAAAAAGTGCACTTTTTAAGCTAGTTTGGCATGCAAAAATTTATACTTGTAGTATAAAAAAATAAGTATAGCCGTATACCTGTACCCTATGGTTTACAAGATCTCCCTGGCCCATAACCGTACCCATACCCATGCAACCTAGCTGATAATAGACTTCAGTTTTTGACTAAAACAAGTATAAGTTAAAAATAGTATTTCTCACTGATACAAATCTAAATCTCCTGGGTATTTTAGTAGATATTGACAAACATATTGGGGACCTTATCCTAAAAAAACATTTTCTTCTTTGTTTTAGTAAATATTTTGACCCAAATTTGCTGATAGATTTACAGTAACTTAATTTCTTGTATACGTGGAACTTTGATTTCTTTATCTTATCATTTGCACTTTACAGCTTTACAATCTTTGATTACTTTCCTGACCAGTATATGATAGTGAATTAACTATTTAAATTTCTTTTTAGTCGAACATCTGGCTATTGTATTTGGATGCAGTGACATTTTCTGAATGTGTCTTGTGCTATACTGTTAGGAGATTGCATAGTATCTATTAATCATCCTAGTTCTAGCAAGCCTTCAAGGAACACTTGTCTGAGATCAGTATTATCTTGCTGATATTTCTTTTTGTTTTTTATTGTTCTCCTTCCAGCCACATATTGGTTCTTGATGTTGTTGGGTCTGCCCCTTTTTATATGGAAATTGATAACAGTTGGAATTTGTTCTTCTTTTAGGTTACTCTTATTGTCAAACACTTCAATGATCCACGCATATTGAGTTCCGACATAAAAGATCTTCTTCTCCAATCAATTTCTGTCCTGGTACAGTACAAGGACTATATGCTTGCTTTTGAGAACAATAATGAAGCTGTCAATAGAATGCCAAAGGCATTGCTCTCAGCATTTGATAACAGATCATGGATTCCAGTTACAAATATACTTCTTCGGCTGTGCAAAGGTTCTGGATTTTGTTCATCAAAGCATGTAGAGTATTCAACATCATCTCGTTTCCAGGTTTGATAACCAATTGTTACTTTGCACACTTATATGTAATACTGTCTTCTCTCACTATCTTTAATTACCCAAGTCTGTCTGATGTCTGTCATCATGAAGGTGTTACTACGAGAAGCGTGCAGTCAGGATGAAGAATTATTTTCTTCTTTCCTCAATCGTCTTTTCAATACCCTTAGCTGGACAATGACTGAATTCTCTGTTTCCATTCGAGAGATGCAAGAAAATTACCAGGTTACTACTATTTATTTCCTTCTATTATTCTGAATATATATTTTTTTGATAACCCAACTCTGAATCGAACCCAAGACCATGAGAGCCATAACCGTCCCGGTCACCTGCTGTGGGTTCTATTATTCTGAATAATCATCTGGTTTATTGAACTGCTTTCTTGGTTAATGTAGATTAGGTAACTTACTGTACAATTGTTGTGAATGCTAACTCCTTTGTTTTTGACTTAAACTTAAGTGTCTTGCTGTTGCCTATTCATTATCTATCTTAATTATAGTTCTTAGTTTGTTTCATTTCAGATGTTACAGATGTTACCTGTCTTGTTTAGTTAACTACTAATATGTGTTATATTATATGTTAAAATTATAATCAGTTTTGATTATTCTACCTCCTGAGCAGCTATCACTTTGACCATTGATTTTCTTCCCAATCATGATTTCATGTCCCACCAGAGTTCCCACAGATAACACCCCCCACCCCGCCCCCCAAACAACACACACACACACACACGACATACACACATACACACAAAAAAAAGACATGGAAAAGGGACATTGTAATCGTTAATTTGCCCCTCAACTCCCCAAATTGTCCTTAACATAATTACTGTTAAAATTTTAGCAGTTAGTTTTATTTTTGTCGGGGTTGTGTGGGAGGACTGGAGGAGGGCGGCATCGTCAGGGCTACAGTGGAGTGGAGACCATATATTTTTGGTACTTTTAAGGATGGAAGTGAAGGGTAGAGAGAGAGAGAGAGAGAGAGAGAGGAGATGGTGATTTCAGTTGGAAAACCAGGTTCGGCTAGTGTAAATGGGAGCCAAAGATAAGAACAAAGAATAACTGGAGCTTATTGGTTCTGCGTCTAAGGACGGAATAATTTCTGGCTTCTCTCAGCGTTGGCTTTGGGGCCTTCTGCTTAAGCTGACTTTGGCTTTTGACTCCTGCTTCAAAAGGAGAATTTTTTTACAAAAGACTGTTTTGGAAAATATTAGCAAAACAGACTTTTTGGAAAATATTTAGCAAATTCGATCTCTTTTTCCCCATGTTATCTCGGCTAGCCAAAGAAGGTTGATTTTGCAAAATATCGACTTTAAAATACACATGACTAATAATCCTGTGTAATTAGTGATCGTAGTTACGATTAATCTAAAGTGGTAGTCATGTATACTTTGTGCTGAAATGGTTAAGGTTTAATTAATGAGAACTAATTACATGAGACTAGTTAGGTTTAATTAGCGAGGACTCATTACACAGGACTACTAATCCGTGTATATTAAAGTTGATATTTTACAAAATCGACCTCTTTTTGGCCAGCTGGCCAAAAAGAAGTCAACCTTGCTAATTATTTTTTGAAAAGGTCTTTTTAAAAAAATTCTCCGCTTCAAAAAGGTTCATCAAATTCCAAATTCTTCAAAAAGGACATTCTCTTATTTTGAAAAGGATAAGACTGCTTATCTTCTTATTTTTATTATATAGCAAGGGAGAACACACACTGAAACCATTAAATCATGCTGCTTTCCTACTTCTTGATAACCGAATGCTTTTGTTTGATGCTAAAGTTGTGGAAATATTGACGGATGATGTTCTGCTGTTCAGGTTGGTGAATTGCAACAAAGAAAATGTGGAGTTGTTTTTGATCTCTCATGCAATCTCGCAAGAATTCTAGAATTTTGTACGCATGAGATTCCTCAAGCATTCCTCTTGGGCCCTGATATGAACCTTCGGAGGCTGACTGAGTTGATCATCTTCATCCTGAACCACATAATTTCAGTTGCAGATGCTGAGTTTCTTGACATGTAAGTTTCAAAGAAAAAATATTGTTCTGTAATATAGGCATGCACTCTTCCCAGGTATGTTAAAGGTGTAAGATTCTGTGGCGAACTTATTACTAATGCATGTTAAACCCAGAAGGAAGGACCCGTATCTTATATAAAGAAAATTCAAGGGATTCTAGATGCAAATTTGAACGGTGAAAATCACCATTTGGGCATGCACAATAGGACATGTGATTACCATAAGCAGAATGGATTGAATTCTGTATGTTATGGTTCTTATGTTGAAAGCAAGGTGGAATAGGGTTGGTGGTAACTATAATTGATACTGAAGGACCTAAAAAAGTTTTGGCTTGACAGTTTAGGAAGCCTAATAAACAACATTTTGGGGTTGTGTGCATGATCTTTTTGAAGATAGGAATATGGCCACTATAATGGATATTCAGGGAGGATCAAGAAAAACTTGTTTCTACAGTTGTCACGCCCAGTTGTGCAAGCCTAATGACAACAACATTTTGGGTTTGTATACATGATTGCTTTTTCTTTCACTCAGCTTTGCTAAGCGTTATTCTCTGTTTAATTAACCAGCATCATATTTCCTTCTTCTTAACTGGCTTCATTCAAGTTTTCCCAGGATTCTCTCGATTTCTCATTGGTCAAGCGGCCATAATCCTATGCTCGGAATTAAGGCACGTAGTCATCTCCGTTCTTCTCCCATGCCTCTCCATCAATTATCATAGTATTTAAATAGCTTCCCACTTCACCTCCTGATATAAAAGCAAACTGTTTATAAATACAGATGTTTCTTTTATAAACTACTTTGCTCGACTCAGTTATGAAGTTTCATTATACGGCTCATAAACTTGTTTCTTGATAATTTGAGCTATCTTTTATATCTCCTTTATTCTTGCATATCGGTACCTTGTGCATATCCTTCATTCGTTTAATTTTATTTAAGTGACTTTGTGAACCATACTAAATCAGGATCTTGAAGACACTTCCCAACTTCAATTGGAATGTTATCCGTCCTGCAGCTGTTCCAATTCCCATTTTCTTTGGAGCATACTTAACCAGTTAACCTAATCAAGCCTAATTTTCAATAGTGGCTATAATCCTATCATGGTTTGAGCTACCTGATTCTCCCGGATGTTCCTGTGCTATCGCATTAAAAATTAAAAAAATATACTGTTTTTTAATTTAATCGTTTTTTATTTATGATCTGTCACTCTTTTAAGTCTTCATACGTCTAGCACTACGTAGGTCTTCGCTACTTTTTTTGGCATCTTTGCAGTTTATATAGTAGAGGACAAGGGATTGGAAAAATAAGTAAATGAATCCTAAAAGAAGTACACTTTTTAAAATAATAATATATTCAAAGCAGACACGACAATGGAAGTGCCAAAACTGGTCGATACTGAACTCCAATAAGGTGGACCAAAAGCCAAGCGAACATGTGCTTCGAAACCTTGCTTTGGACCTTGGTTTTGTCATGCTGCTCAAGCCTCAAGAGCTATTCTTAATGTCTTCGAACTTGGGCCTGATCCAGGCCTACTAGAAGCACAATGTATAAATAAGCATGATACTGATTTCTCTGCTTACAACTACCATTTTCTCTTATTTGACCTTCATTTTGTTCTGCCATTTCTACAGGTCACTTAGGCGACCTGGGCATTATCAAGAGAAGACAAACAGAACCATGATCCTGGCACCACTTGTGGGAATTATTCTTAACCTCATGGATGCAAGTGCAATTTCAGAAAGCAAGGAGCTAAATGATATTATTTCTATATTCGCAAGTATGGATTGTCCTGTTACTGTGCATTGTGGATTTCAGTACTTGCTAGGTTACAATTGGGTAATACTTCGTGAACCTTGTTTTGATCTTGCAAATCTCCCTTATTTATGAACCTGTCGAAGATACATGACGTCAAACTAGAATAGAATCTACATTTAGTTCAATGTCATATCTACATCTGGATGCCGTGTCTGGGCCCTGAGTGGCCTGTACTGGGTAGTATGTTAGCAGATTGTGTTGCACAAGTTAATGTATGTACAAGCTGGAAATGTGGAATACATTTGGAGACACTTCTTGTTTAATTGACAACACCATAGAAGAATTACTTTATTGTTACAGTTCCACAAACTCGACAATTCTGTTAACGTTTAAAAAAAAACAGCAAACTACATGCAGTAATTTCAATTTCATCGAAGCTGAAATTGCTGGAAGACGTAAAAAATGTATAAATACTTTGAGGGAAGAGAAGAGAAGGTGTTATTTTTTTCATCATTTTTTTTATTTTTTTTGTGTGTGTCCTACTGGGGTCGTTTGTTTGCTGAAAGTTGCATTTGTGGTTTACATTTGCAAAGACCATGACCTCACAGTGTATTGTTTGTTTTACTGTAATGTATTTTTTGGTGGCAACTCCTTTTGCAAATGAGGTTGTTTTTGCGAACACAGATTTCATGGCCACGTTTGCTGCAAGTTGTTTTTTGTTTTCTCTATTTGCAGTTGCGTGCAAATTACAGCACAATAAATAGATCCACATCTGTCCTCTTGCAAATTGCAACTGAAGTTGCAGTTGTAATTGCATGTGAACCAAACTCCCTCACTCCTGATGTGTGGGTGGGCGCGCGTGCATGCGTGATTGGAGCCACATATGTCGTCAACATGCTTCTCAAAGTACTAATTCAATATGGATACTGACCTCTTCCTGTCAACAACTTGATATAGTTAAGATCCATTATATATTCATGGTTTATAATAGGAGCATAAATGTCTTTCCAGTCTAGCCTACACCAAGTTGACTTGGCCCATATTAAGTTTGGATTTGTCAACGACTTGCTAATGTTGTCTATGCATCAGGAACTACATTTAGTTTTACTAATCTGCAAGTCACTTTATGAGGGATTATAGTCAGTTTGCTGAACTTGCTTTATGTTGTCTTGTTGGATTTGAGTACATTGTCCATTCCATAATGACATGACTAGTAGTCTAGTGAATGTACAGTCACATTGTTCTATTTGTCAGGTTAATGTAGTCTAATCGATCTTGATATCTCATATCCCGTAGGCTAGTGTTTCTAGCTTCACTTCTTTTAAGGTTGCTTCTATTTTATCATTTTACTTGTACCTTTAAGAGTTGATTATAAATTCATGAAACAATGTCCTCATTATGGCACCGCTCTGTATACCAGACGAATGACTGATATTATTTATTTCTGACATTGTCACACTTTACGCAGGGCAATCTCTTAAGAGGAGATGCTGCTCATGCCAAACTAGCACAGCTCGAAGAATTCTCAAAATTCCTGATGAACATAAGTAGGAGTGGGGATTCATTAATCCAGTCTGATGACGAGGAACAGGATAGTTGTTGCTGCATCTGTTATGCCTGCAACGCGGATGCCATCTTTAAGCCGTGCCACCACAAATCTTGCTACGGCTGTATCACAAGGCACCTCTTGAACAGCCCAAGGTGCTTCTTTTGTAACACTGCAGTCACTGAAGTAGTGAGGGTTGAAGACTGACTTATAGCTGCAGAATGGGTGATATAATTTTCAAAATGCCCCATTTATGCAAAGAGTTTTTCTCCTTGCTTTCCCAAAGTCAGTCACAGTATGATTTTTTGGCCTCCCAGATGATGGATGGAAGCTGCATTATTGTACAGAAGCTGCATCAAGTTACAGATCTAGAATTCATAATTATAGTCCAGGTATAGGTTTATATTATATGATAATATGTAGCATATGTTCCATGTAACCTCCTTATCTATATCTTCAGCACTTATCATCCTTCAGTTCATTTATTAGCGCTTATTACCTCTCAATTCATAAGGGAGAGCGAGCGTGAGGTCATCTGCAGTATATCCTTCTTGAAGTGTGAATCCAGGGTCGTAAGTGCTACTGAAGATATAGACATAGGTTAATCTTCAATTTGCCCTTATATGTATGACGACTCTATATTTGAAGCAGCGGTGAAGCTGCAGGAGCGCGGGCTGCAGGAGGGAAGTGAATTTTTGTAGGTCTAGTATATTTGACTCTGTAAATATGAGATGTAAATGAAAGGAAAGCTTTTACTTGTCTCTATCTCAGAAGAAAACTTGGAGAGAGACAATAGGTGTTTCTTTGTTAAAACGCATTTCTCCAGTGATTGTAGTGTATATTTTGAATAAGAAATCAAGAGCGATGCTAAACTCTATTTTTTGTTTAAGTGTGGTGACTGGTGAAATACTGTTAGTGGTGATCTGTTCCCCTTTCACGCGCACACACAGTGAGGCATCTGGTGTTATGATTCGAAATATTTCGAGCTGGTTCATTAGAAAAACTATATGAATATTCTTCGACACTTCATGTCTTCAGAAACGAAACAATTATACAAATCCCGGCTATGAATCAAGTGTATAAACGTTCCTCTACAAAATCCCGATGATGAAACAGTATGTCAATCTTCTTCTATCCTGCCAAAACAAATACAAAAATATAACAAGCTAAGAAAAAGTACTACATTCCGTAGCTATGATAACATAGGACTATTTTAGATACTAGTATAGTGCACGTGCTTTACATGTGGACATACTTATTTTATATTTTTAATTCATTTCATGAACATGAAAATGAGGAAGTCGGTAAAAAAAAAGGATTAATCTAAAATATTAGAAGTATTGAGTATTTTTACATATAAAAGTATATAAATTTCAAAGTAAAATGAAGAAAATTCTATGTGAATCGGTACAGATGTCAATTATAAACTAAGATATATTTTAATAATTTGAATCTTTGTGATGTTTATATCTTAGTGAAAGTACATAAAATTTATATCATTATATGCTAATTTTGCTGTAGATTATATTGTTCAATATATGCAAACTTTATATTTAATAACTTGAATATAAAATATATATTTGATGAATTTGTATGCTAATATAAAAATATATTTGATGTTAAATTATGTTTAATTTTTATATGCAATTTATATTCCAGTATAGGATATGAACTTATAAATTTATGATGATGTTATAATAAGTTGAGAGCATAAAATTATTGTAGCTGATCAAACAAACAACATATACTTTCAAACCGAAGTAAAATCCCAAATATTTGGTCACCAAAATTTGTGTTCAATCTGATTCGACAAATTTTGTCTATAAACCCATTTCAAAGAAACTCGAGCTGCAGTCGCACAAAGCAACCACAAATCTAACTCGCCCTCCTATTGGGCCACTTGGTCTTTGCTTTCGCCCTCCTATTGGACCAGAAAACTCTTTGTTTTCATTTATACGTGGCTACCAGTTACAAAAGATAGTAATCTATGGATTTTATATGCTTTTCTGATTTTAAGGGTTTATTTTAGAAAACCTCGAACACTTTGGGCATTTTGAGCTAACCCCCCTGAACTTTTTAATACGGCTCAACCCCCAGAACTTTAGGCATTGTTGCAAATAAACGCCACCTAAACTTTTTAATTAGGGAAAAATGCTTCCAGCCCCCAAATTCGTAATAAATATGCTTCCCCCTCCCAAGACTTTTTCAACGCTCTCAAAACCCCTAAATTCATAATAACTATGCACTGAGCCCCCAAAACACAAAGCCCAAGAATTTTACACAGGTAAAGACTATAATGCCCATTCTCTTTCTCACCATGCAATCCCTCTGCTCTCCTTCCCCCACCATTTTTGCCCTAGCCCCCTCCGTCCCTTCCACAACCCTCGTGGCGGCCGAAGCTCCTCTCCGGTCTCGCGCCTCGACCCCTCGCCTCCGCTCGCCGAGATCCGTCATGTCCACCGCTGATCCCAGCACGACCTCCGCTCGACCCCTCGCCTCCGTCCCCAACCCAATCCCTCAGGTCCATCATCCTCGAAAAACCCTACCACGTGCTCTCGAGCTCGTCCAGTCCGGCTCCGGCCGCCTCTCCGACCACGTGCAGGAGGAGCTCGTCCCAAGGCGGCAGAGTACAACAGCAAGAGAGCAGAGCTCGAGAGCGGCTTGCCACTCAAAGGAGTTGATTTGGACGAGATCAGGACACGCGACGTGGCACTGCGAAGGCCTTTTCATGCTCTCCTTCTTGTATTCCATCTGATGGTCCCATATCGAACCAGGTACCCGTAACCTTAACAATCAATCCGTAACATTAACAACCAACACGTAACCTTAACAATCAATCCGTAAACTTAACAATCAACCCGTAACCTCCACAACCAACACGTAACCTCCACAAACCAACCCGTAACCTCCACAATCAACCCGTAATCTTAACAATCAATTCGTAACCTCCACAACCAATCCGTATCCTTCGAGTTGGTACATAAAGCCTATATTATTAAGGGCCCAGATTTATGTGGAGGTTACGGGTTGATTGTAAATTGAGTTTACTTTGAAATTAGTTCGCCCATTATGAGAATTGAGTTACATAATGACATCTTTATGAATTAAGGGCCCAGATCTAAAATAGCTACATGACTTAATTTTCTGATTAGAGCCATTTCAATGATTTTAAGGATTTATTTAGGAATACCAAAGATTTGATGGACTAATATCAAATAGTGGATGTAACGAGTACTGTTGAGGAGTACTAGTAACTATTGCAGGCTCACGTGAAGAATCTGGTCAGAGGCTTTGAATGAATCAAGAGGACGAGTACGTTTACGTATCAAACTTTATAGGCTTTATGTACCAACTCTGTAACCTTAACAATCAATCCGTAATATTAACAACCAACACGTAACCTTAACAATCAACCCGTAACCTCCACAACCAACATGTAACCTCCACAAACCAACCCGTAACCTTAACAATCAATCCGTAAACTTAACAATCAACCTGTAACCTCCACAACCAACACGTAACCTCCACAAACCAACCCGTAACCTCCACAATCAACCCGTAATCTTAACAATCAATTCGTAACCTCCACAACCAATCTGTATCCTTCACAACCAACGCGTATCCTTCACAACCGACCCGATCTTGATTCTTTCCGTTCTTGATTCCTAATTTTACACGAGTAAAATAGAGCCTATAACCCCAAAAAAACCCAAATTAAAGTTGCTGGTTATAATAACTGTTCTTCAAAAATAGATCAAACCTCAAATATCAGAAAATTAATAAACAAATGAATTGAATATTTTCCCTCAATTTCAAGAAATCCACTCGTGTCGTCTAGGTCAGCCGGGATCCTAAGGATGCGCTCGTCCCCTTTTGGCACTTTACGAATGCTAGCAGGCCCCCTAATGCTCCGTTCACGTCGCTGGATGAAATGTTTGACCGCTTTTGTGAGGGTGGGTACCTGGTTCGATATGGGACCATCAGATGGAATACAAGAAGGAGAGCATGAAAAGGCCTTCGCAGTGCCACGTCGCGTGCCCTGAGCTCGTCCAAATCACTCCTTTGAGCGGCAAGCCGCTCTCGAGCTCTACTCTCTTGCTGTTGTACTCTGCCGCCTTGGGACGAGCTCCTCCTGCACGTGGTCGGAGAGGCGGCCAGAGCCGGACTGGACGAGCTCGAGAGCACGTGGTAGGGTTTTTCGAGGATGATGGACCTGAGGGATTGGGTTGGGGACGGAGGCGAGGGGTCGAGCGGAGGTCGTGCTGGGATCGGCGGTGGACATGACGGATCTCGGCGAGCGGAGGCGAGGGGTCGAGGCGCGAGACCGGAGAGGAGCTTCGGCCGCCACGAGGGTTGTGGAAGGGACGGAGGGGGCTAGGGAAAAAATGGTGGGGGAAGGAGAGTAGAGGGATTGCATGGTGAGAAAGAGAATGGGCATTATAGTCTTTACCTGTGTAAAATTCTTGGGCTTTGTGTTTTGGGGGCTCAGTGCATAGTTATTATGAATTTAGGGGTTTTGAGAGCGTTGAAAAAGTCTTGGGAGGGGGAAGCATACTTATTACGAAATTGGGGGCTGGAAGCATTTTTCCCTTTTAATTATGTCAAAATTTAGGCGTTATGTCACATAACTCCCTTTAACTTTTTAGTTACACCAAACCCTGAACTTTAGGCGTCATTGCACATAATCCTCTTAATTTTTAATTCTGCTAATACATTAATGGAATAAAAAATTTAGAGGGTTATATGCAACACTAAATTTAAGGGGTTTAAGAAGGTTTAGTGCAATACCCTTGGGGGCTGTTTGGATAGGTTTTTTTGGGTGGTAAAAAAGGAGAAAGTTGTCAAAAATGTCAGTTTTTTGGCAGCTTTCACCCAAAATCGCGCAGCTTTCACCTAAAATCACCTTTTTAACAGGTGATTTTGGGGGAAAGCTGCCAAAAAGCTGACATTTTTGACAGCTTTTCCCACTTTTACCACCTAAAAAACAGGAACCAAACAGCCCCTTAAAGCTTATGGGGTTGGATGCGGTTCTAAAATTAGCAAAGGTTACAAATCTAATGGATGTTGCCTGCAGGTTGTGATTTACTATTTGTCCTTTATAACTCGTACCCACGTGCAAGTGAAAGCAAGAGCTAGGCGGCCCAATCAGAGGGAGAGTGAGATTCGGCAATCACTTTAAGCAACTGCTGCTAGATTTTCTCCCCCCATTTCAATGCCCAACTGAGAGGATCCCAAAAAAATCTCATATGATGTTTCTTTATTTAATTATTATTATTAAAGACAGAAAAGGGTTGTTTGCTTCAAATCCTAAAATTATAGGATTTGGAATCTCATCAAGAATTTCAAATCTATGTGTTTTTAACATATTTTTATTTTGAGTTCATAATCTTATATTTGGTTCAACTTGATTAGAGGAAAATAAATTCTATAAATTATAATTTGTTAATTGATTCAAATTCTAAAATATAGAAAAGTACAAAATGTATGGATATCTAATGCCAAAACTTTAAATTTTTAGCATTTGACAAATCCTTTCAAAATTGTAGGATTTGGCAAATCCCTAATATTTCTACTTTTTTTTATTTTATGGATACCTAATGCCAATTTTTTTGAAACCAACACTATATGGAATCCCATAAATGAAAATGAGACATGTTTGTTTTAAGAATTTCGAAGGCACCTCAAATGCTAAAAATTTTGTTGAACCAAATACCCCAAAAGAATCAAAGAAAATCAATGCCAAAATTTGGGAACATTTGCACATAACAACCAATAAAAATTACTGAGAATTATGCAAACTGATCGACCAGTTTTCATTTATTTTGAATACAAGAGAATTATATTCTAAAATCTAGCTATCGAAGAAAAGACACATAAATCTACGTAAGCCAACTTCAATACTAAACTAAAGCATCTTAACAAAAATCTTTTAAAGTTACTTCACTTCATTATTGCAGGCAGAATGAAGCAAAGAAGCCATCAAAATAACGCTTGCCGGCAAAAAATGAAATGACCAGCATCAACCTATGAAGAGAGAAACTCAAAACTATAAAGAAAGAAAATGTCAAAATATCAATGGAATAGGCATAATAGAAAGAAAATGTCAAAATATCAATGGAATAGGCATAATAGATCCTTATAGGAATCCTGTAGTTGATTATTGCACGAATTAGAAGAACAACGCTTAATATTCAATAGAGTAGGCATACTCAATTTCAAAATTTGGCAGGCGTTAGCGATCACTTCTACTTTCACCCTCAACTCATCTATTTTTTTTTTATTTTCTACTCCTTTCTTTAGGCTCATTCATTCTCGCTCACTTTCATCATTTTCACGATGTCGATTATGGGATCGCTTTGATGCCATTTTCCTCTTCCTCCACTTCCCTCCTCACATGTCATTTTCTGCGACGTCACGTGCTCAGACCACCCCTCCAAGTTCCTCGCCATATTAGAACCCAACAATGTTGGAAAAACTTCCCTCCTCTCCATTAAGATATCTAGAAAGATGGGATAATAGAGTCTCTCAATGTCTATATCAAGAAAGATTTATGTAATGTTTGATGTTTGATATATAGGAAGAATTTCATTGGTGAGCACTTTTTGTTTGGAATTCTCATGTGGTTATAGAGGAGGAAGATTTTTCACGTATGAGAGGTGCTCACTTGTGGTGTCCATTCTCTTCAATCTTTCCGCCAATAATTGTATTTGTAGAGAGAGCACATAGTCATGCAAGAGGAAGGAATTTGAGAGTTGACAATGGGGATTAATGGGTAGAATTAAGAATCAATTCATAGCTTGCATTGATGAGTAATTAAAATGTTCAGCTAATTAGAGGTTAGTGGGACAATGGAAGTCGTATGTCAACGAACGATTGAGAATAAATTTGGGGGTTATGAATAATTCATTCATGGATAAATTGCTTGGGGGTTATGAATAATTTATTTAATTGTGGTTATTTAAATGTTGTTTATGCATATGTATGTGTATGCATCATGGCATTTAATAAGTGATATTTAGTATGCATATATATGTGTGTGTACTTATGATGTATGTATGTGTGTTTGAGGGTAGTTTTGGGAAAAAAAATTAACATGGCAACACACTTTTATAATAGAAATAGATATGACATTTAATAAGTGATATTTAGTCTCTCTCTCTCTCTCTCTCTCTCTCTCTATATATATATATATATATATATATATATATATATATATGGGAAAATGTTCCTAAGGTGACGCCTTAGATAATCATCTAAGGATGCGGCCTAAAATCACATGATTGAGCTACATTATGGATGATCCGCTCCGTTAAACTTGATCTACATATTCTAAAACCCCAACACACCAAGTTTGTGGTGAACCCATCGTCGTTTGACCCTCCGTCAAACCATGTGAAAAGTTCTATTCATTCGAAACCGTTAAAATTAATATGAATGGATGAATGGTCAAACGACGACGGATTCACCCCAAACTTGATGTGTTGGGGTTTTAGAATATGTAGATCAAGTTCAATGGAGCGGATCATTCACAATGTAGCTCAATCATGTAATTTTAGGCCGCGTTCTTAGATGATTATCTAAGGTGTCACCTTAGGAACACTTCTCCCATATATATATATATATATATATATAACCCTAAATCAATGAGCTTCTTGACTTTGGATTTGATTGCTTCCATGATATGTGGACAAAATCACCGTTGTGGTTGCTTGACAGGCTTGGCATCTTGTTTAATGTTAAGGTGGTGCAAGGCCACATGAGAATCAAGGTCGGGCATGTCCTCATAGTTCCAGATGAAGACGTCAATATAGTCACGTCCTAGAGCAATGTGATCTTCCTTTTCTTCGGAGATAGGCTATCACTTATGAATATGAGCTTTGGATTAGATTCATCTCCTATGTTCACTTGAATTACCTTGTCGTCCATAGGAGGTTCGCGCTATTCAAAGCGTGTTTCCCACTACATGCCGAGTTGTCGGCTCAGGGGATCCTCGAATAGGGGTAATTGGTCATCCTCTCAAGTTTTACCTAGCTGAGCTGAGGTCATGTTAGACATAAATCTCTCGAACATGGTCCTGTAGGCTGTCTAAAAATCATAACAGATAGCTGATCCCCCATCAAACACTGATGATGGAAGTTACAATCTGACGACTTTCAGAATGTTATAATTTAAAGACTTTCACGTAGAAGGTTATAATCTAACGACCTTCACAATAACCAATGAAAGCTCTAATTCAACAGCCTTCACAATCAACATCGGGAGTTACAATCTGACGACTCTTATATTTTCAAGGAGCCAAGACGAAGATTACGAGATGACGGTCTTTGCAATGCTTTAGCAAAAGAGACTACAAATCGACGGTCTCTTCAAATCAAAACGCATGGTTCATCCCCAGCGTTCAAAGTTAAAACGCACGGGTCGGACCTGCGTTGCAACATCAAAACGCACGGGTCGAACCAGCGTTATAACTTCAAAACGCAGAGGTCATCCATGCATTACACCATAAAAATGCAAAGGTCATCCCTGTGTTATAACAGCAAAATGCAGAGGTCATGGCTGCATTCCAGAGTCAAAACGCAAAGTTCGTGGACTCAAAACGCAGAGTTCATGCAGAGCCCAACTCTACGTTTCAGAGTTCACAACACTATGCGGCCTGTGAGTTTTCAGCCTAAAACAGGCCCAACTCCGCGTTTTGATGTCTAAAACGCAGAGTTCGGGCCTAGAACGCCCAGATTGACATTTTGACTCGTTCAAAGCACGAACTGAACGGTTTCAAAACCGTTTTTCCCACGATTTGGGGAGCTGTTTAAGGGGGCGGTTACACCCTATTCAGCCCCACTTAGGAGCGAATTAAGGGGGGTGGTTATACCCCTTGATCCCCTATAAATACCTCAAAACTCAACTGAGTTCGCATCTGGGATTTTGGGCAGAAAAGAAGAGATATTGGCTCTCTCTCTTTGGGGGATCGCTGGTTTTTTTGGGAATTGCTGAAGCTTTGGAGATCGACCACCGGAGCTTTCTTCTGGCGTTGGCTTATTAACCGATTTTTGGTTCAAATCAACTCTTGGAGATCGACCACCAGAGCTTTCTTCTGGCGTTGGCTTATTAACCGATTTTTGGTTCAAATCAGCTCTTTTACAGAGTTCTTCTAAACTCGTTCAGAGTTCTAAAACTTGCTTTGCAAGTTCTGCATAGCGTCAAACCGTGAGGAGAAGACATCGTTCCAGTGAAGCAAAATGTCGGATCGTCAACGGAGAGCAAACTCGACGCGAGCATTCGAGAGAGGCACTCCATCGCCACCGTGAAAAACCCAGACTTAAACAAATGGGAGAATCCAGATCATTCTCCTCTCTTTTTTAATCGGAACCCAATTGTAATTGAGATCGAGAGAATATAAATAAAATTTTTCTTTCATTTCTTTTACTATGAATTTTCCACAAACATGCCCCAAAACAATTTACCTTATGTTGATATTAGTTCTTCTACATAGTTAGCGTTGAAATGGATGGGGAATATTCTATTTACTTTAACTCTTTTTCTTGAATGAAAAGTTACACCCCTCTCCTCCCTCTGCTTCAACCTCCTCTCCATCCATTCCGCCATTGAACATCATTGCGTCCCTGTTTCTACCCTCTTCCTCCTCCACTAGACTCATTCCAATATTGTGGATATTTATTGAAGAAGAAGGTGGTGGTGGTGTTGATGGTGGAGGAGGTAAGAATGCCAACTGAGAAGGTGATAGAAGCAGTGGCGGAGAAGTTACATAATAAACTCATAAATACTTAATTCATTCAAAATAATCACCAATTCAATGTTATATAAACATCTAAAACTTTGCACGCCGAGTTTTCATCTTCTTAAAATAATCAATCACAGAATCAGTATCAATTTCTTGAACAATCTCTTTCTCGATATACATAACTAAATTATCTGCTAAGAATGCGTCTTCCATCTTGTTGCGGAGCCTTGTTTTTACAATTTTCATGGCAGAAAATGCTCGCTCGGTAGTAGCTGTAGACACCGGAAGAGTTAGAACAAGGTGAATTAAGCGGTCAACAAGAAAATGTTCACTTTTCTTTTCAGTTTCAGCCAGTGCCACACATAACTCGGAAATAGTTGAAAGACTTCTCAATTTTGGATCATTGCGGGCGTCGAGGACAAAATGTTCCAGTTAAATCTTCAAAATGAGCTTATCTTGACCATCAAAATCAGCAGGATAATATTTGTCAACAAGCCGACAAATTTGATCAACATCGAATAGTTTGTATCCATTCTTCGGAACTAAAGAAGCACTCAAAGTCAAAATTTCCATTGCATCCTCATTGAACCGGCTATTTAACTCCACCAATTCCTTGTCAATTGTCACAAAAAATATATCAACTTTGTAATACTCCTCAATTTTCATCTCCCTCTGTTGCGTACCTCGACGTGCTCGATAAGGAGCATTCATATCAGGAACTACAATAGAGTGTTGTTCACAAAATTGCTTAACTGAATGCAACATATCACTCCAACCATCATCTCTCAGTTTTTGTATCAAAACTTTTGTTGAACCGACCAAATGTAATGCATTAACAATATCTTGAGACCTTTGTTGTAGACTTTGACAAAGTGAATGTGTAATGCCCAAAATATGTTTCACCAAATGCAAGACAAAAACAAACTCAAATGATGTCATATAATTAGAAGCAGTGTCGGCATCACCTCGTTGACAATAAGTCGATCTTCCATCATTTGCGATGTTCTGAAGGACGGAAAATGTAGCATCAAACATCTCAATGAAGCTACAAACTGAGAGAAAATGTGAACTCCAACGAGTATCTCCTGCACGTTTGAGAGTCCCAATTTGATTCTTCCCTCTTCCAGTTTCAAGTTCATCAATTTCCAACAAATGTTCTATTTCTGTTACTTTAGATTCTTGCAGCTGATCATGACGTTTGCAAGATGAAGTAATTATATTAACAACAAAAAGCTTATTTGTAAAAAACTGATGGACAAGAATGTTCTCTCTTTGAGCAGCTATTAAAGCAAGTTGCAGTCTGTGAGCAAAACAATGTATATAGTAAGCATACGGACAATCATTCAAGAACAATGCTTGCAATCCATTCCACTCTCCTCGCATATTGCTCGCACCATCGTAACCTTGACCTCGAATATTATGAACACCAAGACTATGAGAAGACAAAACACGATCCACTTCCCTTTTGAGGTTTGCCGATGTAGTGTCACTAACATGAACTATATCAAAGAATCTCTCTTTTATAAAGCCATGTTTATCAACAAATCTCAAAATGATAGCCATTTGCTCTCTTTTTGCCTCATCACGTGATTAATCAACAAGAATACAAAATTTTGAATCTCCTATTTCTTGTCGTATGTAACTTCTCACTTTGGTTGCATATATGTGCATAATTTCTTTTTGAATGTCCGGTGAAGTATACTTGGAATTATAATGAGCATTTTTTACAACTTGTGAAACTTCATCATTGTAAGATGCCAAAAGCTTCACCATCTCCAGAAAATTACCTTGATTCCTTGAATCTGCACTCTCATCGTGCCCTCTAAATGCACAAGCTTGCAAGGCTAACCAACACACACTATCAATAGATGCCTTGAGCCGTAGCCTATTTTTCATTACAAGTTCTTCATCTTGAATGTGAAACGCATGGTCAATGTGTGCTGACTGATTCAATAAGTTTTTACACTTTTGTAATGCAATTCTATGAGGAGAACAAGGATCTTTGCCAATATGACTTAACAATAAGCTGTTAGCCCTTATGTTTTGATGATGTTTTACAACCACCATTAACAGTACTAATGGCTTATTGAGTGCAATATTGAATTCACTTGAAGCTATTGGGACTCACACACACGTTTTCATACTTAAGCTTTTAAGCGTTTTTCACAAAATACTATTTTTCACAAGTATGAGGACCTATCTGCAAAATTCTTTTTCCAAACAGTTTGTTTTTAGTATTAAAAACATTTTACAAAGTTTCATAATTTTCAGAGGTCATATAAATATTTTCTAAATATTTTAGTTTGAGTCAAAACACTATTCTGGAGCATATCAGAATGCGGTCGACCGCACCGGTCGACCGCACTTAAGGTCATTCGTCACTGGGCTCCAGAGAGGTCGTCGGTCGACCGGTGCGGTTGACCGAAATCTCGATTTTTGTATCGGTCGACCGCACCGGTCGACCGATGATGGCTCTGCTTGTTTTCTAAGTTTTCAAAGCTGCTCGCGGTCGACCGGATTTTCGGTCGGTCGACCGAATTCATCTTTTCGGTTGACCGAACGTTCTGGCGGTCGACCGATGGTTTATTCGGTCAACCATGACTTTTTCTCAAACGGTCGTTTGCCTTGTTTACTGTGCTTTCACTTAACTGTGTTTGGCACAATCTGCGGCAATAGTCTGAATAGGAGATTATTTTCTTAATTGGGAAGATTGAGTTGTGATTTTAAAATGATTAATCCTTTTTATATAAACCAAGACTTCTTCTTCTTCCTGTTGCCCTAACTTCTGCTGAAAAACCAGAGAGACGCTGTCTTCTGAGAAAAATTTTCAAACTCTGTTTTCTGTGGTTTTTCACTGTGTTTCTTGTGTGAGTTCACTTCCCAGCTTCAGTACTCTTTCTCTTTGCCATAGGGACTTGTAAAGAGAGAGTCTTGCATCATTTCTACTGATGTGTGAGTGTGATCTTGTGTAGATCAACTGTGAGGGTGTGGGATCTGTTGAGATCAACTGTGTAGTGAGAGATTGAGAGGGAATCGTGTGTAGACAAAAGTTCCGGCTTCCAAACCAGGTGTGTAGTGGATTTCTCCTCGAGAGTGGGGAGCGGGGATGTAGGTCAGCGGACCGAACCTCGTTAACACATCGCGCGTCAAAGGATAACAATTACTAACCCTATCTCTTTTACTTTAATCGCATTAGAATATTTGTGGTTTGCTTGTGTTTATTTTTTATTGCATATTAGAGCCTCTTGACCCTAATCACCCCCCCCTAGGGTCAAACAATTGGTATCAGATCTTGGTCTCTTTATTAATTTTTGGTTTAACCGCCTTAGAGAAAAGATCTAATGGAGGCCTCTTTGAATATGCATATGTTAGAAAATTTTGCTTATTGGAAGGCTAGGATGAGAATTTACCTTCGTTGCATTGATCTTGACATCCTAGAGCTCATAGAAAAGAAATATGTAGAGAAGTCCAAAGTCGGGAACATGACCGATGAAGAAAGGCACCAAGCCAATCTTAATGCTAAGGCCATGAACGCCTTAATTTGTGGTCTTTCCCCCAATGAATACAATAGAGTTTCCACGTGTGCAAGCGCATACGAAATTTGGGTAAAATTATGTATCACACATGAAGGAACCCCCCAAGTTAAGGAATCTAAGATTAGTGGACTTATTGTAGGCTGTCTAAAAATAATAATAGATAGCTGATTCCCCATGAAATACCGATGATGGAAGTTACAATCTGACGACTTCCAGAAGGCTACAATTTGAAGACTTTCACATATCAAAGAGCTAAAGCAAAGATTACAAAATGACGATCTGCAGCAACGCTCTGACAGAAAGAGATTACAAATCGACGATCTCTTCAAATCAAGACGTGGAAGTCCTCCCTGCGTACCATCGTCAAGGCACAACACCAATCCAACCACCTACGCACTTTCAACCGCTGCAAACACGAATGCAGCTTCTTATGTGAGATGATTGATCTTGATGGCTGCGACAACGACTAATATTATATTAGCAACCATTAGAGGTGCTGATGAGCAGTGTAATGATATTCGACACACTGAAGAGCACATGGTTAAACCATGCAAAGAAATCTTAGTGGAGATCGTGACCTGCAGTTGATAGAGCGTTGTTGAGATGCCTTAATTGTCACAAATGGCCTGAATAAGACCTTCTCTACTGGTCATTGGTGTCATCCATATATAAAGACAGAGAAGCTCAAACGCAGCTCCAATCGCTGCTAATCACAGCTCAAACGCAGCTCATCATCGCTGCCCAACGCAGCTCATCATCGCTGCCCAACGCTGCCAATCACAGCTCAAACGCAGCTCATCATCGCTGCCCAACGCAGCTCATCATCGCTGCTCAAACGCAGCTCATCATCGCCTCATCATCGCAGCTCAAACGCAGCTCATCATCGCTGCCCAACGCAGCTCATCATCGCTGCCCAACGCAACTCATCATCGCTGCCCAACGCAGCTCATCATCGCGGCCCAACACAGCTCATCATCGCTGCCCAACGCAGCTCCAACCGACGTCGAACGCAGCTCTATACTGCTGCCAAACGCACCTTCAAACATCGAAGAACGCAGCTCAATATCGCTGCAGAACGCACCTCCAGATGCTGCGTTCAAACACAGAATTTAGGCCAGAACGCATGTCAAAGTTCTGACCTGTTCAAACACGATCCAGGCAGTTTCGAAAACCGCTCTTCACCCACGATTTGAGGAGTGGCTTACGTGGGTTGTTACACCCGATTAATGGGGTAACTAAACCCCCATTTAGGTGCGGATTATGGGGGCAGTTACACCCCTAATCCCCCTATAAATATCAACAAACTCAACAGAGTAGGGATCTCTTTTTGGATTACTTAGATCGGATTTTTGATAATCAGATCGAGGGACGAGATATCATTGGAGATCAGATTTTTCTGGAGAGGATCTTTCGATCAGATTTTCCAGAATCAGAAAAAGAGGATTGAATCCTTACACAGTCTGGGGAATCAACAAACGGAGGAGCTCTAAACCGTCGATACTTAGCTTATTAACCGAATTATTTTCGGTTTGAACAACTCTATTACTAGAGTTTATTCTGAATCACGAAACTCCGAATTATTTTCGGTTTGAACAACTCTATTACTAGAGTTTATTCTGAATCACGAAACTCATCAAGAGTTATCAACCAGACAAGACTGTTGTTCCAGTGAGCATAGATATTCGGATCGTCAACGAGAATCAAACTCGACGCAAGCATTCGAGGGAGGCATCTCATCCTACCAAGAAGAACCCAGAATTAAACAAAGGAGAGAATCTAGATCATTCTCTTCTCTTTTGTAATCAGGAATTCAAATTGTAATCGAGAGTTAAGAGAGTTGTAATCATTCTTTTTCTAAGCAGTTAGAGAGAATAAAATCAAATACAGTTCTTTCATTCATTTTTCTTGTTACAAATTTTCCACCAAACAAAAGATGGCGACTCCGCTGGGGACTAGCTTCTCTGACGAGGAAGTGGTGGCACAATCCGATGTTCACCTCACTGGAACAACCGTCGAAACTCTTGTCATGGAGTTTGACCAAGCCAAGTATGAGGAGGCCCTCTCCTCTGGATCGCTTAGCCCTAAGGCTAGGCGAGATGCCTGTAAGAGCTCTAAAGAGGTCTTAACTGCTGTTGAGACGCCAAAGAAAGCCCTCTCCTTTGACCAAAGCCTCAAACTCGCTCTGCAAGCTGAAGATCCAACGCCCATTTCAACACGGCGTGTAGTTGGTTGTAAGAGACCTATGACAGAGAAAGGCACAATCAACGCCGATGATGCTACCGCTAAGGCTTTGAAACAAGCCAAGAAAAACGCCGCTCGAAGACGAAGAAGATCCATCCGACGAGCACATCTCCGAGAAAATCAATCCCTGATCCAACACAAGGGTTATGTTTTTGAAGAGCTGCCCAAACATTGCGTTCATACTCCAGAACGCACGCTTCGAGGTAACGAATCCAATTATGAACCTCGAGTGATTCAACTCAAACGCGACCCTCAGTGGTGCGTTGTCCAATCAAAGCACAGCCCTGCTAAGGGAAAACAGACGCCTCATGAGTGCGTCCAAACAAAACAAGACCCTAAGGGGTCTGTTTCATCAACTAAACGCAGGCCAAGGCCTGGTGTTTATAAATCAAAACGCGACCCTCGCACTTTGACTCCCGAATGTGATGGGGTCCGCCAAGTTCAAGAGAGTCGACGTGGGTTTAAGATTCACGTCCGCCAAGAACCAGTCTCGCCCCCTCAGAAACAGAGGGTCCTATCTCCGACGAAGAGTCAATCTCAAAGCCCTGACTTGCGAGAGTTACTCTCTAGAAGAAAACCAATACAACAGGCGAATCATCCCTGCCATTGTGAGAGGATTATTTCAGCAGTCCTCTTCGAGTGCCAATGTTGTACACCTGAACCCCGACAATCAGTGTTCGACAGATTGACGGATGTCGTAAGACCTACCAAGAGACGACGCCGTCATAAGAAGAAAGATTCTGAAGACGAATATCCTCAGGTTACCATCAACATGACTAGCAGAGGAAAAGCCTTGTATCCTAGCTCTGATGAATCAGAAAGAAGCCATTCCCCGACTGTTCGAGAAATTTGCAATGAGTTCGAAGGGGTATATCGACATACTCGGTCTCGAACAGGAGCTATTCGCCTGGTTAATTATCAAAATTTAGCCCAAGGGATTGCGACGAGTGATGAACATTCGGCAATTGCCGATTCTCAATCTTCAAGCTCTGTTGTCGCACGTGAGGTCTCTGCTTACACAACAGGGAACCCCGAGGACATAGCCAAAAGAGTGGAGGAACATCATGCCATGCTCCAGGCGCAACAGGAGACACTTCTCCAATTGAAGGATATACTAGCCCAATTTCTCTCGGAAAAAGGGCAAAAACCCGAGTCTTCCCGGAGGACTACGTCAAAAGGAAAGCAGAAGGTGCACGAACATTCAGATCGTGAGACTCACAACTTTGATTCTTCTTCCGACAATGAGAAGGAGATGGAAAAAGAGCTATATCCTTAGTCAACCAAAGTGGATGAGCTAGAAGCCCGCCTTAACGCAATGGCCAACAGAAGCGAGCTTCGCGAAGAAGGAGTGATACGGCCTTACCCTGCAGAATGGGATACAGCTCCTTATCCACCAAAGTTTAAGGCTCCAACGCTACAACCTTTTGACGGTACATGGTCACCAAATCAGCATATATATTACTTCAAGTCTCAGACTGGAGACGTGGTAGCAAATGATGCCATCTTGACGCGCTTGTTCATCGTCACTCTTAAAGGAGTGGCCTTTGAATGGTTTATGAAACTGCCTGCTGGATCTATCCAGAAATGGGTAGATCTGGAAAGGCTTTTCTTGGCCAGATTCTTCGAAGATGACACAGAGGTCTCGGTTCCTACCCTTCTCGCCACAAAGCAAAAGAAGGGAGAATCTATTAAGGCTTATGTGGAAAGGTTTCGCAGCATGGCATTGCGATGCCCATCAGGTATGACCCAATCAACCCTAGTTGAAACTTGCAGGCACAACCTGCAGACCCAGCTCCTCGCTCAGATGGGAGTAGCAGAATGTCGCTCCTGGAGACAATTAGTCTCGCAAGGGGAGCAAGCTGAAGAGATTGTCGCTCGGGTCAAAGCTGAAGAAGAACCTAATCCAAGCCGCAGCAGCAACGCAATCAGAATAATGCCCAGCGGTCTAAGGGAAAAGAGACCTTAGCAGCTGCTGACTACACGCAAGTACCGCCGCCTACTAAGCAAGGCAAGACACCCAATCAGCAAAGAGCGCCCAAGCAGTATTCGTTCAAAGAAGAGCATGTGGACACTCTGTTCCAACTACTTCGGAAGAACAACAAATTGCAGCTCCCTGAAATTAGAAAACCAGATGAAGCAGGAAAGGTAGATGATCCCAATTACTATCGATATCATAGGTTCTTGGGACATCCTACCCGAAAGTGTTATGTCTTCAAAGACATCTTGCAAAATTTGGTGAACGCTAATGTACTCACCCTGAAACCGGAGCAGAAGACTGTATCCACTAACCTGATTGCGGTCCAGTTCGGTGACTTTCCCCCTGTAGCTACTGCAGATGGTGTCATTCCCATCCATAGAGGGGAAATGCACTTGAAGAACACTGACATACACAATCAGAAGGGCAGGGGGTTGGTACCCCTCACTATTCCAAAGGGAGAGATCATGTGGGTCCATCCTGACCTAATTGAAGATCAGCAATGGACAAACACCTCGTTCAGGCAGAAAGGAGGCAAGGCTAAGTCATCCAACATGATTAGCCCCTCTGTTAATGAGAATAATGGCCATCTTAAACCTCTCACCGACTCAGAAGAAGAGAGGATTGTCCTAGCAGCATACCCAGAGGGTAACCCCGGTACTCGGTCGGGGAAAACTTATTTGAGGAACTATGACCAGAATGCTCAAGAAGCTGAAGAGCAGCCCCAAGACACTGGGGGTTCTATGCCAAAAAAGCCGGTGGATAAAGGGAAACAAAAAGAGCTCCGGTTCAACAAGAATCTTCATCAAGACCTTGGTGAAACAAGCGCCCCTTACCAATTTAATGTGATGGCGCAGTTAGCCAACATACCTGCCAGGATCACCTTATATGAGCTCTTGAAGTTGTCCAAAGCCACCAGAGAAGCTCTGATTGAAGCTTTGAAGAACACGGAGAGCTTCATTACCCAAGTTACTCCAATTCCCGAAGCATCTGAAGATCAGTCCTGTCTGCAGTGTTTATAAGCAGCCAAAAGCCTCCCTTGCATATCATTCACTCAGGAAGATATGCAAGTAAAACATAAACATGATAGACCTCTGTATTACACAGGATATATCGGGTCATCAGAAATCAGCCGTGTTCAGGTCGACCCAGGCTCGGCACTAAGCATCATGCCATACAGAGTTATGCAAGTTTTAGGGATTCCCTTACATCGGTTGCATGCTACCCAAACCACTATCTTCGGATTTAATGCTAACAGCACTCGGCCTATGGGAAAGATCAAGCTCAGATGTCAAATCGGAGATCTCAAATCCGAAGTGGCTTGTTACATTATAGATGCGGACACATCCTACAATCTGTTATTAGGACGACCATGGATTCACGCAAATCGCGTTGTCCCATCCACATTGTATCAAGTCATGAAGTATGTCAATGATGAAGACGAAGTTCGAACCCTGATTGCGGAGAAATACCCCTTCAAGGAAGTGGAAAACTTCCACACCGATTCAGTCTCCTACTCAGAGTCGCAAGAGGAAGAAGATGTCGACAGTGGTAATGAGGCAGATGTCGAACCAGACCCGGAAGGGAGTTGTCCATGGGAGTTGAACTTTGATGTAATTGGTCCAGTCAAGAACAATAATAATGTACCGAGTGAGGGCGAGTGGGGCATTAATGAAGATTTTATTTTGGCGTACTTGTCTGGTGAATCTTTTAAAGTTGGACAAATAGCGAATGATCATGATGCAGGTACCCACTCATGGCACACATTGTGTGCAGAGGCATGTCT
This sequence comes from Asparagus officinalis, assembly GCF_001876935.1. Taxonomy (NCBI): domain Eukaryota; kingdom Viridiplantae; phylum Streptophyta; class Magnoliopsida; order Asparagales; family Asparagaceae; genus Asparagus; species Asparagus officinalis. The sequence continues at coordinate 39,942,117 of NC_033796.1, read as the reverse complement.
TACACTGCCAATTAAGTCATCCTTCGCTTTCGATGAAGAAGTAGAAGACGCACAAAAGGTTTTCTTCGAAGTCCCGTCCAAAAAGAAAGGGCAAAAGCCAATCCGTCTCGGTAAAGTTAAACCCACACCACTCCGATGGGGAAGCTCGGAAGAAGATGATGGTGTCCATCAATTTCATTACCATGAACCCAATGCTATACATTTAATGAAAAGAATGAGATATAACTTTAATGAAAAACATGGTTTAAACTTCGGGAGAGGAAGGCGAACACTAATTCGGATGTCTCTCACCCCCGAAGGAAAACCTCCGGACTACTACCAAAAAACCGGAAGAGGTGTGGGCTATGTCACAACCCCATCAGCCTCAGAAAATGAAATCAGTAATTATTTGCGCCAGGACCATTCATCTGGGACATCTTCTTGGGAATCCGATGTCAGTGTGGGGCCTTTCTTTAAAAGTCTAACGGTAAACATGGTTTCGACCAGTCATCCGGACGAGGACCCAGGGGTAATGAAGAATTAATCGAATTCACCGACGATCCTTGGATCAAACGCCTCAACATCTTGTGGGATATGTGCTTTGAACAACGCGAACCACCCACTGAAGATAAAGTGATCCAAGTCAACATGGGAGACGAATCTAACCCCAAGCCTATCTTTATAGCCGAAGATTTATCATCATCCGAAAAAGAGGACCTTGTATCTCTCATCCGAGAGTATATAGATGTCTTCGCTTGGAATTATGATGATATGCCTGGTCTTGACCCGAAGGTTGCCATGCATCATCTCAACATCGATCCGGATGCCAAACCTGTCAAGCAACAACAACGCCGGTTTCGTCCAGAGATCATGGAATCAATTGAGTCAGAAGTTAAAAAGCTTATAGACTCGGGTTTTGTTAGGAAAGAACAACACCCTGACTGGGTGGCCAACATTGTTCCAGTTCCCAAGAAGAACGGTAAAGTCCGGATGTGCATTGACTTCCGTGACCTTAATGCAGCTTGTCCAAAAGATGAGTTTCCACTTCCTATTACTGACGTCATGATCGACAACACCTGCGGGTATGAAAGAATGTCTTTCATGGATGGATTCTCTGGGTATAATCAAATCAAGAAGCACCCAGACGACGAAAAGCATACCGCTTTTAGAACACTACTGGGGGTGTATTGCTACATAGTAATGCCATTCGGCTTGAAGAACGCAGGTGCAACTTATCAACGTGCAATGAGTGCTATCTTTCACGAACACCTACGTAAGAAGATCGAGTGCTACGTTGACAATATAGCAGTAAAAAGCCAACATAAGGGTGACCATCTTATAGACTTGAAGACAATGTTCGATATCATGCGAGCACATCAATTGAAGATGAACCCAACAAAATCATTCCTCGGAGTATCAAGCGGGAAATTCCTGGGATTTATCGTTACCTCCAAGGGAATTTCTCTTGATCCAGAGAAAGTGCGTGCTATTCAAGACATGCCACCGCCTAAGAATCTCAAAGAGCTCAGGGGTTTGCAAGGGAGACTGGCCTATATTCGTAGGTTTATATCAAATCTCTCAGGACGTTGTCAACCTTTTTCCAAACTCATGAAGAAAGGAGTATCCTTTGTTTGGGATAAAGATTGTCAAAAAGCATTTGAGGAGATTAAGGAGTATCTTCCTCACCCGCCGGTTCTTGTAGCCCCAATATCAGGAAAGCCGTTCCTGTTGTACGTGAGAGCCATGGAACATTCTCTTGGAGCTTTGTTGGCCCAGAATAATGATCAGGGCCAGGAGCAAGCCATCTATTACCTAAGTAGGACAATGATGGGAGCCGAACACCGATACAATCCAGTCGAAAAAGAGTGTCTTGCTTTGGTATTCGCGGTTCAAAAGATGCGACATTACCTAGTTGGACAAACAATTCACGTCATCTCTAAGGTGAATCCCTTGAGAGTGCTGATGACAAAGCCATCATCTCTAAATTGCCGGCTCGCAAAGTGGGCCATTCTCTTGTCACAATATGATATGCAGTTTATGTCCCAAAAGGCAGTCAAGGGTCAAGCATTGGCAGATTTCTTGGCTGATCACCCGGTGCCAGGGACATCTAAATTGTATGAAGAGTTGCCTGATGAAGTCGCTGAAACTTACGCTACTCAAGAAACCACACAGGTGTGTAAACTATTCTTCGACGATGCATCTAGAGCAAACCCTCACGGAGCAATCACCGCAGGAGTGGGGGTCATACTCGTTTCTCCGAACAGTCACGTAATCCCAAGGGGGTTCTCCCTAATCGAACCCTGCACCAACAATGTAGCCGAGTATAATGCTCTGCTATTAGGAATGCAATTTGCCGAAGAACTTAATGTCCAGCACCTCAAAGCTTACGGTGATTCTCAGCTCATCGTTAATCAAGTCCGAGGGGAATACGAAGTGCGGCATGAGGATCTCATCCCGTATCATACCGCAGTGCTAAAGCAAGCTGAGAAGTTTAAAGGTTTCTTTATTGAATACATTCCACGAGCTCAGAATGCTTACGCAGACGCTTTGGCCTCTCTAGCAACTTCATTAGCATTGCCTCCAGGGGCTGAAACTACAATCTCAGTTGCAGGACATGAGTTATACTGTTTCAAGATTCCTATGGAGGAAAGCTCCGATGAGACGATGACAGGGGAAATCTGTACAACCTCGATGGAGTTTGAAGCTAGAGATTGGCGATTCCCGTATATCGACTATGCCATATACGGAATATTACCTGATGACCCTAAGGAAGCGGCCACTATCAAACGAAAGGCCCTCCAGTTCTATTATGATGCGGTTTCTCAAACCCTATATCGTAAATCACATGACAGAATTTTGCTTCGATGTCTCTCCCGAAAAGAAGCGAAAGAGGCCCTCAAAGAGACTCACGATGGAATGTGCGGAGCTCATCTGCCTGGAGCTAAATTAGGAGATCGCCTCCGACGAATCGGTTATTATTGGCCGAGGATGTTTGCAGACGCGGTCGACTATGCTAAACACTGTCACGAATGTCAGATTCATGGGGACTTTATCCATCAAGCCCCAGGTAATCTGCATCCTACATCTGCAACTTGGCCATTTGAAATGTGGGGCATGGATATTGTGGGACCAATTTCTCCTCCAACTTCTAAAGGGCACCGGTTCATTTTGGCATCTACGGCATACTATCCGCCAGCAAATGGTCTTGCGGAAGCTTTCAACAAAACCATAGTAAAGCTTCTCAAAAAGTTTGTTTCCAAAAGCCGACGTGATTGGGACGAAAGACTTGGCGAGTGTTTGTGGGCCTACCGAACAACAGTGAGGACCTCTACCAGAGCTACGCCATTCTCCTTAGTATACGGCTGTGAAGCTGTATTACCACTTGAGATTCAGATCCCGTCTCTGAGAGTCGCGGTCACAACTGGACTGACAGACGAAGAGAAACACCAACGACGCTTGCAGGAACTCGAAGCTTTAGACGACAAGAGACTCCAAGCTCAACAACAGATTGAACTATATCAAGCTCGTATTTCCAAAGCCTACAACAAAAAGGTTAAGGAACGGATTTTCAAGAAGGGCGATCTGGTTTTGGTCAATCGACGACCCATGGTGATGACTCATAAAACTAAAGGGAAGTTTAACCCTAAATGGGAAGGGCCTTTTGTCGTTGAGACAGTCTATTCCAACGGAGCTTACCGTCTCATCAATAAGAAAGGTGACAGACTTATGATGCCAATTAATGAGAAGTTTCTTAAGAAATATTACCCGTAAGCTGCAAGTCTCTTGAGTTTAGCTGGGAGTTGCTTATCAAATGTTCGTTTGAGTAAAGAAGTTCTCCTACTTTGTATGTCGTCAAGTTAACATTACACCTCTGACGATTTAAGTTAGTGAGAATCATTATAAATCAAGGAATTTTTCAAAGTCTTTCAGATAGCTATCAACTTAATCTGTTTGGTGAATAAGTCACAATTTTGACTGCGTTCAGTCCTCTTGAACGCAAGTCCTATGGCTGCGTTCAAAACAAGTCTACAGCGGCGTTTCAAGTCCCACGACTGCAAGACCTGACTGCGTTCAGTCCTCTCGAACGCAAGTCCTTTGACTGCGTTCAGTCCTCTTGAACGCAAGTCCTTTGACTGCGTTCAGTCCTCTTGAACGCAAGTCCTATGGCTGCGTTCAAAACAAGTCTACAGCTGCGTTTCAAGTCCTACAGCTGCAGAACCTAACACTGCGTTCACACCAACGAACGCACAACATTATCATTTCAACTTCCAGAAGGTACTCTACAAACTAGAAGAAATCAAGTCTTTCTAAAAGACCAGACTTATGACTATAATTCAAGTCTTGAAGTCGCGGTTAAACCTGTTTGACAAAGCCAGATATCCTCAATGGGCCTGCGTTCAAATCACACGAACACAAAGGAATAATTTGCAGAAGTTCCAACATCACAACAAGACTGCAACATCCCAGACAAACACAGAAAAATACAAGAAAAACAGCAGCAGTTCATTTCATGTAGATAATAAGTGTTTGAGGAAGTAGCATAGAGTTATTACAAAATCAAAAGTAAGAGTTGCTGGGGTTTAAAGTAAAGAGAAACTCATAAGATGAGCCTCTGTATTCGATATGGATTTTTCGTGCTTCGCCAGCACCTCTTCTCTAATTCTCTTGTGAAGCTCAGCATCAGAAACCGCAGCAGCAGCAGAGGCCTCCTGTTTTAGCACTTCGACAGCCTCCTTCTCAGCCTGAACTTCTGATGCGAGAGTGGCATCCTCAAGGCTGAACTCTTCCTGAGTTATCTCCCCTGCATTCAGTCTGGCCTTGGCTTGGCGACGTTGCTTCTGCAAGTTCCAGATACGAGCCTTCTTCTCAGAAATATCCAGAACTCGAACCTATCAGCAATCCCCTCCTTCAGCATAGCGTCGCCGATGGCCCATTGGATTTTAGACTCCAAGTCTGCGTGCTGCAGCTCCTCTAGATAACGAGCGGCCCCCGAGTATCGATATATCGTCTCGTCAAAGCGCTTAGCGTAGAAGGGGTTGACTTCCGCAAGAGCTTTCAACCCTTCCACAATAGGCGCTCGAAACTCCGAGACATCACAATGCAGAAAGCTTGCCTCACCAGGTTTTCTAAACGTCTGGAAAGAAAAAGAACAGAATGGGGAAACAGACGAACCTTCTCATCACACACCCGCTCGAAGTCCTCGTGCGGGAAGATCACAGAGATTGGTGGAATAAGAGGGGCATCTTCTTGAGATGATCTTTCTCCTTCATCGTCAGACACGACGATAGGTTCAGCATCAGAAGCCCCACCTTGCAGACAAGCCAAAAGCAAAGTCAGAAATGCAGATAAATGCAAACACAGTGATCTAAGCATGCGTCAAGATTAGTCTGAACGCAAGGAAGCTAAACCTGCGTTGAACAGCTATGAACGCAAGGTTTCCTCATGCGTTCAGGATTAAGGGATCAACCCTTCAACTTATCAATAAACACGAAAGTTTTCTTCCACATTCAAGATCAAAGAACACATGAATGATTGTTCGTATCTAAAACGAACAAATCTTATCAACAAACACAGAAATTCCTCCGTGTGTTCAACGTCAAGGGTTTGATTCTTCACCATTACAATGGACACAAGAAGTTCTTTCAGTCAAGAAGATGAACAGTTTTCATCAAGAGAAATGCAAACTTTGTGCACATTCAAGATCGGAGAGACGAATTTCATTCGTCACCATTAACCAGAACTCGTCTATAGAATGTCAAGAAAACCCATTGACAAAGAATGCCTAAACAGAGAAGAAAAAGAGGATTACCTCGATGACCAGACGCCGGAGGCGTCGACGACGGTTTGGAGGCGGATTCAGAAGCACCCTTCAACGGCGGAAGAATGTTCGCCATCTGTTCGTGAGATCTCTTGGGAGCCATGGCCAGACGACGAAATCAAATCGTGGAAGAATTAACGAGAAGAAACTCATTTCTGAGTTCAAAGGAGAAGTCTAAGCGTTAAGGCTTCTGACAAGACTAATCAAACCCATTTTATAATAATTAATAACGGTGCAGAGTTCCAAGACTCCCCGTTGAGAAAGGCCTCTTCGTCATCATTACGGCCGCTTCAGCTTCCTGTTAGACGCGGGACAAAGCCCTGCGTCCATAAAAGTCGGACCAAACGCAATGGTTCAGATATGCGTTCCTTCAAAAATACGCAGTCCTACTCAAGGACATGAACGCAAGGGGGTACCCCTAGTTCTAGAATTGGAATTCTTGGGAAATATGCTGCTTTAGCTTAAAACTTTTGTACATTTCTTATGTCAGCATTAAACCCATTATGGGTTTCATTGCTACAGAGTTTGAACTCTATTTTCCTCAAAGTTGCTCCGATCGCAACACTTCTACCTTATCGACTCTCGTCAATAGAGCGATAAATCCTCAAAGTTGCTCCGATCGCAACACTTCTACCTTATCGACTCTCGTCAATAGAGCGATAAGTCCTCAAAGTTGCTCCAAACGCAACACTTCTAATTTATCGACTCTCGTCAATAGAGCGATAAGTCCTCAAAGTTGCTCCAAACGCAACACTTCTAACTTATCGACTCTCGTCAATAGAGCGATAAGTCCTCAAAGTTGCTCCAAACGCAACACTTCTAACTTATCGACTCTCGTCAATAGAGCGATAAGTCCTCAAAGTTGCTCCAAACGCAACACTTCTAACTTATCGACTCTCGTCAATAGAGCGATAAGTCCTCAAAGTTGCTCCAAACGCAACACTTCTAACTTATCGACTCTCGTCAATAGAGCGATAAGTCCTCAAAGTTGCTCCAAACGCAACACTTCTAACTTATCGACTCTCGTCAATAGAGCGATAAGTCCTCAAAGTTGCTCCAAACGCAACACTTCTAACTTATCGACTCTCGTCAATAGAGCGATAAGTCCTCAAAGTTGCTCCAAACGCAACACTTCTAACTTATCGACTCTCGTCAATAGAGCGATAAGTCCTCAAAGTTGCTCCAAACGCAACACTTCTAACTTATCGACTCTCGTCAGCACTTTTGACGTTGAGCTCAGTGACAATAGATTCTTCTCGTTTGAATTGAGCCTTCATCCTAGTCAACTCCACTTCAGCGGCAGCGATCTTATCTCGCAAGTTCTCCAGAGAAGTGTTCGAAAGTGTCAGATCAACTTGTTTTCTAGCGTGTAGTTGTTGCAGTTGTTCAACCTCAACCTCTTCCTCAGCTATATGACGTCGAGCGGCTTCATACTTATTGAGTTCTTCGGCTCGAATATCCTCAAAAGTAGATGCAATCTGCGCTTGGATATCAGCGTGACCCAAAGCCTCCAAGAATCTGAGTTGTCCCTCTAGACGTGAGATGGCTTCGGAGCAGCGCTGAACAACGTCGACGTCACCTACGAGCTTGAGGTTGTTAAAACTGTTCGTGAGCATGGGCTTGAAGGTATCAAAAGTATCTCGTCCAGCTAGCACAACCTCAATTATTTTCTTGGTAAGCCCTCCCAAGTAGTCAAGGGAAATCTTGACAAAATCTGGTACGTCTGCGGGGCTCGAAACAGCAATAGGCGACGGTACAGAAACTTCTGAACACGCGAAGCCAAGTAAAAGACCAGCATGTGATTTCGGTGTAGTAGCTTGGGAAGGAGTGCTAATATCCAGCTGAGATGGACTCGATTGCAAAGTCATCAGTTCCCCCATTTGAGATGACCTTGGCACGTCTACAACTTCCGTAGAGGCTAAAGAAATTATCAATAAAGTCGTCGGTGGGAGGACCGTCGTTGAGGTCTCCAAGCGAGGTGGCTCTGACACTTGAGCCGGTGCTAGCATAAGCTGTTGCGTCGAAGGAGGGGTGACAGTACTTGCCTCATGTATCATAGGATCTGCATGAGAAAATCGTTTAAATACAGATTAAAGACTAGTCGCAAGCCGAAATAAACGACACTTACCAGTGAGAGGTAGAGGAATGTAGGCTGACGCTTTGTCGGAAAAAGATGGTGGTGGAATATCCCAGTCATCGGGATCATCGCTGTCATCACCTAGGTTATCATTGCTCCCTTCATTCCCACGCTGGTCGCCTTCATCATCTGTGGCATCTGCACCTTCGCTGTGATCCATAGGTTCCTCTTCGCCTACAGGGGGAAATTCTGGTGCATCTTCGGCGACAGTAGGCTTTGCTATGATTCTAGTAGTAGGACTAGGCTACGAGTCGCCTACAATTGGTAATAACACAGAAGTGGAAGGAGACTTGTCCGTGGCTAAGCCTTGCTGGGCAGCCTCTAGAGGTTCTGGGACATGGGATATGTCTTCTGCAACATGAGAGGCAGTGGAGGCTGTATCATGAAGCATGTCTTCGGGAACAAACTCTGCGCCCCCTGCAAAAGATTCATCTCCACACTCTTCTTCAGGTAATGAATGAGCAGAAGAATCATGGCCTCCTAAAACAGGACCAACTGTGGGGAGACCAGGCTGAGGCGAGAGTTCCATGGCAGTCGATTCTTCTTCATCTTCGGTACACCATGCTTTCTTAGCATCCGTCATAAGTTTAGAAGCAGGGGGTTCGAGCGTTAACTTCCGACGAGCTCTTTTGTCATATTTGGCTTCTTCGACCAGCCCTAGTGCCCTCTTTCCAGTGGCACTCTTACTCCGAGTCTGAACTCTTGAAGGTTCTACCTCGCGAGTATCCGGCATCCTGACCTCTTCCTGAATTGGCTCTGGTGATTGTTGCCGTTCGTCCTCTGGAATCGACTTCTCATATGATAAATATTCGCTAGCACCACGGGCGCGGAACCTTTTGGCACTCTTCTTTGAAGCATACCATTTGCGGATGGCCTTCAAACAAGAAGTATTCATATTGTAAGCTGAAATCTGAGAAGCGGCCTGGTACCAGGTACAGAAGCTCAGAGAGGTACGTGCATTGGGCATCTTATGTGGTAGCCGAAATTTTGCTCCGGTACAACCAGCCACCGAGTAGTACCAAGCTCGTGCTCCTTCATACACATTACCTGTGTACGCAAGAGTAGGGTTTGGGTTCCCAACATAGAGCTGATCATAGCCAAATTGCCGAGAAAAGCGATAAGGCTGATAAGGTTCAATAAAGCATTTCCTCCCTTGTCGAAAAGGCACCCCTGCTAAGCATGGTGAAAGAATTCGGTCCCGGAGTGTCTTGATGAAGTTCTCCATACGCGCCACCTTCGAAAGCAGGAAACTTGCAAGCAATCTCGTAATTATAATCCCGTCTCAATATTTTACGGAATTTAACTTGATGCCAACTAGCCCACTTAGAGGTTTCTAACTGTTGAACAAGAGGAGCTGAAGTACCACTTGATTCAGGAGTCGTCGTTATCGGAGGGTAATGCAACACAAACCAAGATACCAAATAAATGTATGGCATCGGCACTCGAGGGGTTGGGGTCTGAATGATCCCGTCGGAATCCACTTTCTTGACAGCAACAAATTCGGAAGATAGTTCCCGCAAACCACTTTGTAAGCAGCACACCATGGCTGAAAGAAGATTCAAGGGTCGTCCATAAGCCAATAGAACGGCGGGATACAAGACTTCTACTGTAATAGCATCCACTGGCCTTGTGGGTACCACACAACGCTTCAACCAAAGAGTTAGAAAACCAGCAAACAAAGCCATGTCGGAGATTAGGACTTCTGCCTGATAATGGAAGCTCTCAAATGTGGTGAACGCTGGGAAAACATCCTCTTCTACCTCACAAGTGTAGTGAGAAGTTGCATCATTGATGCGTTCCGTGATCTCCTCAAGAGTACTGGCGGCTAAGCGAGTCACATCGGCTTCTTTGTCCCATAGATTGCGGAAAAGATACTCCGACCACTGTCCTTGTTTCATGCCGCTTGCTCTTTTCCCAGTAATTTGTACACATATCTGGAAATGGCACATCAATTCCCAGTAAGTGTCGTAGATTTCGAGAGCACCATTTTTCAGGATCTCTAATTCCCTGCTTCCGAGAACAAACTCCTCATAAGGCAATTCTCCAAAAGACAGTCCAAAAATTTCAAACATTTCGTGGAGAGCGAAGCCCAGTTCACCAACTGGGGTGAAAAAGGTGCCGGTGTGAGGGTTGTAGAATTCCAGCATAGCGAAAATACCGCTGTAAATGCTCTTTTTGGAATAAACCTGGTTTTAAAGCCATAAAATTATTGAAACCAGCCGGATGAGTGCCCCGATGAGTGATGTGCCCCGTAGCAACACCGCCTTGGTCTTGAACAAGTTCCCAATTCATCGACCGCGGGATAGAAGCGCACTGATAATAAGAGATCGGCCACATCCGCTCCAAATTAGGAAGGAAAAGACGACGGTTGTTGACGACCTTCAGCCATTTGTAATTCCCCTCGGACATCCGCTTGGGGTCCATTTTTACAGAATCCCCGAATAGGAAGGACGGCTTCTTTAAAATCTCACGCTCTGCGGTTTCAAATTTGGCACTCGTAACCAAAGACCTGAGAGTCTCAGGAAAAGCCTGAGTGATGAGTTTCACCCGCTCTTTGTGGGTGTCCTGGAATATTGGATACTCGAAGGCAAAACTGAAGATTGTATTCTTCACCGCACCTCCCGCATGACCGAAGTAATAGTTGAAAGAAAGAGGCTCGCTGGAGTAGCATACTGCAAATAGAAAAGTTAGTCAGAAGAAGTCTCAGACCTGCGTCCAGATCATTTAATGCAGAGCCTTAACCTGCATCTAATTTTGAACGCAAGGTTTAGACCTGCGTTCAGATTCTCGAACGCGGGGTCTTAACCTGCATCTAATTTTGAACGCAAGGTTTAGACCTGCGTTTAGATTCTCGAACGCGGGGTCTCAACCTACCTCCAAGATTTTAAACGCAGGGTCTAAACCTACGTTGAAATTTTATGAACGATGGAGCTGGCCATGCGTTTTCTTGAAATCGATTACCAGCCCAGAATTATCTCTTGAGCTTAAATACAGATCGTCAATCAGGGGTAAGGGACGTGAGATCTATCAAACCAACTTCCAATGGCTCAATCTTACCGTTAGTTGAAGAAACCAGCGACGAAGGCGCGGGGATTTGATCGTCCCCAGAGGTTCTAGCTGAAGAAGCACCCTGAGCTTCGGCGATCTTCGATTTGGACGCCATTTTCTTCTTAGGTCCCATAGCAACTGTGGCGAAGAAGACGAAGATGGGCGAAGTATTTAGGAACGGATCTTTTTCTCCGTTGAAGTGCTGGAGAAGATGAACAGTAGCTCTGTTTAGAAATCGAGTAAAAGGGGGAAAAGTCGAATGACCTTTTGATTTGACCTCAGTGGCCCATTTATAAACAGCTGTAGCTGTCAAATCAGAGCGGGATTTTAGGCAAATCTCACCCGAAACGTGATTCTCGCGTTTTCAAAAAGGGGGGTTTCAACTTCCGAATGCACCTTCACGTTTCAGCAGTCGAATGCATGATCTGGACATGCGTTCTGGTGATCAACCTCAGCCAGTCACACAAATAACCCTTTCAAGGGGGTTAATATTCCAAGTAATGGGGATATGATCAGGAGAGAAGATAAATCCCTCTGAGGACCGTCTTCCTGACTAAGCTGGGGATAAAGTCCTTCTTATACAGGCTTGTGGTTCTCTCCATCTATGACGTCAGACCTGTCTTAAACTCAGAAATGCCCAGCTTCCCTGAAGATGACGATCTTAGTCAAACAAGCTAAAGTCATTACGGATGAACCAAAAGAGAATGAAGAAGTCAACGTTAATGCTTCACTCAATCTATGATGAGGTGCATTTGATCAACAAAATTTTTGGATTCCAAAGTGTTTCGAAAATTCGTCCCAGTCAACCGCGAACTTTCGAAAACTTTGGAGGGGGAGATAGCTGATTCCCCATCAAACACCGATGATGGAAGTAAAAATCTGACGACTTCCAGAAGGCTACAATTTGAAGACTTTCACATATCAAAGAGCTAAAGCAAAGATTACAAAACGACGATCTGCAGCAACGCTCTGACAGAAAGAGATTACAAATCGACGATCTCTTCAAATCAAGACGTGGAAGTCCTCCCTGCGTACCATCGTCAATGCACAACACCAATCCAACCACCTACACAGTTTCAACCGCTGCAAACACGAATGCAGCTTCATATGTGAGATGATTGATCTTGATGGCTGCGACAACAACATGACTAATATTAACAACTATTAGAGATGCTGATGAGCAGTGTAATGATGTTCGACGCACTAAGGAGCACCTGGTTAAACCATGCAAAGAAATCTTAGTGGAGATCGTGACCTGCAGTTGATAGAGCGTTATTAAGATGCCTCAATTGTTACAAATGGCCTGAATAAGACCTTCTCTACTGGTCATTGGTGTCATCCATATATAAAGACAGAGAAGCTCAAACGCAACTCCAATCGCTACCAATCACAGGTCAAACGCAGATCATCATCGCTGCCCAACGCAGCTCATCAAACGTAGCTCATCATCGCTGCCCAACGCAGCTCATCATCGCTGCCCAATGCAGCTCATCATCGCTGCCCAACGCAGCTCATCATCGCGGCCTAACGCAGCTCATCATCGCTGCCCAACGCAGCTCCAACCGACGTCGAACGCAGCTCTATACTGCTGCCACGCACCTTCAAACATCGAAGAACGCAGCTCAATATCGCTGTAGAAACGCACCTCCAGATGCTGCGTTCAAACACAGAATTCAGGCCAGAACGCATGTCAAAGTTCTGACCTGTTCAAACACGATCCAGGCAGTTTGGAAACGCTCTTCACCCACGATTTGAGGAGTGGCTTACGTGGGTTGTTACACCTGATTAATGGGGTAACTAAACCCCCATTTAGGTGCGGATTATGGGGGCAGTTACACCCCTAATCCCCTTATAAATATCAACAAACTCAACAGAGTAGGGATCTCTTTTTGGATTACTTAGATCGAATTTTTGATAATCAGATCGAGGGACGAGATATCATTGGAGATCAGATTTTTCCGGAGAGGATCTTTCGATCAGATTTTCCAGAATCAGAAAAAGAGGATTGAATCCTTACACACTCTGGGGAATCAACAAGCGGAGGAGCTCTAAACCGTCGATACTTGACTTATTAACCGAATTATTTTCGGTTTGAACAACTCTATTACTAGAGTTTATTCTGAATCACGAAACTCATCAAGAGTTATCAACCAGACAAGACTGTTGTTCCAGTGAGCATAGATATTCGGATCGTCAACGAGAAGCAAACTCGACGCAAGCATTCGAGGGAGGCATCTCATCGCTACCAAGAAGAACCCAGAATTAAACAAAGGAGAGAATCTAGATCATTCTCTTCTCTTTTGTAATCAGGAATTCAAATTGTAATCGAGAGTTGAGAGAGTTGTAATCATTCTTTTTCTAAGCAGTTAGAGAGAATAAAATCAAATACAGTTCTTTCATTCATTTTTCTTGTTACAAATTTTCCACCAAACACTTATGCATGATTATGAGCTATTTAAAATACTTCCTAATGAATCCATTGATGCTATGTTTTCCCGTTTTACTAATATCATCAATGAATTACATGGTCTTGATAAGCAATTATCCATTCAAGAGATGAACTACAAGATACTTCGCTCCCTTACTCCGGCATGGGAGCCCAAAGCTACGGCCATTGAGGAAGCTCATGACCTCACTACCTTAGCTCTTGATAGCCTCATCGGAAAGCTCAAAGTGCATGAGAAGAAGCTCAAGGGGAAGGAGAAGGAGGAAGTGCCATCACGTGAAGTTGAGGAGCCGTCACCAAAGTTGAAGACCATAGCTCTCAAAGGAGCTAGTGACAACTCATCTTCGTCGTCGGATAGTGAAGTCGATTTTTCTAGAGAAGTGGCTCATCTCTTTAGAAGAATCTCTAGACTCATAAAAATGAACAAGAAATTTAACCCTCGATCTAACAACAAGTTTTCCTCTCGTGTAGGTAAATGTTTTTAGTGCAATAAACCGGGTCGCATCACTAAGGATTGCCCTAAGCTCAAGGAAAAGTACATGAAGTACAAGAAGAAGAAGGCTATGTATGCCGGATGGGAAGAATCCGAACCAAGTGATTCGGATAGTGATGAAGAAGGAGCCAAACTTGCTCTTCATGACCCAAATGTTTGTTTCATGGCAAATGAACATGAGGTAATATCCGAGGCCGAAAGTGAATCTTTCTATATGCAATGTGACATAGCTATGGCTTTAGAAGAATTGAACTTTGAATTTAAAAGAATGTCTAAAGAATATTCTTCTTTTAAAAGATTGCATGCCTCTTGTGATATTAAGCTAGAACAATTAACAACCTCTTTTGCTCTAAAAGTTGAATTGCTAGGAGATCTCGATTTCGAGAATAAGCAATTAAGATCAAAGATTGAAAGATTAGAAATTGAGAGTTGTAGAACTAGACTCACTCATGCTTATGCTAACTATAATCACCATGATAGAAATAGGTTTCATGGTTCTAACATCCGTACATACAAAAGAAATTTTGTATGCACCTATTGTATGAGACATGGACACATTTCTACTCATTGTAGAATTAAAGACAATGAAGATTTTTATGGTTTGATATGGGTACCCAAAGGTACCAAGACTACTAACCACCAAGGACCCAAGACATGGGTACCTAAAGCTACTACACCTTCATCTTCATCTTTTGTAGGGAACGTCACGGCAACGACGTAAGGAGATGTGGTACCTTGATAGTGGTTGCTCACATCATATGACGAACAACAAAGAGTTATTTGCAACCCTATCAAGGATTGAAGGAGGCAATGTCTCCTTCGGTGGTGGTGAGAAAGGTAAAATCATTGGTATCGGGTCTATTGGTAAGAAACCCTCACCCACAATTGAAGATGTTTATTTAGTAAGTGGTTTGAATCATAATCTTCTTAGCATTAGCCAATTAAGTGATAAAGGTTTTGATATTTCATTTAAACCGGATAAATGCATCATTAGTATGAATGGAAAAATTGTTTTTATTGCTAATCGCAAATCTAATGTATACATTTTTGAGATGAATGAATTAGTGAATCAAGATGTGAAATGTCTTGCGGCAATTGATGAAAATCCTTGGATTTGGCACAAGAGACTTGGACATGCAAATATGGAGCTAATCTCAAAATTGTCTAAGAAGAATCTTGTGAAAGGGCTACCTAACTTGCACTTCATAAAAGATACAATTTGTGAGGATTGTGCCAAAGGTAAACAAACAAAGTCTTCTTTCAAATCCATCCATGAGGTATCGACTTCTAAACCCTTGCAATTACTTCATCTTGATTTATTTGGTCCTATGCGTGTTACCTCTCTTGGAGGCAAACACTATGTTTTTGTGATTATTGATGATTTTTCTCGTTTTACATGGACAATATTTCTTGCTAAGAAAAATGATTGTTTTGAAGAATTTGCTAATCATGTTAAAAGAATTGAAAATGAAAAAGATTTGAAAGTTGTTAAAATAAGAAGTGATCATGGTGGTGAATTTCAAAATGAATTTTTCTATGATTTTTGTGCTCATCATGGTATAACTCATATGTTTTCCGCTCCTAGAACACCACAACAAAATGGTGTTGTTGAACGGAAAAATCGCACCATACAAGAGATGGCACGCACTATGCTAAACTCATTTGATTTACCAAAATATTTTTGGGCGGAAGCCGTCAATACGGCTTTCCATGTTTTTAATCGTGTTTTGATTAGACCAAAGCTTAAGAAAACTCCATATGAACTTTTTTATGGAAAAACTCCTTTTATTGGTTATTTTCGTATCTTTGGTTGTAAATGTTTTATTTTAAATACAAAAGATCACCATGATAAATTTGACTCCAAAATTGATGTTGGTATTTTCTTGGGCTATGCACCTCGAAGTAAGGCTTATAGGGTCTTCAATAAACGAAGTCTCGTTGTTGAAGAATCTATAAACGTTATTTTTGATGAAACTAATGTTGGTTCTCAAGTTTTTCTACCTAGGAAAGATGATGATGATGATGTTGAGGGAGGATTGGACTTATTGCAAATCAATGATACTCCTTCTATAGAAGCTCAAAAGGACGTGGATAGCTCAAATGACAATGAACAAATTGAACTTCCTAAAGCTTGGAAATTCACATCAAACCATCCAAAGGAACAAATTATTGGAAGCCCTTCACAAGGAGTTATTACTCGGTCAAGTAATGTTGCATTCCTATCTCAACTAGAACCTAAAAAGATTAATGATGCTTTAAATGATGAATTTTGGGTTTTGGCTATGCATGAAGAATTAAACAATTTTCAAAGAAATGAAGTTTGGAAGTTAGTTCCTAGACCTAACAATGCTAGTGTTATTGGTACTAAATGGGTTTTTAGAAACAAACTTGATGAACATGGCATTGTTACTAGGAATAAAGCTCGTTTGGTTGCCCAAGGATACAATCAAGAGGAGGGCATAGACTATGATGAAACTTTTTGTACCGGTTGCAAGGTTGGAATCTATTAGGATATTTTTGGCTTTTGCTAGCTTTAAAAATTTCAAACTATTTCAAATGGATGTTAAAAGTGCTTTCTTAAATGGTTTTATAGAAGAGGAAGTGTATGTTGAGCAACCCCCCGGTTTTATAGATCATGCTTTTCCTAATCATGTTTACCGGGTACAAAAAGCTTTATATGGGTTGAAACAAGCTCCTAGAGCTTGGTATGCTCGCCTCTCTAGTTTTCTTGTTGAAAATGGTTTTTCAAAAGGAACAATTGATAACACTCTTTTTGTGCGAAAAAGGAAAAATGATTTCATTTTAGTTCAAATATATGTGGATGACATCATTTTTGGTGTTACTAATGAATCATTGTGCAAGGAATTTTTTAAAGTTATGCAGGACCACTTTGAGATGAGTATGATGGGAGAGCTTACATTCTTTCTCGGGCTACAAGTCAAGCAAACTAAGGATGAGATCTTCATTTCACAAAGCAAGTATGCAAAGGAATTGGTTAAGAAATTCAATTTGAAGAATTCTAAGCATGCGTCTACTCCCATGAGTACTAGTGTTAAGCTTGATGCGGATGAGAGTGGTGAAGACGTGGACCAAAAATTATACCGAGGTATGATAGGTAGTCTTCTTTATCTTACCGCTAGTAGACCCGATATTATGTTTAGTGTGTGTGCATGTGCACGTTTTCAAACATCTCCTAAAGCATCTCATTTAATTGTGGTTAAAAGGATCATTAAATATGTTAATGGTACTTTTAATCTTGGTTTATTTTATCCAAGAAGCACCTCTTTTGATTTATATGGTTTTTGTGATGCCGACTTTGCCGGATGTAAGGTAGATCGCAAGAGTACTAGTGGAACATGCCAATTCTTAGGAAATTCACTTGTTTCTTGGGCTTCCAAGAAACAAAATTGTGTTGCATTGTCCACTACGGAAGCGGAATACATTGCCGCCGGCTTATGTTGTGCTCAAGTCTTATGGATGAAACAAAGCTTAGTTGACTATAATTTGAGTTTTCAAAATATTAAAAAAATTTGTGATAACACAAGTGCTATAAATATTTCCAAAAATTCGGTTTTGCATTCTAGAATCAAGCATATTGATGTGCGCCATCATTTCTTACGCGATCATGTAGAGAGACAAGATGTATCCCTAGTATTTGTTGACACAAAATCTCAATTAGCGGATATATTTACTAAGCCTCTTGGAGAGGATGATTTTTGTCGCATAAGAAATGGTTTGGGCTTATGCACTATGTGAAAGTTCTACATTGTTTGCTTGTTTAGTTGCATTTTATATTTCTCTTTACCCCATTTTTTATGGTGACAAAGGGGGAGAGAAATCTCCTCATTTGTTGCATATACTTAGGGGGAGCTCATAGATAGGGGGAGCACCTATCTATAAGTTATTTTATTTTTGCTCTTATAATGGTTGGTTGTCATCATCAAAAAGGAGGAGTTTGTTAGCCCTTATGTTTTGATGATGTTTTACAACCACCATTAACGGTACTAATGGCTTATTGAGTACAAATATAGTAAATTCATTTATCAAGCTTGTTAGTGCCATTTATGGAGGATTGGATGGAATATACGCTACAACGATGATATCCAAAGGAGGAGGAGGCATAGTGATGAAGCAATGTTATTTCAAGAACAACAAATTCATATAAAAGCTTCATCCAAAATCAAGCTATATCAAGACTCAAAGATCGTATTCTATGTGAGGATATTAGCTAGTTTTTATTCTCTCTCTAGTATTAGGATGTAGGCAAAGAGTTATTGAATTCACTTGAAGCTATTGGGACTCACACACACATTTTCATACTTAAGCTTTTAAGCGTTTTTCACAAAATACTATTTTTCACAAGTATAAGGACCTATCTGCAAAATTCCTTTTCTAAACAGTTTGTTTTTAGTATTAAAAACATTTTATAAAGTTTCATAATTTTCAGAGGTCATATAAATATTTTCTAAATATTTTTGTTTGAGTCAAAACACTTTTCTGGAGCATATCAGAATGCAGTCGACCGCACCGGTCGACCGCACTTAAGGTCATTCGTCACTGGGCTCCAGAGAGGTCGTCGGTCGACCGGTGCGGTCGATCGAAATCTCGATTTTTATATCGGTCGACCGCATCGGTCGACCGATGATGGCTCTGCTTGTTTTCTAAGTTTTCAAAGCTGTTCGCGGTCGACCGGATTTTCGGTCGGTTGACCGAATTCATCTTTTCGGTCGACCGAACGTTCTGGCGGTCGACCGATGGTTTATTCGGTCAACCGTGACTTTTTCTCAAACGGTCGTTTGTCTTGTTTACTGTGCTTTTACTTAACTGTGTTTGGCACAATCTGCTACAATAGTCTGAATAGGAGATTATTTTCTTAATTGGGAAGATTGAGTTGTGATTTTAAAATGATTAATCCTTTCTATATAAACCAAGACTTCTTCTTCTTCCTGTTGCCCTAACTTCTGCTGAAAAACCAGAGAGACGCTGTCTTCTGAGAAAAATTTTCAAACTCTGTTTTTTGTGGTTTTTCACTGTGTTTCTTGTGTGAGTTCACTTCCCAGCTTCAGTACTCTTTCTCTTTACCACAGGGACTTGTAAAGAGAGAGTCTTGCATCATTTCTACTGCTGTGTGAGTGTGATCTTGTGTAGATCAACTGTGAGGGTGTGGGATCTGTTAAGATCAACTGTGTAGTGAGAGATTGAGAGGGAATCGCTGTGTAGACGAAGCTCCGGCTTCCAAACCAGGTGTGTAGTGGATTTCTCCTCGAGAGTGGGGAGCGGGGACGTAGGTCAGTGGACCGAACCTCGTTAACACATCGCGCGTCAAAGGATAACAATTCCTAACCCTATCTCTTTTACTTTAATCGCATTAGAATATTTGTGGTTTGCTTGTGTTTATTTTTTATTGCATATTAGAGCCTCTTGACCCTAATCACCCTCCTCTAGGGTCTAACATGAGCATGTTTTTCCTCCAACTTTATTCCACGATTTAAATCCTTTAACTGTAAATGCATCAGAACCTTTGTGACCCCTTGGTGTGTGAAAAAGAAAACAAGGCAAGCAAAATAAAGCATCTTTTATCAGGAGAATACTCCAACCAGTCAGGAAACAAGGCAAACCAATCAAACACAAATCGACGGGGATTAGGATCATCATTTAATGGATACTCTTCCATTTTGAACTTGTAAGGTCCCATAGCTAAATATGCCCTCCTTACTTCATCTTTTACATCTCCATGATAGCTCGAAATATGAGGACGTAAGCCTGGATCACGCTCTAAATTGTTTATGTCAATATCACCACGCTGTTTCTTTTTAGGCCGATTTAGTTGACTAGAATCAACAACTGGGCGTTTTACAACTACTGGAGGAGACACCAACTCCTCAGTCTCCTCTGATGGAGATACAATGTCTTGAGAAGCTTCTGTTCCTTTTTTCTTAAAAAATGAAAAAAGTGTTGTCACTGTTTTTCCCATCTCCTCTATTTAAGTTTAGACAACTAGATAAAATTAGATACTTTGATTAAAAATTATATAAAACACTCAAGCTCAAAAGACAAGCAGGATGAGCCGAACTGTAATTTAATTCAATACAAGTATTAAGTTTACAACTGCTGAATTGCATGATTCTTCTCCCTATTTCTCCAAATAATTCAATTACAATTTGATTATGCCATTACCAATTCTTAAGAAATAAATTACTAGCTAAGCAAATCAGCCAAACAGGAGAAATTACAAAATCAAGTTAATCAATACAAATGGAAAAGAATAGAAATTCACAAGCCTTACAGAAAAATAGAGTAGCCTTTTGCCCCAAAAGTTAGAATCAGCTTCGATTTTGTTTGGAGATTGAAAATTCTGATTCCAATTTGAGAATCGGAGCAGACGTTGCGGACTTGCGGAGTAATTTGGGAAGAGAAAAGAAACAAATGGACTTCTTCTATTTTGCCGCCTCTGTTTCGACTTTGATATGTTTTGCCTCCTTGTTTTTTGTTTTTTCTTAACAAAGCCAACATAGATAAGTTCCTAGGATTTTTTCAATTAGTTTTGTGCTTTTCCTTAACACGTGGCAATTGACATGGCAATAATGATAAGTGTGTTTGCTAAGGCCATGTTTGGCTATGTTATTTCCTTATACTTTAAAATGGTAATAACTAATAAAAAATATGTCAAAATAAATTTAGTATATTATTTTATACAATAATTATTTATTAATATAATATCACTGTAGTAAATATAGGCGGGGTGCAAATATACACTATATTTAAATATAAATATATAGTATATATATATATATATATATATATAATATATATAATATAGTATACTATATAGTATAGTGATATATCTTTATATATTCAAACAAAATTTGAACGAAGGGGGGCCGATCGCCCCCCATACGAAGCACTAAGTCTTCCGGCACTGGATAGAAGCTGGAAGAGATGAGGTGGATGCAAATAATACCGACACGCACGGTCGTGTGTTTTTTTTTTCTTTTTTGTTGGTGGTGTGGCGTGGTGGTGGTGGTGGTGTGTGGCGGGGCGGGGGGGGGGTTTGGACTTAAGGGTAATGACTAATATCAACATATTAAGGTACTTTGGACTAATACAAAATATGAAGTTCTAGGGGACTAATCACACAATACCTATTATTCATGGGACTAATATCTAAAAAAACCCTAACTTAAAAGGGAAATGTTTAGGATTAACCGATACACTTAGATGCACAGCATAAAGAGTTAATTGCATATTAGTGTCTTACATTATTCCTAATTGCTGATTACTCCTTCATATCTCAATATTCGTTCATTACTCCCTCAAAGCTCCATTTTTTTTGCAATTTCATCTCTCTGTTAGAACTCATGTTAGTTTCCCTAGCTTTAGTTAGGTTAATTTAATCCCTAATCCAACATCTAGAAACTAGAGTTACCTAATTTCCCTTGCGTGTGTGTTACACTGTCAAGCAACCCAAAGTTCATTTCTTCCCTAAACTTTCCCGCTCTATGAAAGGGGGAAAGAAAAATCTATGAATTGGTTTGGTTTTAATTTGAGTGGGTTGTGTGTTTAAACTAGGGCTGAGCATGCTTCGGTCCAAACCGAAAAAACCGACTGAACCGACCCGAATCGACCCGAAAAATCGGTTTTATGAGTAGGGCGGTTCGGGTCGGTTTGAAAACTTTTCAACCCGAACCGACCGAATATAGTGCAATACTACACATTCTGATCTCAAACCCTACCCGACCCATCACCAAAGAGTCAAAGACTCAAACTCTAAACTCATTTTCTGGATCATTATGGGTTAAAAACAATATCATTATATCAGTGTTTAATGCTTCATAATCTCCTACTTTGTTGATTTTTTTCTTTAACACAGTTTGTTGTTTGATAAGAAGTTTGATGAAGTTAGAACCGAACAAACCAAACCGAACCACACCGAACCGACTTGTAACAGTTCGGTTCGGTTTTGAATTATAGGCGGTTCGGTTCGGTTGTTCAAATTTTGG
This sequence comes from Asparagus officinalis, assembly GCF_001876935.1. NCBI lineage: Eukaryota > Viridiplantae > Streptophyta > Magnoliopsida > Asparagales > Asparagaceae > Asparagus > Asparagus officinalis. The sequence continues at coordinate 39,920,196 of NC_033796.1, read as the reverse complement.
TAAAAACCGAACCGAACCGACCGTTGCACACCCCTAGTTTAAACCCGTTATGAAATGGGGTTGTAAGCTTTTAAATGACGGAGCTAATTATGAGTAAGGGTATAATAGGAAAACCATTAATTTCTATTAAACTCGACAGATATCCACCCTTATAAATAAAGTTATCTAACAAGTGGGATGAAATTGTATAAAAAAAAAGATTTGAGGGACTAGGGAGCAAACACTGAGATTTGAAGGACTAATTGGCATTTAATGATGATGTAAGGGACCAATATACAATTAACCCCAACATAAATGATGCACAAGGTCCCACTTTTTATCAGTACGCTTTAACTGATGCACAGGTGATACTTTAAAGGAGCTCTCTCACGAGATCCAACGCCTCCCTTCTTCTTCTTTCTTCTCCTTCTTCTAGCATTCTCTTTTCTCTCCACTGTATCTCAATGGCGCTCTCTCGATCGCTTCACCTCATCTCTTCACTTCCCCTATCATTATCTCCTCCTCCGCCTCCTACCTTTAAACCCACCGCTCTCTCATCCAAAGCCCTATCTCTCCCATTTCGTACAAACACTCGCCATCGATCTCTCAACCGAATCCTATCAGCAGCCGCTACCACCGCGACCGCACCCCCGACGGATCTGATCATAAATGCCGGCGATGACTTGCCGGAGGAGTACGGGTCGGAGTTCCCGTCGCGGGATCCGACCCGCCGGAGGAGGGCGGGGGTTCTTCTCCACCCGAGCTCGTTGCCTGGGCCCTACGGGATCGGGGATTTTGGGGACAATGCTTTTAGGTTCTTGGATTGGCTTCACTCTGCTGGTTTCTCTGTTTGGCAGGTGCTGATCTTTATTTTTTTTTAAAAATCCCTCTCCAATTAAGACCCTTCATTTGTCTAATTTGCAATTTTTTCTTTTATTTAAGAGCTCTTCGGTTGCTTATTTCTGGGTAATTATCAATTGAATTGTGTAATGCAAAGCTTTTGGAGGCATGTAAGTAGCAGTTGAAGTGTGCATCGTGTTGGTCGCACGATTTTACTTCTTGAAAAATATCTTGAAGTTATGTTGCATCACTAATAGTTTTGGCTGAAGTTGCTCTAATGTGTTGATCTCGAGAAGGATGATGTGCATTTTTAGCCTGAGGAGGCTATCATTGGGTTAATCATTTATAGCTTTTGAGATGTTTCGTGCATGGTGGGGAAAAAAAAGGTTCCAGTTTATTAGTCAAGTCCGAGTTTAGATTCTAGTTGCCCACAGATGATTTATAGTCAAGTCCTTCCCTTTGGGAATTTTTGGTGATGGAGTATGGTCAAGTCCTTCTCTTTGAGCTTTTTATGGTCGGCTCTATCCATTCGATTTCTTCAATGGCCGCCATCTCTGTTAAATTAGCACATGACTTTAGAATGGTTGGATCCATGTCCATTTTGGTGTCTTCCACCTCTACTGAAAAACAAACATTGACTTTTAATATGGGCTTGTTGATCAATATTCTTTTGAGGGAAAAGGTAGAATAAGGCAACTCTATTTCAGAGGTCTTATTTCAGAGACTATAATGAAACAAGAGTTACAAAGGCATGTAGCCAGAATGTGAGGTCGTAACTTCTGAAGGACCCTTATAGGCCTAGTAAAAGAATATGTCAATGCTAAAATACCATTACAACTTGACATGTAATATCAACTTAACATGATAATGTGTAGCAACTAAAGGTTTGAAATTTCTGTAATCAGCCTCAATGTTGGTCCATGATTTATAATAGCAATTAATGGGTATGAAGTGACGGCTCATTTAGCAAAATGAGCTACCAAGAGATAGAGGCGGTAAGGTCCACACCTTTTGATGTGAATAGTTGGGTGGGCCTCACTAGTAGCCTATCTCTTGATAGCTTATTTTGCTAAATGAACTGCCAGCTCATAACCTTAAAACCTTTATAATATTTAGTTTCAAAAGTTCTGTTTGTTTCAACAGCTTGAGCTTGGATGTATCGGATGTAAGTACTGGGAGTTTTGGCCATTCGGAGATCACAAATTTTGTACGTTGGTTTACCGTACTGTTTAATACTACCAAATAAATTTTGCTTCTTCAAGTCTCATATCCATGTATCATCATTTCTAACCAATATCAGTTTGTGTCAAGTATTATTAGTCGTATCAGTGATTTCAGATGATTTTGATTAGATTCAGCCTTTGGGTGACATGTTTAAAACCCAACATTATATGGAGATTGATACATGTCAGGTATTTCAAACCTTAGAAGCAACAAAAATGAGAGCTTAGGTAAGCCTAGAGGCAGTAAATACCAATCTATAAGGAATCATCCCCGTTCATGGTGTCATTCACATTGTGAACCTTTGGACCTTGATCTCTAGTATTATTAATCTGTTATTTTTGTCTGCACTGGTTGTTATGAAGGGCCTTTTTTGAGTGAGATTACTGTCTGCACTGGCTGTAATGAAGGGCCTTTTTTGGGTGAGATTAATATACTCAGGCTGTTCTCTGAAGGTTCAATCAGATAACAGATATAAAGTTGAAAATGGTTCTTCTTACGCACCTATCTGCGATCATTAAATCTGTATATGGTACAACATTGTGCATCATATTTTGTTGAATTCTACTACAAGGGAATTGATTGAACCGCTGTCCTTCTCCATTCTCTGACTGTAAGCTCCTTTTTCTACTCTTGCAGGTGCTACCACTTGTTCCCCCAGGGAGAAAGTCCAACGAAGACGGATCCCCATATTCAGGCCAGGTTAACAGGAAAACTTTCCTATTCAATGAGTTTAGCTGTAGAAAATTTGAATAATGTATCTGATTTGCTGCAGCATCTAGGTTCATTGTCTTTGGGATTCCTGTTTCTATGGGAATTTCTGAGGAGGGTATCCCACCCTACAAGTGTTTTGATTTTATGTCTTTTTAAAGTGAAGTCATTCTATTATCTATTACTATTATTTAAGAAAAGCCACTCTTTTGGTTCTACTCTTGTGTGTGTCAAGATTTCAAAAAATTTGACATTGTTTTCTCATCAAAAGAAACAGATGAAGTTGTCATTGTTCTATTGATTTAAAAACGAAAATATTACAAGTTTGATTCTGGAGAGTTGTGCCGGAAGAGACTAGACTTTGGCTCTGATGACCACACAAACAATGTTGCTTGAGTTGCTGCCATTGACATCGAGTTTGGTATGAGGGGAACTCTTGTTCAAAGAACTATAGTTTGTTTTGGAGGGATCACCTCTAATAACAAACCAAAATAAAAAAGGCTATAATTTGTTCTGGAGGGATCACCTCTAAAGACCAATTAAACCCCGAAAGGAGTGATGAGGTGATAAACACCGAGCTTTGTGAACAAAGTGAGTCGGATAAACCATCTATTAAGCTAATGGATGGCTAAACTCTTGGATTGCAAGAGCTAATTGCTGCCATGTTGTGGAACTAGTTGGAGAGCAGCAACAGGAGCAACCAAAAATATTGAGGGATTGACAGCCTTTGAAAAGTTGGTGAACGGCTATACTTATAGGCGGAAATCTGCCCGAGCCCTGGAGCTATCCCGTGTCACGGAGCTGACACCGCCATACTGGCATTAAATGTAGCGGAATGTTGCTCAATTCATTTTTGACTCCTGGAGCATTAAATCGCGGAGCAATGATTTTCAATACTTTATTAGCTACATGATCCAGAATTATGAGGGATTTTGAGGCTAACTCAGCACATTCTCCAATGGAACAGTACAACACAGATCTGACGCCATGAGTGCAATATCCTTTGCGCCGAATGAGGATTTGACCTCTGACATATGCTGCTGTCCAACCTGTGTCTTTGAGATAACTCTGCAACCATTGCGGGGTTAAGCCTGCTTTAGTTGTGTGGAGCTCAGCTAGGAGCCTGTTAACTCTGCGACTCGTAGTTGCATGACTCAAACTTGTCTAGAGCGAAGCTAAGGTTATTTTCAGCTCATTTGACTTAGGATTTGGGCTTTAGTATTCTTAGTCAACTTGTGGACTTTCATTACATTTGATAATTCCATGGGTAATGTTAAATGACCAAATTGCCCCTAGTGGGGCCGATGCTGCATTAGGGTGATCTGTTGGATGCATTGCATTTTTAACCGCCCACAAATATGTCCTCAACAATTTACACTAAATTAAAACTAATTAGAAGGGAAAAATTAGAAAGATCTAAAAACACCCTAGCTACCATTCACTATTTGATAATTCCCTCCTCTCCCCACATTTTCTAAGTAAGATACTTTGTCTCACTTTTGGCAATGATTTTCTAAAACTTATTTCCATCATTTTTTAAAAAAAATTTGTTCATATTAGCATTGATTATTAAGGTGCTAAAACATTTTTTTACGCACAACCTTACTATTTAATGTACACATCGCATGCATTGGAGAACTAGTTGTATATAAAGTAATCTGCTAGTGAGTATGAGTAAAACCAATAATTTTAATTTAGTTATTTCTGCAAATGGTAAAAACTAAATTTAAATAATCCATAAGCTATTAAAATTTAACATTAACTAAAATTGCCTATTTTCACATGAAAGAAGAGTATATTGCAGAGCCCTAAAATAATTCATATTGAAAATATTCAAAAGGAAAGTGAAATGTTTTTTTCTTAAAAATATGGGTATATATAAAAAATCACTATTACTTCATGAAAAAAAATTCACTTCATACCACATATCTTAATATCCTTTTTGGTGGTAATTCTTTAAACATTTCTACAATTTTCGAGTATAAATAGTTAAAAGTTTAGGTTTTAATCGTGCAAACTAGTCTAATGCAAAACGAAGATAAATACATGTTTGATGAAAATTATTACCCAATAAATGCAGTCAACTATCGTTAAAACCTTACTCTAATGTTACGCACACGTTTACAAACACGTATCTTTATCAACTGAACAACATAGGTCCTTATGATCAAATGACATTTTAATGACTTTTTATGCGCACTTTAGAAATTGTTGGTATTCTACTGTCACTTTAAATAACATCGGCCTAGGTGTTTAAAGATGGGACCCTACAATGTCGGAAGTGCGAGATCTACATACCTGTTGCCTGCAACACTGATAAAAAATGAAGGGGGTGGGGGGAGGTAGGGGATGGGTAGAGGTTAGTAAGAAAAGTTAACTGCAAACATATAGGCTCAAAGCAAACACAGGTATGCTCACACACACGCACGCACGCGCGTGGACGCACGCACGCGCGCGGACGCACGCTGTGTGTATATATATATATATGTATGTATGTGTGTGTGTGTGTGTGTGTGTGTGTGTGTGTGTGTGTGTGTGTGTGTGTGTGTGTGTGTGTGTGTGTGTGTGTGTGTGTGTGTGTGTGTGTGTGTGTGTGTGTTTATATATATATAAACATGAAATTAATACATATAATGTATGTATAGTCGTACAAAAAAAGCGAGGGAGGGAGGGAGCAATGAACAAAGATAGGCAAAATCATTGTATTGCAAAACCATGGAGACCGTGTGGCTTGTACTGTAGGTAACACTTCATGGCATAGACAAAGCAAGGAGCCAAAAGTAATATGTATAAACGTTTCCTCAAGAAAGAGTATACGCTAATGAGGAATTTTCTAATGCCAACTTTAAAATTATAATAGTACAAGAATGGTTTTTCTGTACAGTTAATGTGACCTCAGAATGACAGTATGACAATATAATATGACCCCATAACGGCCCTGCAATTAAGGTCTAAATCTGATTAAGAATTTCTTTTGTGTGCTAACATATTGTTTATGCAAAAATATCATGGAGTCCAATTTTATTACCTTATATTTAGAACAATATTTTTTTACAACATTTGTTATTTGTATGAAGGATGCGAACTGTGGAAACACCCTTTTGATCTCCCTTGAAGAACTCGTCAAAGATGGCCTTTTAATGGCTGATGAACTTCCGGAAGCCATGTGAGTTTTCTTGTGTAATCTGCTGAACATGATTGAATTTATCAAAGTTTCTTTCCTTTTTTGATTTTCACATTCAAAGTAATCAAATATAGGAAAGTGGAGCAAGTTCAATTTGCAGCAGTTGCAGGTGTAAAAGATCCTTTAATAGCGAAGGTTAGTAACATGATTAGTTGTGGAGATTTTCATTTTGAATCCTTTCTGCATGTTGCTACATTCATTGTAGTGTCATTATTTCAGTTTCGTAATTTGCTATAGTGTTTTAGATACGTACTTTATTATTTTTTAATAGCAAAGGTTAGTTTATGAAACTGAAATGCATTTTTTAATTTCTCTGAACATAATAAAGAAGTTAAGCATCATTCATTAACATGATTAGTTATGGAGATTTTCATTTTGAATCCTTTCTGCATGGTTGCTACATTCGTTGTATTGTCACACGCATAAATTTATCCTACATAGATTCTCATTTACTTCTGCAAGTTTTTGAACTTTCTTTCCATTTTGTTGCCGAAAGGTTGGTCCTGCAGACCTCAGAGCTTGACATCATGGATTCTTGAAAGATGCAAATTTTGTTTATAGTTGCATTTCATTAGAACCAAATGCCACATGAGCACTCTTCCCTTCTATTTTTGACATCTCAAACTTGACTATATTTTGCTTGGTAAGACTTGGTTGATATAAATAATCATTTACAGGCATGCTATCTTTAATCTGTAGCCATCAGTTTTATATATGGATGAATTATTTGATTTGATTATGTGGATGGTAGGTAGGCATTAATTATATAAATCAACCTTACATAGTATGTGTTTCTGAAATATCCGAATCTGCCTTTTTTTTTTCCTCTTCGTGTAAGTTAATATGTTCGGGTTTTTTTTATTCTGATCTATTAGGCAGCAAAGAGGCTCATTTCAAGTCGAGGAAAGCTCAAAAGACAGCTTGACAATTTCCGCAAAGACCCGAGAATTTCATGTGAGTTGTTCTGCTCCCCAACTAAATGCATTTTTTACGTTCTTCTTTGCATGAGTTCTGATGAGAAGATATGTTTACCCTATTCATTGAGTGTACTGGGTCGAGTAAAGACTTGTGATTCTGTATTTTGGTGTTACATTTAGGCACTCTGGATCATGACATCCACAATACGCTTAAACGTTAAAAGTCTTATTTCTCAAATCAGGACATTAGATCTATGTATGTTTCCAAGGTCTACTTTGTCAAAGGAAAAGACCTAGTAAATCTTATTGATTAGAGTACCAATACGATTATAGTAGGGGTATCCTCGGTTCGAGGCCCGGACCCAGCCACGGTGTTTAGACTGGACCGGCGCGGCGCCGCCCTACCCGGATTCGAGAAAGATCGGGCTACGAGCCTGGGTCTGGGTCGCCTCGGTTGCGCCCGCACCCGGACTTGGCCTGGTCGGGTACCCGGACCGAGGCCCCGGCTCCGACGGCGAAAATGGACCGAGCCGCGTTCCGGCCTGGCCGGTGGCTGAACGCGTCACTTTTTTGACGTTAGGCAGGGCGGCCAGGATCTGGCCCGGTTCGGATAGGCGTAACACCTATTTTGGGTATTTGATCAAAATACCCCTAAAAACGGTCAAAAAACGATCAAAATTTGATGGTATTTTGGTCATTTGGCTAGGGGCTGCCTCTATAAATAGAGTGTTTTTATTTATTTTTCTCATCCAAAACTCATCTACTTCTAATACTCTTATACTCTCTAATACCCTCTTATACTCTCTTATTCTTTCTTATACTCTCTAATTCTCCAATCAAATAGCTTCCTCCTTATAAAGCGCAAGTTCCAACTCCCGATATCAAAATGGGTCCTACTACACCTACAAAGCCTATCGCTACTCCTACTATCTATGTTGATTCTGATTCCGGTGACGGTGATCTCACACTTAGAGCTCCCAAAAGGCCCAGATTCGGTGTGAAATTTTTTCGAGAAGATAGAAGTCATTAGGGATCAACGCAGTAAAATTTTCACCTAGAAGGTCAAATGTGTTGTGTGGTCATAATTTTCAAGCTCATCATAAGAGTGGCACCAACCATCTCAAAAGCCATTTGGAAAAATACAACAGGACGTAAGGAGGAATGTTTCAAGGAGACATCCGCCAATCTCTATTCTCTCAATCATCCACCTCCGGTAGCCTTGGTTCCTAGAGCTATGAGGCAGTGCCAGTTAAAGCTAGGAAATGTGTCATCAGATTTATTGTTCTTAAAAATCTTTTAAATTAGTAGAAGATGATGAATTTAAAGATAGGATTAGAGATGATTTTTCCTGTATTTCAAAAATTTTCTTGTTAATCTTGTCAATGTGATATTTTGAAATATTATCATAAGGAACAAACAAAAATAATTTCTTATTTTCAAGGTTTAAACTGTAAATTTTTTCTAACTTATGATATTGGACGTCTAAAGCACAAACTGGTTATTTATATATCACAACACACTGGATTGATGATACTTAGCAAATGTTTAAAAGAGTTATTTTTTTATTGCATCTGAAGATTCACATACTAGTGTTAATGTTGTAAATTTAATAATACAAGAAGTTTCTAAACTAGAAATTTAAAAAAAATATTTTTTCTTTCACTAGATAATGCAAGTAATAGTAATATAGCCGTAGATCATATTAAATCATCTTTGCTATTGCTATGTCATGATGATATTTTTCATATTAGATACACGTATCATATTTTAAATTTAATTATTCAGAAGTACATTTAATGAAATTAAACCTATGATAGAAAAAGTTAGGGTTATAGTTTATGCTCATAATGCTTCTGAACAAAGACTTAAAAAGATGGAAGTAATTTGGTAAAAAAAAGAAACCGAAGTCATTTCCAAAAGATGTTGACCGTAGGTGGAATTCCTCATATGCAATGTTCAATGTAGCTATACAGTATAAAGGAATTATAAATGATTTTATTGCTTTCTATGCTTCTAGTTCTAGCTCTGATAGTATGTATGGAATAATTGCTGACGAGTGGACAATTATATGTAGTGTAAAAAAGATGCTACAAGTTTTTTATAAACCTACTATGTTATTATCTGGTTGTTATTATCTAACTATTACTCAAGCTACTTTACAAGTTTTAGATATTCAATTTTTTTTACTAATTATCGATGAATAATTATTTTGGAAACATGATTTTTAAAATAGAAAGTAAATTTAATAAGTAATTTAGACCGATTTCTATTATTGATTCATGCTTGAAGGATATTGCCTTTTAAAATTTGTTAAATTCTTTATATGAGAATATGATAATAGACGTTGATGATGGTCAGACTGTTACTGCTCTTACTCATCATAACACTATTAATTATTATTTTTTAAAGATTATATGATGAGTATGCATGTAGATATGATGTAAGTACACCTCAACCTACATCTTCTACAAGTTCAAGACGGGGCAAATGTAAGATACTAAGATTTTTGATAGGCAGTCGATGATAGTGAGGCTAACTGGTAGTAGCCACGGATCTGAATCTGGATCATCATCAAGGTAAATTTTTAAAATTGAACAATATTTAGCCGTATTTTTAGTTAATTTTTAAAATAATAATTTTGGTATTTTGCAATGATGGAGAATATATGAAACAGTTTCATACCTATACTTTTCATTATGGTCGTGACTTACTAACAATGCAGGTTTCTATATTATCTTCGAAATCCGTCTTTAGCACATTAGGACGTTCGATCGACAATCACAAAATATTATTTAGATTTGTCTACCGTACATGTGGTAATGTGCCTATAAAATTAGTGGAGGTCCGAGAAGAGAACTCAAGGCATCGATCAGATAGCTAGTATTGAAGATAGATGGCAATAGGAGAAGGAGATAGAGAATATAAATTAGTTTGAAATTTTTATTTCCTAGCTGTAACTTTGTGATAACTTATTTTGGAAAGAGACGCAAGATATAGATGAGTAGGTGCCAACCTAGTTGTGATGTATTCATCTATTATGATGTAACGAATTTCAAAAAAAATTATAACTGTTAGTGATTAATAATAAAGATTTTATCATTTTAATTTCTATGATATTTGTATTTGCAAATTGTGTATTTATAAGTGATTAATAATATGGTTAAATTTTTGTCCAAATTTTCCATATCTTAATTACTCTTGAAATTTCTTTTTTTTGAAATAACTAAATTTTAAGCAACTTAAAAAAAAATCGGGTTGGCATTGAACCCGGGGCTGGCCCCGCTAGGTCCTGGTCTGGGCCACCCGTTTTGCACGGGCCGGACCCAGATTTTCGGGCCGGGCAGGACCGGTCCGAATGGACAAGTCTAAATTATAGGGTTATAATGCGAATATGGATAACAGATCGATACCCAATAATCGAATACTTGATCAAATACTTACCTAACTAATTTAACTCTCACCCTCAAGCTGGGGCATAGATATTAATCATGTCCAGCATGTTACATAAAGTAGAAAACACTTTAGGTGAAGCCGCCTTTGTGAGAATTCCTGCCAATTGTTCTAAAGGAATGAATAGAGTGTGAATCAAGTTTTTCATCACTGCATTCCTAACAAAATGACAATCAACCTAAATTTGCTTTGTTTTATCACGAAAAAAAGGATTCTTGGCAATGTAAATAGCAGATTGATTATCACAGTGCATAAGCATAAGTTTAGGCTGGACAAAACTAGGTCTAACGTTATTCCTTGGTCACATCATCTCACAAGCTTTATGCACCATCGCCCTATACTCAGCCTCTGCTCTAGATCGAGAAATCACATCATGTTTTCTCTAAGTTACTAGATTGTCTCCAACAAATGTGCAATACCCAGTAGTAGACTTCTTGTCTCCCTTATCTGCTACATAGCCTAATTTAGAATATGTGGAGATATATGCATTTTCACACTTGTTGTATACCAAGAGAGCTTTTCACATAAGCAAGACCCTCAAAGCAGCTCCCCAATGAACCTCTCTAGGCTTGTGCATGAATCGACTTAGAATCCCAATAACATAGGATATTTCGGGCAGTGTTTTCAAATGCGCGCGCCTCATTGCGCCTCATGCGTCTTACGATGCGGGGCGGTGGCGATGCGCCCCACATCTGATGCAGCAGCGCCTTTTGCGCCTCGCGTACATACGTACTTTGTGTAGGATGCATGTAGTGCATTTCCCCATATAGTTTTTTTTGTTAACATTTCAATCGAGTCTTTATACTTGATATTCCATATCCCAAAAAACAAAATAAATCCATTGGGCTTTTTTAATAACCTTCAATTGAGGACCATTACTAATCCTTAGTTTGGGTATAAGTCTTGATTTAACATTTGATTTGAAAATTTATGAAATTTGCTACTATGTTGGGTGTTAGCATTAGAAATTAAGGCAATATATTGTGATTTTGTAGCAAGATATTATTTATCATGATATTTTTTATGTAAATTCTAAAAATATGTTCTTTCATGCTTGATTACATATATTGAAATATTATGTGTGTGGTGTGCGCCTCGCATCACTCGGGCGCGCGCATCGCGTTACGCCTTGCGCATGTGCGCGTAAAGATGCTTTGCGCCTCGCATTGCGCCTCGCGCATTGAAAACACTGATTTCGGGTCTAGTGATTGTAAGTTATATTAGCTTTCCAATCAGGCTTTATATCTATTCGCAGAGCCATATGGCTGATACTTCATAGTATACACCCATCGACAACCATTAACCCATGCACCCATCGAAGTGGGGACTAAGTTCTAAGTTTTCCTAGAGACAAGTGTATCCATCTAATTTATAGCTTGTTTCTAGGTAGGAACTAACATTGCCTCTTCATGAAACCTGGGTATAGATTCGGTAGACAAAGATAGTAAATTAGCGGAAGGATGGGATGAGACAATCATAAGTGATAAAATTGAAGATAGGATAAGCTGTAGTAGATCATTTACCTTTTCTAAGGGCAATAGGAAGATCAAGATTAGAAAGAGTAGAAGATTGCTGATGGGTGTATCTATAGACTGTAGTTCGGCCGAGCATGAAGGAGGAACACATGCTTTCTGTCTTCGAGCATACAACTGTAATGATTTTTGTGCAAGTCTATCTTCTACTTCAGAAGTAAGCACTGATTGAGGCAGAGCAGTAGAAACTGGTGGAGGTCCTGTACTGGCTGATGAGAAAAAATATACATAATAAAAAAAGGTGACATTCACTGATATAATATATTTTTTAGACACTAGATTTTTAGACATTGGATTGTAATATCTATATCCCTTCTGAGTTTTAGAATACCCATAAAGACACAATAGATCTAGGAGATAGCTTATCAAGACTTGGACTCAAATCCTAACAAAGCCAGTGCAACTAAACACTCTAGGGATAACTGGAAATACACTCTTGTTAGGATAAAGACATGACAAAGGGATTTTTCCATTAGGGATATACGAGGACATCTTGTTAATTAAATAATATGCACACAAAACAACATCAAAGAATAAATATTTCAGAACATGTATATGAATAATTAGTGATCTAGCAACATCTAATATGTGTGTGTTTTCCTTTAGCAACACCATATTAAGGAGAAGTATGAGAAGATAAAGTCTGATAAAGAATGTTGTTACTGGCACAAGATCTAGACATCAGTTTTCATATACTCCAATGCATTATTAGTACGAAGAAAACGAATAGTACTAGAAAATTGATTTTTTTATTTCATTAGAAAAAGTTGAATTGCATTAGCAACTTCTGAGCTCTCTTTCTTTAAATATAGCGAGAGAAGTCATCCACAGAGATAATAAAATACCTAAATCCTTTCACTGAAGGAACTTGACACAGACACCAGACATCAGAGTGAATTAACTCAAAAGGAGAACTACTGCGTTTATTGACTCGATTTTGATAAGAAGCACCACGATGCTTTCCTAACTCATGACTCACATCCTAAAGAAGAAAAAGAGAACTCAATAGAAACCACCATTTGAAGTTTCTGAAGAGATGGATATTCCAGACACAGGTGTCACTGTAGAGGGGTATCAGATACTCCAGCAAAAAGTCCAGAAGGAGACACTCATTCAGATAGTAAATGCCCTCTCTCATCACCTGAACCAATCTTCATCCCAGTTTGTAGGTCCTAAAAAAGGTTATTTCATAGTTATTATTTTTTGTGAATTGGCTAAACAATAAGTGACTAACAAGAAATTTAGAAACACATCAGTTAGAGTCAAGGATGGAGTAACCTGAACCACCCTATCACTAAGTACAGGTGTAAAAGAACCATCAGCGATATGGATTGAAAGAAATTTATCTAAAAAAGATTGAGGAATGAAATTTTTTTTATACCTGTCATGCGGGATGAAGCTCCTAAATCTAATATCTATGGTATGTCTGAAGAGGTAATATAAACATTTTTGCCTGGAGAGGATGCATGAGTTGCTAAATGACTGCTTGAGTAGACTAAAGATTAGAGCTGCATGAATTGCTTATAGTCTACATGTGATATTTGAACAGTAGGAATTTCTTAAAAGGCTGCTGAGGAAGGAGAAGCTACACTATATTAGCAAGAGTGATAAAATCAGTAAACTATGCTCACTTAGGCTTGCCAAACTTTTGCTAGCACTTATCCGTTATGTTTTTATTCCTCTCACAATGAGTACATCTACATGGTCCTTTATCAAATTCATTTTTCCTACCACCATAAGAACCATGGCTTCCCCCTAAATCACGACCACGAGCACGACCACATCCTCTGCCATGTTCAATAACTATGGTAGACTGCTCAATAGATGGTGTAAAGGGTGCATCAGCTCCAATTAATTCTCGCATGACCCTGAAGAAGGTAAATATCAATGAGGGAACATTATCTCCTCTTAAAATTTGTACTCACACCTAATGTGCCAATGACGGATCCAAACCAGACAAAAACCTCGACACTGCTAGATCCTGACGATATCCCCTTAGTGTCCCTGGAGCAGCTAATGCATCTCTAACTCATCGATCAACCTCTTTTAACTTTCCATAGAACTTTGGTACAAATCCATCTCCTTGCTATAGAGAAGACAATCGCTTGTATATCTCATAAACTTTGGACACATTCTTCTCATTCACATATATCACCTTAAGCGTGTCCCACATTTCCTTAGCAGTAGATAAGAACATGACATTACTGCTGTCCTTTTTTTCCATATTGTTGAGAAGTCAAATCATAACACAATAATCTCCAGAAAGCTAGGTCTTACACTTAATCTGTAGAAGCAAGTGGATTTTTCAGAAAATGCTCCAATTTGTTATGAGAGTCGATAAAAATTCTAAATGATTGTGTCCATAACAAATAATTAGATCCATTTAGTTTTAAAATGGTTCTCAAAATAGTTTTGGGAGTAGATCTCTCCATAAAAATAAGAGGAATAGAAATGGTCGAAGAGCTCGTGATATTTGACATCTCAGCCATCTAAATATTGAGAAATCAGCATTTACAACTCAGATCTAATGAAATCAGCCACAAAAGCTAGCTAGAAATAAACCAAAATACCATAAATTAGCTAGAAAAAGCGTCAAATTAGCTAGAAATTAGAAAACAACAGGCAGAAATAAGAAATCAACCAGAACAATGTAACCTTATTAACTAAATTAATTACTAAAATATGTAAACATGACTTCATGTTCCTATAACAGGATTCTTTCTGTTCTCGGCCTCTCCCTTCATAATATGTCACACCAATGACTTAGCCATAACATTCTCGTCTTTATTAGCTTCTTTGATATGTCATCAAAACTCTTCTCCCCCTCACATCAACTAATTACTGACTTCCTATTTCTCTTCCTTAATAACTAATCATCTCCACATGGCCTTTTACTTCCCCCATGTCAAAGAAGTTAGAAAGGCGGTTATAGGAGATCTATAGAATAAAGTTTTTAGAAATCTTAATAACTAATCATCTCCACATGGCCTTTTACTTCCCCCATGTCAAAGAAGTTAGAAAGGCGGTTATAGGAGATCTATAGAATAAAGTTTTTAGAATCATTTATTTCTAAGTATCTAGGAGATCTTGTTAGTTATGAGGAAAGTAGTCCAGATACATTGAATTTGGAATGCATTGTGGTTATAAATATCCTCTTTGGGGTTTGGGCTTCTCTTATTGATATCAAAAAAATCCTCCTCTCTAATTTCCATATGGTATTTAGAGAACTCAGGTTCAAATCTCACTAGTTATGAATTTGCATGATCTCAGGTTTCGGCCCATAAAAAGGCATTCAACCTGGGGAGACGTGTTAGAATTAATATAAAATATAATCCTCAACACTCACCATAACCTTTTGTTAAATTCTTCTTCTCTATACCCTGACTTGCCACTACTGCCATCACCACCTTTTACCCAGCTACTGCCACTTCCACTACCACTTTCCTATGCCACTGTCACCCTACCATCTTCTCTCTACTAAAGACCTACTTAAAACCACACAAACCTCTATCAGGCTGTCACCCTTGCTGCCACCACAACTCCCAGATGCTCTAAACAGCCCTCTAACAACTTTCCATCAGCAACCCTGTAGCCTCTTCAGGCCTCAACCCGCCTCTGACATGTAGTCCTATCAGCCACAACCCTAGCAGCCCTCAACTCTGCCCGCAGGCTTTCCTCTGCCATGTAGCCTTGCTGCTAACCTGAATCCAACCCTCACCAGCATTCCAGCAGCCCAAACCACATCAAACAGATCCCAACAGATCTCACGAAACCTAAAACAGATCTCAAACTGACCTTAAACAGCCAAATACAATCTCAACCCACTTCAAACTGAGCCAAACTATTATACCCAAGCCTCAGATCCGACCCCCTCCCAAATTCTAGACCCTAGTTATCCTCCATCCTTCTCTGACTTCTTCATTTAACAGACTTAACTGCCCCTCTTAGTTCCATCTCAGTTCACAGATCTTGCCAATGAGCACTATATCTATCTTTGTTTCTAGATTCTCCGCTCCATCGACATGAGCACTGCATTCGCCTTCAATCTCATTGACGATGCCAATTGTCTCTTATGAGCATCACAATGATTTGCTAGATGTGGTGATTCTCTGTCTCAACATCACAGATCTTATTTAGGTCAACTCGCAAGTACTTCTATCATTGGTGGTCATCTCCTTTTGTTCTTGTTCCCATGGTGAATTCTTCCTCTACTTTCACAGCAACTTCCTACTCTTCTACATCGACTATGGCACCATCAAATATGACTATGTCCTCTCAGGTCATCCTTTCCATTGAAGAATATCGAGCCTTCCGACAGTTGCTATCTAAACCCTCTGGTATCTCAGTTCAATTATGTGATGTTTGTCATGATCATCTCATCGGTAGATTATAGATTCAAGTGCTTCTGAACACGTCTCCTTTAACTCTTTCATCGCTCTCCACTTGATAACTCTGATGTGTGTGTTGCTAATGGTTTACCTGTCGATGTTGAAGGCGGAGAAAATATTACCCTCACATCTAATCCTTCACTCAAATCTGTATTATGGGTTCCTACTTTTCCTAGTAGTATCTTCTCTATTCACAAAGTTTGTAAATACTT
Organism: Asparagus officinalis; assembly: GCF_001876935.1. Taxonomy (NCBI): domain Eukaryota; kingdom Viridiplantae; phylum Streptophyta; class Magnoliopsida; order Asparagales; family Asparagaceae; genus Asparagus; species Asparagus officinalis. The sequence continues at coordinate 39,903,762 of NC_033796.1, read as the reverse complement.
AAATTGTTTAGTGACATTCCTCCCTTCTCACTGTTTTTTTCAGGATATTGCGACAAGAAAAGTGATTAGAGCTGGTCGTGAATAACATGGCTTATATCTTTTGGATAGTCCATATTCGATTTCTGCCCTTAGTTATTGCACAGATCCTGTATTGTGCCATCTACATATGGGGCATCCTTGCTCAATTACTCTTCCACATTTAGTACCTAAGTGTGAGTCTACTTTTAATTTCTCGTGTGAGTCATGTGAGTTTGGTTTCCCTAAACTTGTCAATAAACTAGTAAAACTTTATTTTATTTGATTCACTCTGATGTCTGGGGTCCAGTGAGCTTTCCTTCTTTTAATAAATATCGCTACTTTGCTACATGTATTGATGATTTTTCTCGAATGACATGTCTTTTTCCATTAAAAGATCATTTTGAATTGTTTGATGTATTCACTATATTTTTTAATGAAATAAAACTATATTTGGTACTACTATTAAACAAATTCGTTCTGACAGTGCTAAAGAATATATGAGTAGTGAGTTTCAAAACTTTTTCTTCATACATGGGATTATTCACCGGACTTTATTTGTCTACACTCCACAACAAAATGGAGTGGACATGAACTAACACTTGCTTAACACTGCTAGATTTTTAATGGTTGAAATGAAAGTTCCAAATTTTTATTGGATTTTTGTTGTACTCACTACTTATTTTTTAATCAATTTTATGTTGAATTTTGTTCTTGACCATTCCTCACCCTTTAGCGTTGTCCTTCCGTGTCGAGAGGCCTTTCCTATTTCACCATGTGTCTTTGGTTGTACATGTTTTGTCCAGACTCTAGGACCTGACAATGATAAATTAGATCCCATGGCCATTATGTGTTTCTCGATTATTCACGATTATCAAAAGGGTACTTTTGCTATTCTCCCAATAGTAAGCAAGTGTTTACTTCAGATGATGTGTCATTTTTTGAAATAAAACCTTTCTTTCAATCAAAAATTTCTTATGATCAAACTTCTTTAGATTTACTAAGGGTCATTGTTGAGAGCTTAGATTTTCCACCCGAGAAACCAATATAGGTTTGTATATAAAAGCGAAAGGGTATAATCGACAACACTATCAAAGATATTATTTCTATTGTTCCTTTAGGCACATCACATTCCTTGATTAGTAATACCCCTGAGACAATTGATATTCCTACTGCTATTCATAAAGCAAAATGTTCTTGCACTCACCATCCTATTATAAAGTTTGTTTTCCTCTCGTAAACTGAACAGATCCTTTGGCACTTTTACCTTGTTAGATTTCATTTATGTACTCGAACATATTCAAGTAGCTCTCAAGCATCCTGGTTGGAAAGCAACGATGGAAGATAAGATGCAAGCTTTTCAGTAAAATCATACCTGGCAGTTGGTCTCCTACCTACTGGTAAAATAGTTAGTTGTCGTTGGGTGTTCACCGTGAAGTACAATCAGATGGTACTGTTGAACATCTTAGCTAAGGGCTACTCTCAGCAATATAGAGTTGTTACCGAGGTCTTTTTACTTATTGGCAAGCTCATCTCAATTCGGTTATTCATCTTTGTTGCATCCAGTTGATGACATGACCATCCAGTTGATCATGGTCACGTCATCAACTGGATGTCAAGAATGCATTTCTTAATGGGGATCTAAGCAAGGTAGTATATATGCAACAACCACCTGGTTTTGAGCGACAACGAGAGAATTTGGTGTGTTCGCTCAAAAAGTCACTTTACGGGCTTAAGCATTCTCCTCGAGCTTTGTTTGAGAAGTTAAGAAAAGTTGTCTACTCTTATGGATTTTCAAAAAGTAAGGCAGATCATTCTATTTTCACCAAAAAGAGAAGCAGGGGTATTGTGATTCTACTAGTATATGTAGATGACATTATCATCACTGTAGTGACTCACAGGGTATTGCAGACATCAAGCAACAACTATCACATGTTTTTCATACAAATGATCTTGGCCCACTTTGTTAATTTCTTGCTATTGAGGTCGCTCGCAATAAGGATGATATCTTCCTTTTACAAAAAGACACGCCTATGAACCCTAATATTAGGCTATCTCCTTTCACAACTGATCCTCCATTTTCTAATCTAGGGCAGTACCGAAGACTTGTTGGAAAACTAATATTCTTATTAGTGACTAGACCATATATTGCATATGCAGTTAGCAAGGCAGTCAATTCATGCATGCACCTGCCATCACTCATTGTGAAGCAGTTATCTGCATTCTATAATATCTCAAGAAAGCACCACGTCAATGCTTCTCTTCAAACTTGGCGATTCTTTGAGCCTACGAGGATATTCAGATACTGATTGGAAAAGATCTGCTAATGATAGAATGTTCACTAGTGAATATTTTGTATTCCTTGAAAGAAAATTAGTATCATGGAAGAGCAAGAAACAATCAGTTGTTGCTCGTTCCAGTATAGAGGCTGAGTACAAAGCTATTTGGCACCTTGTTTCCAAGATCCTATGGTTGCGATCCCTTCTATGAGATGTAGACATTCATATATCATCTCCCATTCCTCTCCATTGTGACAATCAGGTTGCCCTATAAATTACTGAGGATTCAGTGTTCTACAAATGTGCCAAACATAATGAAGTTGACTGTCATTTTGTACGTAATGAATGAGTGAAGAAAGTGATTTCTTTCTCTTGTGTTTGAAGTAATAAGCAGCTTATTCATATCCTCAAAACAGCATTGCCTCCAAAACTTTTTCACACATTTATGGGCAAGCTTGGCTTCGAAAATATCTACGCTCTACCTTGAAGGGGAGCGTCAAAGAAGTTAGAAAGGAGGTTATAGGAGATCTATAGAATCAACTTGTTAGAATCATTTGTTTCTAAGTATCTAGGGATTTTGTTAGTTATGAGAAAAGTAGTCCAGATACATTGAATCCGAAATGCATTGTAATTATAGATAGCCTCTTTGAGCTTCTCTTATTGATATCAATAAATCCTCCTCTCTGATTTCCACACCCCACAAATTCACCTCCACTGCCTTTTCTTGTTGACACTAGTCAACACTCCTTATCTCATCACTTTGCAGCCATCATGTTCAAGCATCTAGCCCTCATCTCCTCTCTGTTCCCAGCCAGAGCCAGCATCCACAAAGGCAGGTGGCCATTGAAGTTGACACCACCTTTCACTCTGGGATTAGCACACTTGTCTTTTGCAATATAAGTACAAATCACCCGTTTAATTTAGGTTTTCTTGCTCTATAGCAGCAAGTAATCTAGTCAGAAAAGGATGAAATTTTCTAAAAGTTGGACTCAAGCAAATTTCACTGGCTAAATGATATTGTAAGAATTGCATTGAGACGGAATTTGTCGTGTGAAAACATTCTTGTGCATCGTTAGTAGATAGGAGCCTTGGAAAATCTATCCAACTTCAATTAAGTTGGATTAGCTATGGATTTGTGGTACTTGGCTAGACCACTCGTGAGTTTTTTTTCAATGTCAATGTCAAATTGGACAGCTAAATTAGAGCATGGTAAAGTATTCATATAACTTGTTCCGAAAGTTCATAATATACGAACTAACTTAGTCATGTTCTTAACACTGATATAATACTTATTCCGTTTGGACTATGAATGCTGATGAGGGCTCAGTGGACACTTTTCACTCTTGAAAGCTACCCGCTTTGACTATCTTTTTGCCTGTAACTCTTCGTTTAATTATGTAACATTAGCCTAGAAGAATCAAGACCAACTAATAAACAACACATGTATATGGGGATATTAATGGGATGCTAGATTAGAAGCAGTGGGTGTCAAGACGGAAAAGATGTCGCTGAAATTGGCATATGCAGGATTTGGGGATGGCTTTTTTTTGGGCTTGGGGTGGGGATTGATGTGGAAGCTGGAGAGCTTATTGGTTATTTAGCCTTCTATATATGTGGGATTGAAAAGAAAATTTCTCCAAATTTCCTTTTTTTTCCTTTAGCTCTTTTTCTCTATTATTTGACTTGACACACTCTCTAACATGACTGATGGTTCTAAATCCCCAAGCCTTCACCATGGCTAATTGGTCTTCTTGTTTAAAAACTTTGACCTGTCATTTCCTGGTCTTTAGTGGCTCTTAATTATCAGGTGATTTTTGTCTATCTAGGTTGGCTTGAAGACGCTGCACTTTTTGCAGCTATTGACCATAGCATTGATTCATTTTCCTGGAGTGAGTGGCCTGAATGTCTGAAAAACCGCCATCTTGGAGCTTTGGAAGACATGTATCAAAGCCATAAGGATTATGTATGCACCTTACGAAAATTTTGGGTGCCTGGTTGTCAATTCAGGGATTTATCTAAATGTGCCTTGACTTTCATGATGCAGATAGATACATTTACCGCCCAACAATTTTTGTTTCAGAAGCAATGGCAGAAAGTTCGCAATTATGCACAAAATATGGGAATTAAGATTATGGGTGATATGCCTATTTATGTAGGTCATCACAGTGCAGATGTGTGGGCAAACAAGAGATCATTTATGCTGGTGAGAGATTTTTACATTGGAAAAATGGCTTTAAAAAGTTATACAGTTGCTGTAGGCTCCGTTTTTTGGAGTGCAGGATAGGAGTGGCTTTCCCATTCTTGTTAGCGGTGTCCCCCCTGATGCCTTCAGTGAAACTGGTCAGCTATGGGGCAGGTTGGTAATCAAATACTTAAGATCACACATCCACCGAATTATTTATTTATTTCCTTTAGTTTATTCTTGTCTTCCTTTCTTTTCTTTTTAAACATTGAAGGAATTACTAAATTAATCAGCTGATTCTAGGCAATTTAAGGCATAATACAGTATAATTCCTACCAATAGAACAAGCTTTCTGCATGATATTTCTTTCGACAAAATACACACATGTGAATACGAAAAACAAATATCCATACCTTATATTTATTATTATTTTGTTTTTTATCAAGGATAGTTAAAATGTCAACTATGCGGAGCTTATATAGACATCCCAAGCTGGGTTTAAGGTTAGGGCACCACCTGAGCTTGTATTACGCTCAGCGGCAATGTCCAAGCTTGATTGAGGAGCCGTTGATCTTGTCAAGGCATGTTGTGGCTGGCTTGTTATATATCTAGCCAGCTCAAATCCTCTAGCTTGCGCTGTTTATTTCTATCAAGAATGAAGACAGGTGTACCTTGAGTTCCATAGTCAATATTAATTTTAATTTTAATTCTTAAAAAAAACACAAAAAAAGCAGAGTTCACCAGGATTACTAGAGTGCACCGCATGAGGTAGACAGAATAATCAGCATCATCTTGCACTTGGCTTTTTAACTGTCTGACGATTTCAAAGTGAGGTAGCTTTCTAAAGTAAGAGACTAGAGTTGTGGTTTCATTTTTGTTTTTATATTTCTGGTAAAGCTTAAAAGTAAAGAAAACACCAATATTAGCAGGGTGTAAGCTGACTGGCTTGGTTACTAAATGTGTTCAAGTAATTCTCTCTAGTCGAGCTGAGTATACATTAAATTAACTATGTTGAAAGGGGTTTCCGATCAGTGTTAAAAGGAAGCTGTACTTCTGTCAGCTAGATGGCATTCCAGACCAAATGATAAGAGCCACCAAATGATAAGAGCCTGTCTTGTCCAATGATACTTTTGAAACAGTTCATCAGTAGTGAGTTGAAACTGAGAAAGATCTTCCAAATATTGTAGCTGGATGTATGAAGCTTTTGTGATGTAGATAAAGTTGGGGATTCGAAACAATCAATCGAACCCGTGCCCTTCCGGATCTTGTGCTAAGAGTTTAGCAAGTAGGAAAATCATTGCAAATAAAAGAAAAATTGCAGGAAAGATAAACAAGAAAGAACACACCATATTTAACGTGATCCGGCATCGTGCCTACGTCTTCGGGAGTCACACCACACAATTTTTTTGATTAATTGAAGAAGATTACAATGCCCACAAATATGTTTTTATCTTTTTGAGATCTCTCTTAAAGAATCTTTTCAAAACCCTATTTTTCACGTGTTCTCATAACCCTAAAATCATTTAGGTATATATATAGGATCCTAGCCCAAAACGGTTTCCCAAACAGTTTAGGAAACTGGAAATCCCGTTCCTCGTCGATCGGGTCATGTGCTTCGGTTGACCTGCCAGAATGTCAATTTCTGCAGGGTTTTGGTGCATGTTTTCAGTCGATCGGATCAAGGCCCTCGTTCAACCGACCAGAGCTTTAATTTATGCCTGTTTTCTTGCAGGCGTCACGGTCGATCAGACCAGGTCCGTCGGTTGACCGACCCACGTTTTTCCTATTTTCTTCGTTCGTTTGATTTCAGGTTTGGGTTTCCACACCCGAGATAGACAATCTCCCACTTGGAGATCAAACCGTCATCAACGAGCTCTCCCGAACTCCTGTCATCTTTGCAAGCATCTTCTCCTCACCGAAAAAAAAATCCATTCTTCAATCATCATCATCTCGGTGATCTCGTCATTCCTCCTAGTGTGGCTCCACCTTCATCTTCTACGCGTGAAGGTCAACTGAAGTTGTGCACAACTCCACTTTGTCGATAGTCACTGTTTTCGTCAACATATCCGTATGATTTTGGCTCTTCAAAATCTTCTCCAATCGTAACTTACCGTTCTTAATCAGCGAGCGTAAGAAGTAGTATCGTACGTCAATGTGCTTCGTTCTGACATGATATACTGGATTCTTGGTAAGGTGTATAACACTCTGGCTATCACAATAGAAAACATCGTGCCCCTGTTTTAAATCTAATTTTTTCAGACACCCGGTCAACCAAATCATCTCCTTGCTGGCTTCAGTCACTGTGACATACTTTGCCTCAGTCGTGGATAATGTTACTATCTTCTGCAAATGTGAGACTCAACTCACTGCTGTCGACGCTAAGATATAAACATACCCCATGATGCTTCGCCTCGTATCATGATCACCGATGAAATCTGCATCCATATATCTCCGTAGTACCAACTCTTTCCTCCTGAAACACAATGACATATCCGTAGTCCCTCTCAAATAACATAATATCCACTTCATGGCTTTCTAATGCTGCTTTTCTGGATTGCTTGCAAACCTACTCACAACTCTCACTGCATGAGCGATATCCGGTCTTATGCAAACCATCGCGTACATAAGACTATTAATGGCTGATGAATGATACTTTGCTCATGTCCTTCTTCGCATCTGTCTTGGGTGATTACTCCTCAGATAACTTGAATTGACTTTCAAGGGACGTGCCGACGGGCTTAGCATTCTTCATGTTGAATCTTTGAAGTACCTTCTCGATGTATTCAGCTTGACTCAATTTTAACGTCCCTTCAGCTCTATCTCGACTGATTCGCATCCTAAGAATTTGCTTTGTTACATTCAGATCATTCATAGCAAACTCCTTCGTCAATTGCTTTTTTAATTTGTTTTTTCTCTAAACACGGTCCTGCAACTAACATGTCAACATACAATAATAATACGATATAGCAGGATGATCTGAATTGCATCTTCTATAGCCATTGCTCTGCATGAAGTTATCAAACTTCTTGTATCACTGTCTCGGAGCCTGTTTTAATCCGTACAAGCTCTTCTTGAGCTTACACACCATCTCTTTCTTTTCTTCTTTAATGAAGCCAACAGATTACTTCATATAGATTTCATCCAAGTTACCATGAAGAAAGGTAGTCTTCACATCTAACAGTTCAAGGTAGAGATCTTCTGTAGCTACTAAGCTCAACACCATTCTGATGGTTGTAAGCTTTATAATAGGAAAAAGTATCTCCGTATAATCCATTTTTTCCCGCTGTTGGGACCTCTTCACGACTAATCTGACCTTGTATCTCTTACTTCCATTACTCTCCTGTTTGATCTGGTAGACTCATTTGTTATGTAAGGCTTTCTTCTGTGTAAATAGTTGGGCTAACTCTCACGTCTTATTAGTGTGTAGAGAATCCATCTCTTCTTGCATCGCATGCTACCATTGCTGAGATTCACTCACTTACATAGCCTCCTCATAGCACTTTGGTTCTCCCTATCTGTCAAAAGTAAGTAATCGAGTGATGAGAGATATTTGAGATTTGGTTTGGGTACCCTGGATGACCTCCTAAGCTTCACGTTCTGGGTAGTAGTCTCTGCATATGGAGTCTCCTTCGTTCTTCAGTCAGAACTAACGTTGTTTCCCCCATCTGAAAGTTTCTCTAAATCTATGTACTCAGATCCACCTGCATCAGTAGTGCTGCTCTCACTGTTTTGGCATTATCTCTGTCCTTGTACATCATCTCATTGAATATCACATCTTTGCTCCTGATGATTTTCTAGTTCTCATCCCAAAGATGATACCCGAACTCATCAATATCGTATTCAATGAATGTACATTTCTGTGACTTAGTTTCTAGTTTGTCCCTGACATGGTCACTAATATGAACATATGCCGCGCAGTCAAATACTCGCAAATGTGAGAGATTAACCTTTTTGTCACTTCAAACCTCTTTTGGAATCTCAAAATCCAATGGAAGTGATGGTCTATGATTAATCAGATAAAGCTGTCGTATGCATCGTGTCTGTCCAAAACGTCTTAGGTAGACCTGCATGTAAACATATGTTCCTCGCTTGTTTTGTCAATGTTCTGTTTATTCTCTGTGCAACTTCATTCTGTTGCGACTTCCCTGGAGTACTCTCCAAACGAATCCCATTTAGAGCATAAAACCTCTTGAACTCCTCCAACTTGTATTCTCCATCGTTGTTTGATCTCAAACACTTCACTTTCAGATCTGTCTCGTTCTCAACCAAGGCTTTCCACTTCGAAGATCTCGAACACCTCTGACTTGTGCTTCATGAAGTATACTCACACCTTCCTCGATGATCATTGATAAAAGTGATATAGTACACCGAACCGCCAAGTGAAGACACGCTAGCTGGATCCCATGCATCTGTATGAACAAGCTCTAGCTTTTGAGCCTTTAGTGATTTTCCACTCTTCTGAAAGCTGACCCTCTTCTGCTTCCCGTAGATGCAATTCTCGCAAACACCAACTTCTACTGAATCGATGCCGGTTAGCTTTTCCTGTGAGTGAAGAATCTTCATACCCTTCTCGCTCATGTGTTCCAAGCTGTTGTGTCATAGATCTGCACTCTCCTTGTCAGTTATAATTATGAGGGTGTCACTCACATGTGAAGTAAGGTAGAGTGTTTCGGTTTTGTTACCACGGGCAACCACTATAGTACCATTGAAGATTTTCCACGAATCCTCGGTGAATGTTGAAACATAGCCTTCTGCTCCAAGCTGACCAACCGAAACAAGATTTATCTTCAGTTTCGGTACGTGTCTGATATTTTTTAGATTCCACTTAGAGCCCTTCATCTGAATCTGCATGTCGCCTCTTCCAACAATATTGCAAGGCTCGTTGTTCCCCAAGTACATTTTCTCAAAGTCCCCTGCTACATAGTTTTGAAGAAGTTTCCTAGTAACAGTGGCGTGGAAAGAGGTTCCTGAGTCAACAACCCAAGAATCAGAATCGTTGTCCATAGCAAGGATCAATACATCTTGCACGATGTGAGCCTCCTGCTCGTTTGCATCCTTTTTTGACGCTTTGCAGACTGAAGACATATGACCCTCCTGGCCGTACTTTTAATATTTTCCTTTGATAGGCCTAACCTTTGAGTTCGACCTCTTTTTTTTTTGACTTCGATCGATTTCTATTCTGGTTTTCCTTCTTCTGGCTTCGGCCTTTCTGCTTGAGATTTAGAGCTGAACCTGAACCTTCTGATTCGAACGATTTTCTTCTAACCTTCTCGGATAGAATCATGCTAACAACCTTGCTCAGCTTTAACTTCTTCTTTCCCGTCGAATTACTAATTGGGTCACACAACCTGCCAAACTATCCGATAACTGCGATAGAATTAATAGGGCCTGCACTTCGTCATCAAATATGATATTTACGGAGATAAGTTGATCAACAATCGTGTTGAACTCGCTGAGGTGCATCGTGAAGGAGCATCCTTCTGCCATCTTGAGGTTAAAGAGCGTTTTGATGAGATGCATCTTGTTTGTAGCTGACGGTTGCTCGTATATCTTCGCGAGCGTTTCTATAAGTCACACCGTCGTCTTCTCCTTCAATATATTATGGGTAACCGATTTGGTAAGCGATAACCGGATTTGCCCTAAAATCTTCCTATGTAGTATTTCCCACTCCTCGTCTGATTCCTCATTCTTTCCCTTAGCCTTACTCATCAACGGACGGTAAAGATTCTTCTGGTACAGATAGATCTTCATATGCGACTTCTGGTAGGCGAAGTCTAACCCATCAAATTTCTCAATCTTTGATTTGCTTTTCTCTGCCATGGTTCTCACACAAATCTTCTGAACGAAGCTCTGATATCAGTTGTTGAGGATTCAAAACAATCAATCGAACCGGTGCCCTATGAAGCACAGATTCGCCCCCGGAGGTCACGAATCCTTGTCCGACCCGAATCGGACACGGATTCATGCACGACATGTGTCGGACACGGTTGATCCGTGACCGTGTCCGACACGGGTCAACGGTCCAACCAGGGGGACACGGTCAAGGGCAGTTAGGACACGGCTTGGATTTGCCGAACAAAAAGAAAAAAGAATCACTGAAAGACAAAACTTATAACCGAAACCCAAACCCAAAGCTAAACCTTAATATTTTCACTCACCGGAGTCCCGACGCCGCCATCGATCTCGTCTTCTCTCAAATCTCGTCGCTTGTCCTCGTCCATCGATCTCGTCTTCTCTCAGATCCCGTCGCTCGTCATCGATCTCGGCTCCACTCGTCGCTCCTAGGTCAGATCTCTAACTCATCGATCTCGTCTTCTCTCTCTCTCTCTCTGAGTCTCTCTCTTGATCTCTTTATCTCTCTCTCTCGATCTCTTCATCTCTCTCAAACTCTGAGTCTCTCTCCGATTCTCTTTCTCTCTCTCTCTCTCTCAATATCTCCGTCTCTCTCTCTCAATATCTCCGTCTCTCTCTCTCAATCTCTTCGTCTCTCTCAAACTTTGAGTCTCTCTCTCTCTCTCCGATTCTCTTTCTCTTTCTCTCTTAATATCTCTGTCTCTCTCTCTCTCAATATCTCAGTCTCTCTCAATCTCTGAGTCTCTCTCTCTCTTCACTTATTTTGTTATAAGACTTACCTTTTTTTTGTTTATGCAGCTTTGTGCTACTGCTGCAACTGAGCAAGTCACTTCATTTGGTATTTTATTTTTTTTCAATTTTAGTTTCAATTTTAGTTTCAATTTTTTAACATATGAATATTTTTTTCAATTTCAATTTTAGTTTTTAACACAAATGAATTATTAACATTACACAATTTTTTTCAATTTCAATTTTAGTTTTTAACACAAATGAATTATTAACATTACACAAATGAATTATGAATATTAACATTTCAATTTGTTATGGTTTTTAACACAAATGAATTATTAACATTACACAAATGAATTATGAATATTAACATTTCAATTTGTTATGACAATGATGATGAAGTTTGGTTAATTCTGATTATTTGATAGTCAATAATTATATTACGTTCACACCTTTGTATTTATCACATAAGTTAATAAGAGTTAGAATTTATTCTCTCTTTTTTATATGTCATGACACCAAGTAAAACAAGAACCGCATCCTAATTAGAAAATAGGAATACAATATGAATATACATATTTAATAAATGAGTTATGGATATTTATTTTGATAGCTGTGTTGAAAATTTTGATTGATCCTACATCCTTGCTCGTTGCTACTTAACTCTTAAGTACAATCTGTAAAAAGAATAACAAAGTCAGTGAACAACAACTTATTAATTAGTATAATTAGAAAAAAGAGCTTAAAATAGTAATTAACATGCTAACTAATAAATTATGAACATGTAAATATTTAATTGTTAATCACTTAATTCTTACTTAAAAAATATATTTCATATTTTAAATGAAAATACATATTTCTTGCATTGTAATTTGTGGGAACTTATAAACTTCTATATGTTATGCATGCTAATAGCTCATATTATTATCATAAATCTGATGGAGAAAGTTACTCATTTATACTAAATCGAGATTTTCGTATTACTATATATGTTATGGTTTAATATTTAGTTAGTACTTGTTCCTTGTTGTTTATAGCAATGGAAGCAGAAAGTAGTTCTGGTGCACAGTCTGTTCAAGATGATCACACTTCTTTGTGGAAGTATGTCACGAAGTTGGAGAAGATTGGTAAAGGAGGGGGGAATTGGCAGTGGATGTGTAGTTACTGTCATGAAATATTTACATCCTTCCACTCAAGGGTTAAAGCTCATTTAATGCGGATTAGTGGGCAAGGAATTAAAATGTGCAAAGGTGTTAAGCCACACAATATGAGAGACATGCAAACTGATATGGATCAAGCAAAAGTAAGGTAGAGGGCTTCTATGCCTAGGATAGTGATGCTGTCAGGTTCTTCAACTTCAAGTGCAGCATCAGGAAGTCAAAGCATGCCTTCTCGTCCAAGTGAGCCAAAGAGGAGGGGAGCCATTACCGTTGAACATGCCTTCAATACAGGGGCAATAGATGAATTAGATTCAATCATTGCAAAGATGTTTTATACCGATGGGCTGTCATTTAATTTGACAAGAAATTCATATTTCTCCAGAGCTTTCACATATGCCGCAAGCAATCCAATTGCCGGTTACAAGCCTCCGGGTTATAATTTTTTGAGGATCACTCTTTTGCAATGTGAGGAGGCTCACATAGAGGTTGTTAGAGCTTATTAGGGGCACATGGAAACAGAATAGGATCTCTATTTGCAGTGATGGTTGGGCAAATGCACAGAGGACACTGATAAATTTCATTGCGGTCTCAGAAAACGGGCTAATGAGGGAGAGCAGAAGAATAGATATTTCATTGCACAGAAGCTTGAAGATTGCATTAGAGATGTTGGTCTCAAAATGTGATCCAAATCATTATTGATAATGTTTCGGCATGCAAGGCCGCAGGTGTAATACCCCAACCCTTGAGAGGGTGATGTGATTAGTATTGATAGATTTGATTGGAATACTCATACCACCAAGATGCATCTTCTTTTCGGGAACCCAACTCTTAGAAACTCCAAAGTTAAGCGTGCTTGGCCTGGAGAAATTCTATGATGGGTGACCCTCTGGGAAGTTTTCCAGGGAACGCGTGAGTGAGGACAAAACGTGTTAAAAAGACATGTGGTGGTTTGTGAGGCCAGTCCATCAGATCTAGTAGCGTACCGATTCCGGGATTCCGGGACGGGGCGTTACAAATGGTATCAGAGCCAAGCCAACCGGAATTATGAGAGCTAAGTGCTATGCGGCGCAAAGTGCTACGTTAAGAGGGCGGGAGCCACCTCTTGAGGTCGTAGGAGCCACCTCTAGAATCTCACACGGATGGTACGGTCTTGGATGATATGATTTGGCACAACGAGGACGTTGTGAGTTTAAGTGGGGGAGTTTGTAATACCCCAACCCTTGAGAGGGTGATGTGATTAGTATTGATAGATTTGATTGGAATACTCATACCACCAAGATGCATCTTCTTTTCGGGAATCCAACTTTTAGAAACTCTAAAGTTAAGCGTGCTTAGCCTGAAAAAATTCTAGGATGAGTGACCCCCTGGGAAGTTTTCCAGGGAGCACTTGAGTGAGGACAAAAACGTGTTGAAAAGATATGTGGTGGTTTGTGAGGTCAGTCCATCAGATCTAATAACGTACCGACTCCAGGATTCCGGGGCGGGGCGTTACAGCAGGGGCAGTTATGGAGGGTAAATTTTCACACATCTTCTGGACTCTATGTGTTCTTCACACCCTCAATCTAGCCCTTAAGAATATCTATGCTGCGAAGAATACAGAGGCTAATGTAATTGCTTATGCAGAGTGCAGCTGGATTACAGAGGTATCTGATGATGCTTTGATGATTAAGAACTTCATTATGTATCACTCAATGAGGCTGGCTATGTTCAATAAGCATTTGAAAATGAAGCTTCTTTCAATTGCTGATACGCGATTTGCTTCATAGATCATCATGCTAAAGAGGTTCACGGTGATCAAGAGAAGCCTTCAAGATATGGTTCTTAGCGACCGGTGGAGCTTGTACAGAGATGATGATGTGGGAAAAGCACAATTTGTTAAGGAGAAAGTGCTTGATGATTTGTGGTGGGATAGGGTGGATTATATTATTGCTTTCACTGCTCCTATATATGATATGATCTAGCTCATCGATACCGACAAACTCAGCCTTCATTTGGTATATGATATGTGGGATATAATGATTGAGAAGGTAAATGTTGTTATTTATAGACATGAGGGCAAAAGAGAAAATGATCCCTCCTTATTTTATGATGTCGTACACAAGATCTTGGTGGATAGATGGAATAAGAGCAACACGCCACTTTAGTGCTTGGCGCACTCTTTGAATCCAAGTAATTTAGATTATGTTATCAATTCATTATTTTTGATGTGATTATTTTTATTAATAGTGTCTAATTCAATGTTAAACTTTTATAGATATTATCACGAGGCATAGCTCAATGAGAATATCCATCGGCAAGCACCCTATCAAGATAAGGAGATCTCTTCAGAAAGGTCTCTGATTCTGAGGAGATATTATCCTAATGCCGATGAACGGAAGGTAGTTAACTTGGAATATGCTAGGTTCTCGGACGCTCTTGACACTTTTAGTGATCCATATGCTCTTGCTGATAGAGGATTAATGGATCCAAAACTATGGTGGGTGCTCTATGGATTCTCAGCTCCAAATCTGCAAGCATTGGCCTTAAAGATTCTGGGCCAACCTTGCTCATCCTCTTGCTGCGAAAAGAATTGGAGTACATATTCATTCATTCTTTGAAGAGGAACAAGATGACACCGACAAGGGTAGAAGATCTTGTGTATGTGCATAACAATCTTCGTTTACTTTCTCGGTCATCCCAAGAATATCAAAAAGGAGAATCGAACCTGTGGGATATTTGTGGAGATGTATTCGACTCATCTTGATGTACTTTTTGTTTACAAACTTGTTATTTTGTGATAGAATGAGTATGTACTCGAATTCCTCTTTGTTTATGATAGAATGAGTATATACTCCAATTCTTTTTTGTTTACAAACTTGTTATTTTATGATAGAATGAGTAAGTACTCTAATTCCTTTTTGTTTACAAACTTGTTATTTTATGATAGATTCATATTTTAGATTGTTAATTAAATTTTATAAATTTTTCTATATATAATAATCATTTTAAAAAAATCCTTGTTCTATCCTTGTATCCTATTTTTTTGGATTTTACTGTATCTCGTATCCGTGTCCGTATCGTATCCGTGTCTCATATCTGTATCCGTGCATCATAGCCGTGCCCTTCCGGATCTTGTATTAAGAGTTTAGCAATGTAAAATCCCGTAAATTTGAATATTTTATGATAAATAATGGTAAATATGTTATATAGTAAAAAATAACATATTTTGATGTTTGAGTATGATAATAATTGATTTGAGATCAATTCAATGTATATTTGTAAAAATATGAGTGCAAATGCACAAAACAAATTCAATGTATATTTGTAAAAATATGAGTGCAAATGCACAAAACATGCACAAAGGCCAAAAGAGTGAAAATCTAATGCACAAAACATGCACAAAGGCCAAAAGAGTGAAAATCTGGGAATAATGACCAGTTATGAGTTTCTATGTTTTGCATACCGATGCAGTCAGAATCTGGTAAAGTATAAAAGACCAAAGTTGTAGATCTTTTTAACAGCTTTCCAACAAATCTTAGATAACCTCATTCTGAGGTTGGATGAGAAAATTACAGCCAAAATACCGAAGGTTATTTTTCTAGTCAGACTAGGTTTCCTGGTTCGGGTCAAACAGGTTTGTTTTGGGTTTGCCTCTATAAATACATGTGTTTTTCACGAAAATTCTTTTCTTTTATCATATCTATGAACCCTAGCAGCCACCCTCTCCCCTCAAAAATCCTATATCTTTTCTTATGAGTTTGGAGAGCTTTGTGAAGTAAAACACTGACACGAGGGCGAGATCATCGACGTGTGACGAGGGAGAACGAGTTATTTATGCTCGGGGATTGCTTGCTTTGTTTTAGAAGCTTGCACATAATATTAATGCAAGATCACTTACATCCAAACCCATCCCCATAGTTAAATAGCTAGTTTAGAAGTTTAAATTGTGTTTACATGCTTAGATCTTAATCTAATATGAAAAAGAATAGATTTTTGTTGTTAGATCTTAAAAAATGTTAGATCTACATATTTTTCTTGCTGTTTATAATAGAAACATGATCATGATCATTAAGGTTCTTCAAAATTTTATTTTTAACTTGTTAATCATGTTCTAATCATGTTTAAACCCTAATTTGATATTTAATTGAGTTTACATGTGGATTAAAGATGAGAAAACCCTAGGTTTGTGATACCTAAGTGTTAAAAATATGATTTAATGAATATATATCTTTTCTAAGTTGTTTGGCAATCATGCTTATGTTTAATATGTTAAAAGTTCATGCTTTAGATTGAAGAATTTTGTTAATTAGGTTGATAATTTTAGTAAGTGATTATTAAAGTTTAAGTGTTGTTATATGTTTTATATATGTTTCAGTCTGTTTTAAACATGATTGAAGGTTTAAATATGATTTTTTGTGCAAATAATCATGCTTGTTATGTTCTGCAGAAAAACTGCTGCACATATATACTGTTTAACTAGAAATTTAAAATAACAAATAAAATTCAAATTGAACCAAACTAATGCCAATTGAAAGATATGTGAATCTAGATTTCAAAACAGAAAACATTTCCTAAAGATAGTTTTCCTAGAGAAAGATATGCTCAATTTACTGATGATACATTCTGCAAAAAAACTGCTGCACATATATAACGTTTAATTAGAAATTAGAGATATCATATGAGCTCCAAACCGAACCAAACCAGTGTCAAATGGTAGCTATATGAATCTAGTTTTCAAAACGAAAAACTATTCTTAAAAAGAGTTTGTCTAGAGAAAGATATGCTCAATTGAATAATGATATGTTCTGCAGAAAACTGTAAATGTGCTTATTTGAAATAATTGATATATAACGTGAAAGTTTCTTGATTTTCGCTCTTGTTTGTTATTTTCGAGAGAGTTTCTCGATCTTGTACTGTTATATTACAATGATTAAGAGTTATTTAGCATCTGAGATGTTATTGAACATCAGTTATGGACACGCACACCGAGATATGTGCATGTATGCTTAGTTTATGTTGTGTTAACATACTTTTATCGCAAATTGAATTGGTAAGCACATATAAAGAAGTATAGTTATTCATGTATCCGAAATTGGGAGATAGAAGCTATTTTCACAGGACGATTGAGTAATAATATTACAAAAGTATCGTCATTTCATGTATCCGGAATAGGAAGGTAAAACTTATTTTCACAGGACGATTAAGTAAGAGTATTACAAAAGTATCGTCATTTTATGTATCCGGAATAGGAAGATAAACCCTATTTTCGCAGGATGATTGAGTAAGAGTATTATAAAAGTATCATCATTTCATGTATCCGGAATAGGACAATAAAACCTATTGACCGCAGAACGATTGAGTAAGAGTATTATAATAGTATCGTTATTTTATGTATCCGGAATAGGAAGACAAAACCTATTGTCGCAGAGCGATTGAGTAAGAATATTACAAGAGTATTGCTATTGCATAAGGGGATGCATACATATATATATCATCAGCTGTAGTTACTCCCATGTTAGATTACCCATGAGTAGGGTACATTCCTTGATTTGTGGCATACATGATATGACCTATGGTGATTTTTTAGTTGGATGATATTATCTTATTATTGCGCCAACTACTTGAGAAGTAGTTCGCGATTGTGACATTGGTGCTATATGGTTTAGGCTTGGAGTATTTCTTTTGAGTGTTATTTTTATTCATAGAGTTAGAATTGGTATTTAGGGATCTACGATTTGAGACATATGGTATATATATGAGAGTTTCCTTGTTTGGATTATTTCGCTCGAGGTACTACATCTCGTCTTGTAGGTGTCTAAATATTAACTCCATTAGATACGGGGAAAATGATATAGATAGATTATACTATTTTGATTATTTGTATGTTTTGTACATTCACCTATTTGTTGTTTTCACTAAAGAGATAGTGACTGTGATTGTGAAATATATCGTAGCATGGTGTTTGGTGCTTGGCAGGTTTGACAATCCGACTTACTATGGACTGTAGCCTTGTGTGAACCCTGGGGCGTCACAAGCAAGTTGGAAAATCATCGCAAATAAAAGAAAAATTACAAGAAGGATAAACAAGAAAAAACACACTAGATTTAGCGAGATTCAGCAACGTGCCTACGTCCTTTGGAGTCACACCATGTAATTCTTTTGATTAATTGAAGAAGATTACAATGTCCACAAATAGGTTTTTATCTCTCTGAGATCTCTGAAAGAATCCTCTCAAAACATTCTTTTTCACATGTTCTCATAACCCTAAAATCATTTAAGTATATAATATAGGATCCCAATCTAAAACAGTTTCCCAAACAGTTTAGGAATCTGGAAATCCCGTTCCCGGTTGATCGAGCCATGTGTTTCGGTCGACCGGCCAAAATGTCAATTTCTGCAGGGTTTTGGTGCATGTTTTCGGTCGACCGGATCAAGGCCCTCGGTCGACCGACCAGAGCTTTGATTTCTGCTTGTTTTCTTGCAGGCGTTGCGGTCGACCGGACCAGGTCCGTTGGTCGACCGACCCACGTTTTTCCTGTTTTCTTCGTTTGTTTGATTTCAGGTTTGGGTCTCCACACCCGAGACCAACAGATAATGCATAGTTAACCAGGTCCTTCTTTTCATGTTATGTACAAAGATTACACTCATTCCTGAAGCACAGAATTAAATTCTCATTGAAAAAGTTTTGCGCCTTGCAATTTTCATCTTCATCTTAAAGTCAATATTGTAATCTCGAGTTTAATTTCTTGCTGTTACAGCCCTCTATATGATTGGAGAGCCATGGAGGAAAATGGATATGCATGGTGGATACAGAGAATAAACCGAGCACTTGACCTGTATGATGAGTTCCGTATAGACCATTTTCGTGGATTTGCCGGGTATTGGGCTGTTCCTTCGGGTTAGTTTAGTAAAACAAATGCCTACAATTTCTGGGAGTCTGTTCTGTTCATCTTCAAGGAATTTGAGCATTGATTGTTTGATTGTTACTATATTTCAAAATCTGCAGAAGCAAAGGTTGCAATGTTTGGAAAATGGAAGGTGAGATTCACATATATAAGCATTATTGTTCTCTGTTGAAGACTTTACTGATAAATAAGTTTTTTTTAATATTTCATTGGCAGTAGGCTGGACCAGGGAAAGCCTTCTTTGATGCCATTTCCAAAGCTGTTGGAAGAATTACCATAATTGCTGAAGACTTGGTATGGTCCAGTGAATGCTAAATATTATATGAAAAAGTTTAAAGGTCAATTTTACGATTTGCTGAATAAAATGTTTACTATTGTTCTATTATTGTTCTATTATTATTCTAATTATAACTTATGCTCAATAGGGAGTTATAACTGAAGATGTTGTTCAATTAAGGAAAGCTATCGGTGCTCCTGGAATGGCTGTTCTGCAATTTGGTACTTTTAGCTATTGCTTAGTTATATTCCTCAGCGAACTGTTTAACTTAGTTGCTAATTCATAATATCTTTCAATGACCAGCTTTTGGAAGTGACTCAGACAATCCTCATTTGCCTCATAATCATGAGCAAGATCAAGTTGTATATACTGGAACACATGATAATGATACAGTGAGTTCCCTTTTCTGTGGACCTGACCTTTCCCGTTTAGAAAAAAATTATTTTTTGTTGGCAATAATATTAAATTAATGGAGTTTTCATAGTCGACAACTAAAATCTTTCTGAATTCCTTCTTCACCTCTGAGAGCTTCATAATTCCATATTTTGCCTTCGAATTGTTTAAGTCGAGACAAAACCCCATTACATTTAGTCACCATTTCTTTTCCAAAAGGCTTAATATCACGACCCCATTTTCCAGACCTCGAGAGAACATGGAGGCGGACTAAACCTGCTCAAATTTATCAAATATCCACCAAATAACCATTTGTCATATAAATTAAAACCAACAACAATTAATCACCATAATCCAAAAGTCAATATTACTCCCACTAAGATGAGATATATGTATAGAAATAAAACTTATCCTAAAGGGGAAATCTCATTATTACAAAAGCTTTCAAGTATTAGCTAAACATCGAAGTCTTTATTTAACCTTCAAAAAAAATAGCAGTCTACAATTTATTCCTTACTCTTTAAGTGATTTAGAAACCATCAATTCCACCTAATCTTGAGACTCTAAAAGAGTTTAATAAAATACAATGAGTTCACAACTCAATAAGTGGATAAATTTATACATTAAACACTAGTTCTGCAAAAGCTAAAATATTTTGACTTGATAAGCAAAATATTAGAACAATAGAAAATCATCAATGAACTCTTATATTTGATGCAAATATTTGAAAACTTTAAAAAAATCATGATATTGAAAATAAATAGGCCACATCTCATTGAGGTCAATGCTTAATATCCCGGCTGACACGATATCCCTACTTTTATTAATCTTGTGGTAGTAGGATATAGAGACCCAAAACATGAGCTTAGCGTTAAAATAACCTCATAAAGCCGCATTGAGCCCAGTTTAAATGACTTATATCTGACATATACCGATATATTGACTTGAAACACATGTTTTAAGAAAAATGAAAAAAGTTGATATAAGCAAAATATTTCATAAAGAAATATGCCAAAGACCAATAAGTAGTGAAAATCAACCACATATGCATCCCAACCTACTAATATATGAAAGAGACAGGTCTGTTGACAAAGAACATAAGTATGGCTTATACCAAAATATTTGTGTGAATCACAAACTCTATCCAATCAACAATTGATATACATGTAAATCATACAAAAGGATATAATCCATCGTGGAATAATTCTCATATATATAAGCTAACTTTTAGAGATAAAAAATACACAATGCGAAAAGCATAAATTCACTACTTATCTAAATCTAAAAATGGTCCAAGATCAACTCAAGACACTTCCTTGGAACTTCTAGGAATACCTAAAGAATAAATATGCACAACCATCAATACAAACATTGTACTCAACCCACTTGACTGGTTTTTAACTATATACATGATCCGTGGGCTCTAGCCATTATCAAACATTCTAATACCTCTTATATTAGCACATATTGATTCGGTCATCGATTTATATTATCTCCAGAAAAACTTAGTACATCAACCCACTTGACTGGTTTTTAACTATATACATGATCCGTGGGCTCTAGCCATTATCAAACATTCTAATACCTCTTATATTAGCACATATTGATTCGGTCATCGATTTATATTATCTCCAGAAAAACTTAGTACATCAACCCACTTGACTGGTTTTTAACTATATACATGATCCGTGGGCTCTAGCCATTATCAAACATTCTAATACCTCTTATATTAGCACATATTGATTCGGTCATCGATTTATATTATCTCCAGAAAAACTTAGTACATCAACCCACTTGACTGGTTTTTAACTATATACATGATCCGTGGGCTCTAGCCATTATCAAACATTCTAATACCTCTTATATTAGCACATATTGATTCGGTCATCGATTTATATTATCTCCAGAAAAACTTAGTACATCAACCCACTTGACTGGTTTTTAACTATATACATGATCCGTGGGCTCTAGCCATTATCAAACATTCTAATACCTCTTATATTAGCACATATTGATTCGGTCATCGATTTATATTATCTCCAGAAAAACTTAGTACATCAACCCACTTGACTGGTTTTTAACTATATACATGATCCGTGGGCTCTAGCCATTATCAAACATTCTAATACTTCTTATCCCTTTCAAATACAACTCAAAAGTAATCTGTATTATATGATCTAATAGGAATTAAGGAGGTCCTACACTAGACTATCTATAAATCACCTTTATATAAAAAGAACAAAAAGAAAAGGGCTGCTTCAGCCTCAAGTTACCTACGAATCGGTGGTTTCGAGACTAATGCCTTGTCTTTGGACAGAGGCATCAAAAAAACTCATAGAAACTAAGTTGGATTAATTCCACATTGAAAACCTAGGTTGAAGCCATGGTCAAACCACAGACAAAGAAATCAAATGAAACATTCTAATTAAGGTAAGATTAGAAATATCTACCTTGCTAAATGCTTCTAATTCAAAAAATCCAATTGCTTCTCCTGAAGATCTTCGGTCTTTTGTTCTCTCTTTCTTTTCTCCTAGAGTCGCTTGCTCTAGAGAAGAGAATAAAAAATATAGATGCGGCGTTGTGGGGTTACTGGGGTAAGGTTTCGGTATTTAAGATCTGATTTACATTAGAACCCTCAAGAAATGCTCAAAGACCAATTTAGTCCCTGCACTGGGCTCCATACTCAAATGGGTCCCTCTATTTTCTTATCTCTCAATTTAGTTCTTGTACCACACATTAAATGCAAACTGAGTCATTTTTTTAACATCCGTTAAAAATAGGATGTTAAACTTTTCATTTATGATCATATTACCCCAGTGGCATGTCGATAGTAGAGGTCCACGTGCTTTAGAAAGCTATAATTTGTTCTTAGGAAAACTATATTGTGTTCGTATGTGAAGTGACATCCATACCCAGTACTCTGTAGAGATAACATCTGCATGGTAGAGGAATTTTGGTTATAAGAATAGTTGAAAAGGTTGGTCACAAGCAATACCAGTTATTAGTAGCTCATGAGCTGCTTTTGAGTTCTACAGGGGTTTTGGTTTGAGGGGCGTAAACTAGTATCAAACAAAATTTGGTGGTCGATAATCATATCTTTATGGTGAGCATATCCGTACACAACATGAATAAAACCTTCGTGAATCCTTTCTCCAGTTTCAAACTCATTGGAAATCTCAAATCAGGGTCCAAATTCAAAGATGCTCAAACTCTGTAGGTTCAATGACACTTGATAATCTTTCATTCCTTGACATTGAAAATTAAAAGGGACAAGATGACAATGCACAAACTCTGAGCAATATAATTAAATAAGATCCATAAAGATAACAAACCCAAGCAAAAAATCTGAGTGAATTTCAGTAAACAGGTCGATGCAATTCAGAAGAAACTGCATCAAGAAGTAATTGACAACATGTAGCATAGTGTATAACCAGAAACACTTACAGCTGCAAACAACATATTTATCATCAGACCCAACTAAAAAAATTATCTCAACAACATTAATGACTAAGAATTAGGGGTGTTATCGGAGCGGATACGGTTCGGATATGACACTTACCATATCCATATCCGCTTCTTGTAAACGGATACGGATACGGATACGGATCATTCTCGGTAAGAAAAAACATTAACCATATCCGCACTTATCGGAAACGGATACGGATCGGATATTTGAGAATCGGATCGGATATGATCACGGTTATAAACGGATATTCACGTATAGTTAGAATTACAACCAAATAGGTAAATGTATGTGGTTGTACCGTTGTAGGCTTCTCTTTAATTCACATATAATTAGAAATACTAAAATTGAGCACAAATCTATTAAGTATGTGTATCATCCCTTCTGCTGCATTATCTTCTTTCAGTTGTCTGTAACGTATGATGTTAAACATTGAAATAAAACTTACTGCAGAAACATAATTTGAATCACAAAACACACTGCAGAAATCATGTCTGTAATGAGCTTACCTACACAATAACTTCCAGGCTAATTTATATGTTGTTAGTTTAATCCCAACTCTAAACTTCCAGGCTACTTGTGTTTGAACTTTGGAAAGTTTTTTGCAATCTTTAACCTTACCTTGTTTATTCATGTAGCTATATTCATACATAAAACAGTAACTATATCTGACTCTTAACAGAATAGCAAACAGGTGAAAAAAAATGAACAATTGTCACCTTGCAAAAATAGACTTCAGATTATGTCCTATGGTCCATACGACAGTGTGTGGATCGACGAAGACGACGTCTGGAACCCTTCCCCCTAATGAATTCCCATCTATTTCACTATACAATAACAACGTAAACAAAGTTATAAATATTCAATAAACTTGAAGATTTCAGTGAAGGGAGGCAGAGAGTTAAAAGACGAAGACGACGTCTTTGATTCAAGAAACATCAAAGACAATATGCAAATAAATAGATGAGACATTTTTCTAATAATCGGTATAAACAATAGTACGCCGTGGAAATTTTTTCTTACCCGCACAATTAAGCAAACAAAAAAAAACAAATAAAAAACATAATAACTAGCCTTCTCAAATTTTAAAACCCATTCTACAGAGCAATACTCCATCAAAGAGCATGACAAGTGAAAGGAGTGACACAATAAAAGGAATGACTCACGAGGAGATAGGAATCTCGAGGAGCTCTTCAAATTGACGGGTATATATTACTCTCAAATACGAAGACGACGAAGATCGACGAAGATCTGACGAAGATCTTCACTTAGGCCCTTGAGGTTTCAAAGACGACGAATATCTGACAAAGACGACGAAGATCTGACGAAGATCTTCACTTAGGCCCTTGAGGTTCGAAGACGACGAAGATCTTCTGGTGAGGCGATGGAGGCGCTAGGGTTAGCGGTTACGAATGGAGTGGAGGAAGATGGAATGGGCTGGACCGCTGGAGGCTAGGGTTTTGAACTTACAACCTATATACTTACGGGTTTGGGTTAGCGGTTACGGGTTTGGAAATGAAACTTTGGGACCCGAATTATTTTTACATTCGCGGATATCCGTATCCGCAACCCTCATATCCGTTTCTGAATCCGTATCCGAAAAAAAATCCGAAACCATATCCGTATCCGTTACCGTATCCGCTCGGTTTCAAAATTAGCTTACCATATCCGTATCCGTTCGGATACGGATGCGGATCGGTTCGGATATATCCGAACCGTTTGGCACCCCTACTAAGAATGCATTAATTTTTTGTTTTGGTTTAATTAAATTGAATAAAGGATGCTCCCTGACCTTTGAAATTGCAAATTAGGAAAAGAGGGAGATTCAATGGTCAGTACAATGGCAAAGGGAGTTACCAAGTGCTGGGTCATAATCATAGAGATGCATAATTATGTACTTTGTTGAAATCTTGAGATACATTATTTTGTGTTTTGGAGGGAGGCATTTAAGTGGAAAGTGATCTTTTTTCAGAAACGAAATGTGTAGGGTAGTTTTGTCTTTTCAATTTTAATTTAATGGGGTTTTTAACCGAGAGTTTAAATAGGACTAAGTTTACATCTAAGAAGGGGTACAAAGATTAAGTTGAGAAAAAATTAAGTAGAGGGCCCAATTTGAGTATGAGACCCTAGTACAAGGACCAAGTTGATCGTTTAGCCTATATATTACTATAGTTACTATTATTATAGCCATAAAAACCTTATTGTAATATAATATTTACAATTCCACATTTAGTTTAAATAAATACATAATATATACTTCTTTTAGCCTGAAATAGGGGTCATTACATATTATCTCCCTTAACAAAAGTTTTGTCCTCAAAACTTGAACATACTTGACTTGTCCATTTGATCATTTGACAGTTCTCTCTGACGACCTCAACTAAACTATAATTATACATGTACTATAATTAATATAACTATTTAAACCTCAACTGAACTATAATTATACATGTATTATAATTAATATTACTATTTACTTAAATCTCCTATTGCAATTGGATAATTGCAATCTAGTATTCATCAGTTCTGTTATTCAAATATGCAATAAGAAAATAATTTGTAAACCTAGTTAATCACAATTGAGAATTTGGGATATTACATTTAGTAAATAATGCACTCATATATTGGTGAATGTAATGCCAACTGATGCCGAGCCAAGTCCAGTTGATGATGCACTGGAAACTGAAAGAATATTCAAATTAAAGGTTGAAGTTTATAAGATTATCTAGGATCGAACCTTTTTGTGTTATCTTTTGTTCGATCAATCAGATTATGGAGTTACCTACTCCAATCTTATCAACTTTGCCACCATATCTTCCTTGTTGCTCTCTTCAGTCTCCGTACAAAAATGAAAAATATAGTACTATAATATGCAGTAGTAACCACCCAAAAATTCTAAGTGTGACATCCTTAATCCATCCGCATCTGGAAGTTTATCTCTCTTCCTTATGGTGATTCCTTTTGAAGACCTCATAGAGTTATTATTGCTGGTTAGCGATGTTAGAATCTCCATGCATCATTCTTAAAATAGCTCAAAGAAGTGAAATATGAACTCAACAGTTTGATGAATGGAATTGACAATACTCTCGAGTTTCCTTTAATTTCTCTTACTAATTGAAGAGCCAGATGCTAGAAAAAAGTGAATCTATTTTTCCAATCATCAAAAGTTGAGAACATATCGAGATTCACTACATTGCACAATTTGATGATACTATGTCATTAATGGAGTATGAAATGGGTTTGTGATTCATTAAACATTACTGTCTGGTAACTATCAAATTTTAATCTTCTTGCAACTGAATATTCATTGGAGTCTTCCTCCTTTACATGAATTGTGTAATAAAGCCAATCTCGATGTGTTGAGACTTACTGTTTATTATGCAAAACACAAGATCAGGTGTCTCTTTTCGAGAGGAGGAGAATTGATGCAAAACTAAATTGAATAAAAGATCCACGGATACCTGAAGAACCCCTAGTCATCCATAATCGAATTCTGTTAAAATTTTGGATCTATCTCTATCCCAGTTTGTTATTTGTTAAAATAGAATAGAATTATGACGCATTGTTTTACTTTATCTTTTACTTAGGCTTTTAAGTTTGTTAGGTTTAATCTTGATGCCTTTTTCGTTTATTAGAAATTTGACTTAATGCCTTTTTCCTTTATTGGAAATTTGACTTGATGTTGAGGTTATAAATATACAACTCCTGTGTTTTGTAGTTTATCATCAATGAAAGATTGGTATTGGTTATTGATATTATCAATTGATTGAATCGAGGTCTGAGATATGGAATATTTTTAGTTTCTTTTTAACCTGTAAACCAAGTGATTTATGATAGGTGGGACTTTGTGTCTACTTAAACCAATTTTAAACGGGATGTTATAAATGATGTTAGAAGTAAATGGGGAATTTGAGACTATTTTAGGTGTTGGTACGAAGAAATTTTTAATAAAAGAAGAAATAGCCTGCTTGTGTTTGGTCAATGAGCCAGCTCCAAAAGTTTATGCTAGGCTTTATAGCTGTGTAGCTTTATGCTTGATCCAGAGCTCTTTTTATCTGTTTCCGCGAATCCAATTCCATGCAGTATTCTCTTTGCAAATTACAATGGATACTGTATAATATGGTAATTTATTTCTTAATGGCACTAATTGTCCTGTTGTAGGCTGTAGGCTGGTGGGAAAACTTGAAGCATGAAGAGAAGTGTACTGTAAGTATTTTTGACTTGCTTCCTGTCCTCTATTGTACTGGATTAGTAACCACAAATTGGAGTTTGCAGTTTCCAATTTTGTTAGTGTTTGCAGTTTCCATTTTTATTAGTAAACATTAAATTAGTTACATGGATTGTTGCTTGATATGTTTAAATTCTACTTCTGATTGATTCTTTTCAGAAGTGAAAGAAATGAGATATTCAGTTAGTGTTAAATGCGAAGATCTAATGGGTGGAGTCCTGCGTGTGACTGAGAGCAATAGGATATGAGTCAACTTTATTCAAGGAAGATATCAACGGCTAATATCTTTAGGCTATATCAAATAACTCGAATATTGATATATTTGCATCTGCAGGAACATGCATGTATCTTGAATGAGTTCATACTACTAAAATTTTGTGACCTTGTCCTTGTAGCCTTCACATGAAAAAATGTATACCAAATGTAATTTATAAAGTTTTAGATGTTATTCTGACTGAAAATATTTTCATGAATGATTTTTAAACAAAAATATGCATTTACCATCAACGTGCATGATACTTGCTAGGGACATGAACATATTCTGATATTGTGCTACTAATGCTGACTACAAATAAATATCTACATACAGGTGAAAAAGTACCTTTGTACTGTGGAAGAGTCGGAAATCTCATGGGCCTTGATTCAGGTTGCCATCTCTTCAGTTGCCAGAACTGCTATTGTACCGATGCAAGATATCTTAAGCTTGGGAAGTTCTGCTAGAATGAATACTCCTGCGACCCAGGTCAATCCACCATTTCTGGATATCCAATTTTATGCCCTGAAGAATGTGATAATAGTTTACTTAACAGAAGAAATAACCCCTAACTAAATTGAATGGAGGAATTAGATTAGTTCATGTAGCTGACTCCAAAAATTTTCATACAACAAGTCCGTGGTCCGTGTTCTAGTTCTTGTTGGGGATTTTTAATCTCCACTCCTATGATCTGTGCAACTTAGAAGCCAATCAACAATCCACAAGATAAAAACAACCACAATTAAGTAGAAACAACACTGAGATTTACGTGATTCGGTCAATCAACTTTGACTTATATCTACGGGATAATAATACGAGAAATCCACTATATGTCAAGGAAAACTACAAGAGGAATCACTTAACTCTCATCTCTCAATCTCTTAACTTCACATACACAATTAACTCTCCTATTCTTTCCAAAGCCCTCTCCTTACAATCTTTAAACAGACAAAAACTGCGAAATCCTCTCTCAATATTATAATCTTTTGCACTATTAAAGACTACGAATCTCTCACTAATGTTGTAATCTTTTGCGAGAAGAAAGACTATGAAACCCTTGCTTCTCACACACTATTCGTGAATCTGTTTTATGCCCTCTGCTAACCAAGATTACAAGAATAGCTATTTTTTCTTTTTTTGATTTTTCTTTCAACGATAGAGGAATATATATATATATGAAAATCAAAATCCTAACCTAGCCAAACTTTCTAATTAGAATAGAATATAAACTCCTAATCATGATAGACATCTAACCATATCCAATTCTCATGAAGTTATATAAAGAATCAAAGACATAATCTCAACAGTCCTTAATTTCAAGGGTTTTAATCTTCTAACCTTTGATATGTTTTGTTGCTGCAGCTAGGAAATTGGAGTTGGAGGATACCGAGTTCCATAAGCTTTGACGACCTGAAGCCTGAAGCAGAGAAGTTAAGGGATATGCTCTCACTGTACAACAGAATATGAAGCGGAGGCAGGGAATAATCTCTGAAAACTCACTGATAGAGATCATACAGTGGTAGATTCAGAAAAATTTTCTTGGGCAGGGGAGGGGGGGGGACTATAAGTATCTATTTATAGAAATAAATACAACTCAATTCGGAGATGTATAACCAGTGATATGAATGTTTTTACAAGACCATCAAAACAATTAGCAACAGACTTAGAAACATGCACATATGCTGAAACTTGCACGGCTCACAACTTTTGATTCTGTTATCGGAATCACTATTATAATATATTTTCAGAAAGCTCTTAACATGATCTACAAAAGTAAGATCTCCAGGGGTGCAGTTGCCTAACCCGGGCACCACTTAAATCCGCCTCTATTTTTGTATTATGCTTTACTAAAATAAGGTCTTGCATCTTGCTCTGTAAAACTTGGGAAATTTGACAAATGTTTTTACTTCAACTGGAATTTTGCTTAAGGTTGTACTTTCGGTTCTAAGTAAAATCTATCTCAGCTTATTTTTATATTTAAAATGTGGAGTTACAAAACTTTGATGCACTGTACAGAGTCAAATACTATGATCTTTTTTCTTCCTCTTCTGAGAGTCCGAAGGCTCAAATCATGTAGCCTTCATCAACCTCTGTTGGACTGGCTACGTGTGCTCGTGGCATGATCTCCTATTGCAAAAGGATTTTGTTACTGAAAAAGGGTTATTTAGATATTAGTCCCTCAAAATAAAACCCATCTTGTTTAAAAACAATTATTTGCAGTTTGGTATTCTAAAGTATACAGCTTTTGAACTTTAACATGCCGAAGTTTTTTGACACTCTGATATCTTAAAGTTTACATCTTAAAGTTTTCTTCTGACACTTTAGTTACGACAAAAAGTTTATACATCTTAACTTTAATATCCTAAAGTTTTGTTTTTGACACTCTTAACACCCTAAACTTTAGGGTATTGAAGTTAAAAATTGTGCAAGCTTTGAGGTATCAAAGATTAAAGAAAATGTGGAATCTCTAGGATATAAAATTTTTAAAATGTGTAAAGTTTGAGGTATCAAAGTGTTAAAAATGGTTTGAAATATGAAAGTTAAAAAGATGTAAGGTATGAGGTACCAAAGTTTAAAAAGGTTTAAATTTTAGGCCCATATTGAAAATAACCCTTAAAGAAAACATCAATTGAGGGTATTTTGGTCATTGAGCGACCAAAATGCAATAACTCTAGGTTTTGAGGGCCTAAATCAAATTTCATAGACTTGAGGGACTGATATGGAATTATTTAAGATATGAGGGTTTGATATCTAAATAACCCGAAAATGTAAACGATTTTGTTACTGATGCAAATGGAAAGTTTAACCTTGTCTGGTCAAGTCGTAGCAAACGTAAGGGTAATCTTGTTTTGGCTTGCTCTTAATTTGCTTAATATTGTGGTCACTCTATTTGTCCTAGTTTTGGAGGATAAAGTTGGTAGGAGTAATCAAAGATCAACTGTGTTATCAATAATAATATGCAAGGCCCAAAAAAATTCTTTGGGGTTGTTTATTTCCGTATATTTGGTGGGATTTTGCATTATAAAAAACACTACAAGTTTAAAATCTCATATTTTCATTGAATATATTATTTATTTGATATTTTGCATGCCACAATTTTTAGATTAACATGTAAAATTGGTGCATTAAATATAATTTTCTAAACATAAGTTGATTTCTCCTGATTTTAGTGGTTTTATACATATCCTTAACAAAATTCACTTACACCCAAAAAAATTTCATTGAATTTTATTCTTCGTGCAAATACACTCTTCAATATCAATTTCAATCAAACAAAATTTTAAGTCCAGATTTTTCAAAATCCTTTATACGTGGATCAGATGTACTCCGCCAACCAAACAAACCCCAGGTAGGCGGCCTACTCATTTAATGTTCAAATTTGCTGTGATATTATAGGGCTTTGAGCCCAAAATCTCTCCGTTGGATGCAGCCTTTTTTAATGTATACAGTAAGTCCGAGGCCAGAATAAACCACAAACTGGTCCAACACAAGCCGAACAAAGTTTTAAAAAAAATTAAAAACTTAGAAATACTTTCAGATATTGAACCCGACGTGAATCGAACACGCAACCTTCTGATCTGGAGTCAGACGCGCTACCATTGCGCCACGATGGAATTATTTAAGATATGAGGGTTTGATATCTAAATAACCCGAAAATGTAAACGATTTTGTTACTGATGCAAATGGAAAGTTTAACCTTGTCTGGTCAAGTCGTAGCAAACGTAAGGGTAATCTTGTTTTGGCTTGCTCTTAATTTGCTTAATATTGTGGTCACTCTATTTGTCCTAGTTTTGGAGGATAAAGTTGGTAGGAGTAATCAAAGATCAACTGTGTTATCAATAATAATATGCAAGGCCCAAAAAAATTCTTTGGGGTTGTTTATTTCCGTATATTTGGTGGGATTTTGCATTATAAAAAACACTACAAGTTTAAAATCTCATATTTTCATTGAATATATTATTTATTTGATATTTTGCATGCCACAATTTTTAGATTAACATGTAAAATTGGTGCATTAAATATAATTTTCTAAACATAAGTTGATTTCTCCTGATTTTAGTGGTTTTATACATATCCTTAACAAAATTCACTTACACCCAAAAAAATTTCATTGAATTTTATTCTTCGTGCAAATACACTCTTCAATATCAATTTCAATCAAACAAAATTTTAAGTCCAGATTTTTCAAAATCCTTTATACGTGGATCAGATGTACTCCGCCAACCAAACAAACCCCAGGTAGGCGGCCTACTCATTTAATGTTCAAATTTGCTGTGATATTATAGGGCTTTGAGCCCAAAATCTCTCCGTTGGATGCAGCCTTTTTTAATGTATACAGTAAGTCCGAGGCCAGAATAAACCACAAACTGGTCCAACACAAGCCGAACAAAGTTTTAAAAAAAATTAAAAACTTAGAAATACTTTCAGATATTGAACCCGACGTGAATCGAACACGCAACCTTCTGATCTGGAGTCAGACGCGCTACCATTGCGCCACGGATCCGGATACTTTGACTATCAATAATCACAGATAACATAGTTACGTAACTGATTAGGTCATTAAGGTTGAGAAAATCATGCGAGCGGTTCTTGAGGATCATGACAAACGAATATCTACTAATTTTATAGGACATTGAATGCAAAGGCTTTTTCAAGAACTTGTGAGGCTGACCTTGACATTGAGCGCATGATTTTATAGAAATTTATAAAAATTGCCTTAAATAAATGCCAACAATTTGATAATATCCTATTAAATTGTTGTCTGGTTTTATGAGGAGCTGCTCTTTAACTGTTGTTGATGAATGAGAATACTCCGTACCAAAGTAATTGATATATTTACGATCATTTGTTGCAGAGTTCTATC
This sequence comes from Asparagus officinalis, assembly GCF_001876935.1. Taxonomy (NCBI): domain Eukaryota; kingdom Viridiplantae; phylum Streptophyta; class Magnoliopsida; order Asparagales; family Asparagaceae; genus Asparagus; species Asparagus officinalis. Next base: position 39,871,182 of record NC_033796.1, on the reverse strand, counting down.
AAAGCTGTTAGCTGGAGAGAATGAAAGATTAATTAGGAGACAACCTCGTTAAAAATTTGAGTATGTTGGATAATTGATTCAATGGCCGTCATAATCTGTTGCAAAGACATATTTGATTATGAAAGATTAATTGATTCAAATTGAGATCTCAAGAGTAAGGGATCTTACCAGATCCCATGTCATATGCAATAGATATATCCAAATCGAATTAAGACTTAAACAAATATATACTTCTTCAATGGTTTCTTTCTTTTCCTTTTTTTTTTTTTGGGATGGAATCTTCAATGATTTCTTAATGCATAGGTACTGGTCAATGCGTTATTGCATTGGATATAGTACAAGTACCATTCTTTCTCAAGTGATGATCGACCAACCAAGAATAATTAAGAGAACATAATTAATAATTGTTTTGAAGCAACTAAACCTTAATCAACTTCCTACTTTATCATATACCTTGCATAAAGTTCTCATCTAAAGATTTTACTAGCCAAATATATAATGGCATATCCAGCTGATCAAGTTAGGCATGCAAATATATATAGTTGCTTCCAATATAATGCTTATCACGTCACGAATTTATTTTCTCCTGTCAAATACAGGTGTGAATGAAACTAGAGTTCGGCTAGCGTCGCTTTTAGTTGGACGCTGAGGGAACATTAAAGTATCATGTAAGCAGTATAAATGTTCGGCGACAAGGTATTTGTAACATCCATATACAAGTATAAGATAAACGAGCTGATAATAATAATAATAAAATATAGCGATCAATTAATCTCAGTGACTTGGTGAATATTGAATCTTTCAAATGGATATTGAAGATATATTCTAACTTTTTTAATGAAGTGTACTAGAAGTGTCTGATGCGTACATATTCAGTTAAACGAGTGAATCTGGTCTAATAAAGGCAGCGCATGCATGCATGAGATTTAGGCTCGATCACATTGGGGGAAAAGTTTGATTATGCAGTTAAATATATTTGGATTCATGACTCAGATAATATATATGGTTAACTCCTTTTAATCAATTTGAGTCCATGTACAATTTATCATAGTCCATCTCTCACTCCGTTATGATTTAATTAAGGTGGAAAGCATGCAACGTTACATATTGGTTTGTGTAACTTGATTAAACGCTGCTTAGGATTCGCCTTGGGTGCACATGATGTCGTCACAGTATCTAAGAGCATGTTTGGCCAATTACCTAGTTTAACGAATTATAAGTTTTTTTTCTCACTTATAACGATTCAAATCTATGTTTGGTAAATAAGTACGTATTTACTTATTTGTTCCTTATAAGTAGGAAAGCCGGGATTTCCCTAGTTATATTTTTTTGGGTATTTATAAGTGAGTTTACTTGTTCATGTTAAAAGATTACTTTACTCTCCAACAAAATAAGAAAAAATATAAGTAATAAATAATTTATAAGGTTTCATCAAATTAAGTACGAGGCCTAAATACCCTGAGTCAGGGTCGATGGGCTTGAGTGGGGCTAAATAGGTTTGGGATCCGCATGAGATTTATTAGGAGAATCTAACATCTGTTCAGTTTAACATATGAGTTTGGTCTATCAAAACTATATATGAGACGCGGTCTAATGTCACACAGAAATTAAAAAACAACATTTGGACTTAAGTAGGTTCAGTCTTTTTGAGCTATTTTATGTCCAAATAATTAATCTTTTAGTCCATCTCAGTTCACGAACCATATCATAACAACACAAAAGGATAATAGGTATGTAACGCCTACGCTACCCCGGTCAAACCATTTCTGGACTGTCCAATATAAAAATTCTAATGGAGCCGTCGCTTATATTTCTTGCTTACCATCAACATGTAGCGTGATGAACAGAAGAAAATAATTATATTCTAATCATCCTGAATATCACTCTTTCTCAATTTTCTTTCTCAATTTTTTAACAGATGCACTTTCGTGACTTCGATATTGGTACTCCAAAATTATTTGGTCAATGTTGTGTACATTCTGAAAACTTGAGGGCAAGATCTTCTAGAGATTTCCTGAGCTAATAAAGTGAACGGGAAGTGGTCCTACATTCTGTAGTGAACCTACACCTAAATTATATTGACATTTTAACACATTCTTAGGATAATTTAGTATCTCGGCCTCCTATGAGATTGTTTAAGAAATTGTGTTATATGTGGGCGTCAAAAAGGTAACAAGGTTAGATGAACCTTAATCTTCTGCTGGCCGGGTTCTATTTTATTAATGAGCATTCGTAATTTAAAACTAATCATGATTAACCAGAGCTATTAATATGAGGATGCAATGTGATATATACGAGCATGAGATTGCGACACAGTTTTTAACTTGGTTTTTTGAATAAGACTATCTCCATACATACTATATTTTGTACGAACTTATATCAAGACATGTGAATGTTACTTGCAAACCTACAATATACCTTATTATTCTTCCTATTTTGTTCATGGTTAACAACTGATTAGTTCAAAGAACATGACCGCCTTGACTGAATTTGCTTTTGGAGATCTCTTCGATCGGTTCGATATGCAATGCATTGACTATTATACTTGTGGGGTTTTTATATAAGTTCCGGGTTGACCAAGGGTTCCGTTAGGCTCAAGCTAGTGGTGCCACAGCCATGGCTGGTGACCTCAGAGGTTGGTTGAGTTGTAATAGTCTGAGAGAGAGAGAGAGAGAGAGAGAGTAATTTTATAGTTTGGTGGTAATAAATAAGATGAGGATATAAAGTGTCAGTTATCTCCTTGAGCATCTTATTGCTAAGGGGGTGTTTTGGTTCACCCATTTTGTAGATATGTTTTGAGAAAATACCAGACAATAGTATTTTTGTAAATAATAGATTTCTATAAATTACGTTTGGTTCAAAAAAATTATAGAAATATTTTCTATAAAATAAGAAAAAGTAGGGTATTTTATAGAAATCAACTTTCTTTCCAAATGAAAGGAAATTGTCTAGAAATCTGACACTTATATTAAAAAATAATTAAGTACACTAGTACCATTCCGCATGCGATTTCTCATGAGCATTGTTAGTAATCTATTTTCTATAAAGTGATATCCAACCAAACAAAAGAAAAAAAAACAACATATTTTCTATAAAGTTAGGAACTTTTCCATGCTTTGAACCAAACAAAGAAATAGCAATATATATATATATATATATATATATATATACATATATATATATATATATATGATTACTCTTTGGGTTCAATACATTTTTCTAAAATTTTATAGAAATACAAGGAAATAAAAATTTTAGCACTTTTTCTTTTCCTTTCTTTATAGAAATTGAACCAAACAGCCCCTTACAGAAGATCATGGGTGATGATCATGTTAGGAGTGAATTTGTTAAGCCAGTTTATGATACGATTGGCGCCAATAATGTCATTCCTCTTGATGATGATGATGATAGAGGCATTCTACATGAGAGTGAGACTGAGCCTCAATCTAATGCTAACATTACCCTAAACTCCACTTCTATCTGATGCTAACACTACCCTTAACTTCACTTCTAGAAAATCCCACCATGAGTCTAATACAATACCTTTCTCAAGTAAAAAAAATTAGAAATCCAATGATGATGAGTTGATATGTAGCTTTGTTGAGTCAATGTCAGACTCAATTAGAAATCAACACATCATACATTGGACTGAGTAATTAGTTGCAGCCTTGAAGTCTCATAGTGACACAAACAGTGATGAATTCCTCGACATGGTATTAAATCGCTTGTATGAAAGTGAGAAAGAGGCAAGGAGGTTTTTTATCAAAATGAAGGAGGCGCAGAAGAGGTTTATTATAAATCTTGCGGCGTCCCAAGGATTGGATACATCCTCCCTTTGATGGATTAATGTAAATCTCCACACAAACTTATATTTTGTTAATTGCAAACTTTAGTTATTACAATTCATGTGTTAGACCCTGGGGGGGGGGGGGGGGTTGATTAGGGTCTTATGCTAATCTAATCCTATTTTATACCAATTAAAACTTATTAATAAATTATTCTTATAGGATAAATATACAATATGTTATGAGCAAGAATATGCAATATGAACAAAGAGATATATCCTAAATGGTGAAATATATGCAAGGATATATAAACACAAGTGTAAATAAATATGACACCACAAAGAGATGAAAGCGATATATGATGTGAGCACAAATAAAGATGAACGCCAAGCAAACACAAACACACAATATGTTCACGAGGTTCGGTCCCTATGACCTATGTCCCCGCTCCTCACCTCGAGGAGATCTCCACTATCACAACCCGGTTTGGAAGCCGGAACTTCTACACACTCGGTTTTCAAGCTCACCGAAAACTCTCACATCAATCACACTAAATGTTGGTTTCTAGCCCGTGTCCTCCTCCTCAAGTGCTCGGATACAACCTCTCCCTAGGTTCGTCAACCGATGCCACTTCTCTTGGATTCGACCCCGTCTCTCATCACACACTTCTCTCGGTGTACAAGTGTATTACAAGTGACACTCACAATATAAGCTCAATACAATGTTTTGTTCTCTATAATGAATGAGAACACAATGAAGCTCACTCTCATAGATTCACACACCAATACCCACTAATATATTGTATGAAATAATCTAAACTCAATAAGGGTGTGTGTGATAAATAAGAATAATGAAATTCTAACTCAATTTAATATAGCAAGATATGAATATGAAATTGACAATCAATAAGCTATATAAAAGAGTTTTAAAAAACTTCTCTATAAACACAAAGAACTGAAGAAATGATGATGAGGATGAATTCCTCAATTGAAATTGAAAGCTTCTTCTTTGTGTAAAACTTCTCTTTTGAAACAAAACTTGAAACAAGGCTTTAAACACCTCTAAAACACTTATAAACTTAATTAAATAAATCTCTTGATTGGTCAGAATGTTAAATACACTGGGATATTTATAACACCCCCAAAACATCAGCAAGAACCCAAGTAAAAAGACCAAAAAGCCAGAAGAAGATAAAAACTGAAAATAGCTGTTACAGTGTTATGAGTCGACTCGGTATTGTTCATGAGTCGACTCATAAGTAGCCGTTATAGGCTAAAAACCAACTTATGGGTCGACTCATAAGATTCATGAGTCAACTCATAAACCATGGGTCGACTCATAAGATCAAGAGTCGACTCACCACAAACAAAACTCATTTTCTAGCACAGTTTGTGAGTCGACTTATGACAGGCATGAGTCGACTCAACTTGATAAGTCGACTCATAAGATTATGAGTCGACTCAGCAGAAACAAATGTTAAACTACGCAGCAGTTTGTGAGTCGACTCAATACTGTTCATGAGTTGATTCATAAACATGTACATAAAAAATTTCAACTTTGAACCTTGTTAAAAAATATCAAAGAAATTCTAAAAAATATAAAACTTTGGGAATGGTTTATAAACATGATATTAAACATATTTGTGAAGAAATTTTGGAAATTACATTTGCCATTTGTAAAAGATCATCATTTTAGCAAATGTGCACATATATGTGTAAATATGTAAACATATACATTTGATTTTAATAAAGAGGTGTATTGCAAAACTTTTGTAAAGCAATATATAATGTAAACATGATGTTAAACCAAAGCCATATTGTTTAAACCAAAGCCACATTGTTTTCATGAGATGAAACAACTATGTGTGTGTAAATATATATTGAGCTTAGAAAATAACACACGATATATACAATAATACCTAAACATAGCTGATTTGGATCTTTAACTCCGATATAAACCTATAATAAGCCACAATCACTAGGAAACAAAATTAGTTATAAATTATTTGTAAAATCATCAAAACAAAACAATAGTGTAGGTTCAAAACCAGAACCCTAACAATGTTGCTAATTCCTAAATGCCTACGCTTACTTATATTTTGTTAATTGCAAACTTTACATGTTGCAATTCTATAGGTAATCTTTGTGTTTGGTTATATTCATGTGGTTAATTGTTATTGTTGGCTATTTTGTGCTTAGATTGAGGTAATGATTGTTGGCTTCTTGTGGTATATAATGCTCGGTTTGAGCTTAATGACGGATGACTTTCTTTGGTACTCAATTATGGTATGGGTTCTTTTTGTTCATGTTTATTTAGATGGGCAATGATGATGATAACAAACTAAGAATGCAGCCTATATTTATTATGTAATGTTTAGGCGAGGTAATTTTGTGTGGAATGCAATCTACATTGATATTACAGTGTTTGAGTGATGCAATCCCTCAGAAGAGTAGCCTACATTGCATCATAGTTTTATAGGCGAGACAATCTTTTATGACCAATCTATTTATATCCGGAGCCTTAGTAAGTATTCATGGATTCTGGTGCTGATTTTGAGCTTATTTAGCTCTATATTGTGTGGGAATTGGTGCTATTTTGAGCTCTGTTTGAGTTTCTAGAGCTGTTTTTGATGTTATCATGCTAATTTCGAGCTTGCTTAGCTCTATATTTTGTGTAAATAGATTTAGTTTTGAGCTCTATTTGAGCTGGTGGTGCTGATTTTGATATTTTCGTGTTGATTTTGAGCTTGTTTAGCTCTATATTGTGATATTTTTTATTCGGTTCTGAGCTTTGTTTAAGCTGGTGGTATTGATTTTGTTATATTCATGCTAATTTCGAGCTTGTTTAGCTCCATATTGTGATATTTTCAATTCAATTTCGAGCTTTGTTTGAGCTAGTGGTGCTGTTTTTTGTTATATTCATGCTGATTTTGAGCTTGTTTAGCTCTTTGTTGTGTGGGAATAGGTGTTGTTTTGAGCTCTGTTCGGGCTGTTAGTGTTTATTTTGATATTTTTATGCTGATTTCGAGCTTGTTTAGCTCTACGTTGTAATCTTTTTGGTTTAGTTTTTTGCTCTGTTTGAGCTGTTGGTGCTGTTTTTATTTTTATCATGCTAATTTCAAGCATTTTGAACTCAATTTGAGCTTTTGGCAATGATGATGGTCAATTAAATAAGATTGCAAACTAATTTACAATGTTGATAATAAGATAAGGTATTCTTTACTATGTTATTAGAATGCAATCTACGAGAACTTATACGTTTTAGTTGAGGCAATCAACTTTAATAAAAGACCAATAGCTGAGCCAACTTACTACATGAAAATATCAAATTACAACATGAAATTGCCAAAGTTGTACATGATTTGTTTAGATCATTGATTTCGTTCTAACCAAAGTAAATAAACTTTTAGTCCATGATGCTGACCAATCCCCTCTTTACCCATGTTGAGCACAGACCCATTGTTACCAACATTGTGTGTGTGGGTTTAGAGATCATTCATGTTCCAATTTGTATAGCGGATATCGTTGCAATAAGGACCCTTCCACCACCCATTTCGGTCTCTAACTTTCAAAGCATTGGCTCTCGTTGCAATAAGGACCCTTCCACCACCCATTTCGGTCTCTAACTTTCAAAGCATTGGCTCTTAGCATTATTTTTGTTTCTTCCATTATATCCTACATCTCATCACACTCTTGATCTTCATCTGTATATGAAAATAGTTCTTCATATGTTGGTTTTTACGGTAGTTTTCGAGCACTCAATTACAAAAAAGAAAAAATAAGTCTTTGGTCATTGGGAAAATAGTAATAGAATTTGTACCTTTTTAACCAAAATACATACCTTTGGATTTGATAAACTTGACGAGTCACCACAGCCTCTAATACTCTTACTCATGTTTTTCAAGTGTGAAAATTTTATGTTCATGGATAGTTGAGGATAGAAGGATTTTATAAGATTTGAGTATGCCAAACTAGCTAAATAACTATTGGCACTTAACTATAAATTTGGCATATGTAACCAGACAAAAAAAAAATAAAACTTGCTATTTCTATAAAGTAATAAGCCCATTTTCTTATTTTGAACCAAACAATTAAAGTACAATAAACAAGAAAATTTGTACTTTTTGACTTCTCAAAAATTTTCGTATAATTTTTTTAAGAAACACATGGAAATCTATATTTTAGGTGTTTTTCTTTTCC
>NC_033796.1:39853198-39860698 GCF_001876935.1 Asparagus officinalis | reverse complement strand
ACAACACCCGAAAACGCGGATATTATGATAGTTAAGGATGTGGCAGTTATAACAACAATCAAAGAGATAATGCCAATCATAGAAGCAATTATCAATCAAATTTAAATTATCGAGGTCAAGGTCGCGGTCAAGGTCAAGGCTTTGGACGTAGTAGAGGAGATTTTAATAAATCAAATAGTGGATGTTATATGTGTCACATATATGGCCACTATGCAAAGGAGTGCAAGTACCAGGATAATTCTCAATCTGAAGAAGAAGTTCGATTTGTACAAGAAAGCAATGATGAAGGCAACCACACTTTATTCATGGTCACGACAGCTAGTGAAGAATCAAACTACAACACATAGTTTCTTAACGCTGGGTGTTCTAATTATAGTTTTTTAACACTGGGTTTTCTAATTGCATGTGCAGAAGGAAGAAGTTGTTCATAGATCTGGATGAGTCGATGTGGTCCAAAGTCAAGTTTGTCGATGACAACACTATACTAGCGATAGAAAATGAGCAAGTTCTAATCAAGCTGGAGAACGAAGACCACAAGTTTATTTCCAATGTATTCTATGTGCCGAATATGAAGAACAATTTACTCCATATAGGCCAACTTCTTGAAAAGGGGTATGATCTGCGCTTCTCTGATAATCAACTCCTAATTTTTGATAAAAGAGGTATATTTATCATTAAAACCCATATGACAAATAATCGCATGTTTTGAGTTGATATCCAGAATGATGTTTATCATTGCTTCAATTCTATTATGAAAGATAAGTCTTGGTTGTGGCATCTTCGATTTGGACATCTGAACTTTTGCAGTCTGAAGTTGCTTGCACAAAGAAATTTGGTGAGAGACTTACCCGTGATAGATCATCCCGAACAGTTATGTGAAAGTTGTATTCTTAGAAAGCAACATAGACCATCATTTGGTATTAAAAATACATGGCGTGCAAAGAAATCTCTTGAGCTCGTTCATTCAGATGTGTGCGGTCCTATGAACACTATATCCAATGGTAATAATTGACACTTCCTTACTCTTATTGATGATTTCACAAAAAAAAATGGGTCTACTTTTTGCAGCAAAAATATGAAGTCTTTGATTATTCTAAGAGCTTTAAGGCACTAGTTGAGAAGGAACGCGGTTACTTTATCAAGGTGCTATGAACAAATGGAGGAAGTGAATGTACTTCTAATGATTTCAATAAGTATTGTGCAAAAGAAGAAATAAAGCGTGATGTAAATTTCCTACACACGTCAACATAAGCGTTGCTAAATAGAAAAACTGGCAAACGATTACTTAATGCGCGAGAAGCATGCTAAAGGCCAAAGGTATGCCAAATTGTTTATGGGGTGAAGCTATCTCATGCGCTGTATACTTGTTAAACAAGTCACCAATAAAGTGCATTGATAATCTTACTCCTGAAGATGTGTTGACTGGTTATAAGCCAAGTGTAAGACATCTCAAAGTGTTTGTCTCCATTGCTTATGCTTATATTCCAGCAGAAAGAAGAAAGAAACCGGTGACAGAGACGAGAAGATAGTTTTTATCGGCTACAAGTCCGGGGCTACAAATTCTATAATCCTACTACAAAGAAGGTGATTGTAAGCAGAGATGTTATGTTTGCTAAAGAAGAAGCTTGGAATTAGGATCTAGAAGCACAAAATGATTCACGACGTACTCTCCTTGATATTCTTGAAGATGGTGTCCCTGTTGTAACTGAAAAAGCACCACCGACCAATGCTCCTGAAGCTCCAACACCGCAAGTTCCATTATAAAATGAAAGACCAAGAAGAAAATCATCAGTTCTCTTAAGAGATTATGAAGTAACTCCAGATGATAACATTGATGCAGATAGAAATATAGTGCACTGTTTGTGGAAAAATTTGCAGTAAAAAAAATAAAGGAAAATTGATCTGTATTCCTTTAATCTCAGTTACAATTGGATTTCCTGGTTACAAAAGAGAGGAGAATGAATTTGATTCTTCCTTTTGTTTAATTCTGGGTTCTTCACGGTGGCGATAGAGTGCTTCCTTCGAATGCTCGCGTCGAATTCGCTCTCCGTTGACGATCTGAATATCTCAATTCACTGGAATAAGTGACTTATGTGGTCGAACTGATCAAGAACTCTTAATGAGCTTTGTAACTCAGGACCAGTAACAAACTCCGCTGGAGAAGAGCTGTTTAAACCGAAATAATTCGGTTGAAAATCCAAGTTTCAAAAATTTGATAATCTTCAGTTGTTGAAGATTGTTGCCTCCAGATTCTCTCCTCTCCAGAATTTTTATCTCCAATATCCACCCCCCCCCCTTTTCAAAATCCATCTTTAACTCTGTTGAGTTTGTTGATATTTATAGATAGATTAGAGGTGTGATTGCCCCTATAATTCGTGCCTAAATAGGGGTTTAGTTGCCCTATTAATCGGATGTAACAACCCACTCAAACCACCTCCCCAGATCGTGGGTGAAGAGCAGTTTCAGGATTGCCAGATCAGGTTTGAACAGGTCAAACGCAAGTCGTGCGTTGCTGGGCCTGGACCTACGTATACTTTTGGATGATGCGTCAGCGTTCGAGCTTGAGTTGCGTTCGTGGTTGAATTGGTACCGCGTTTATGCTGCGTTCAGCGGCTGTGAACGCAGTGCGTTTGGAGCTGCATTTGTGTTGTGTCTGTGTTGTGTTTGAGCTGCGTTAATGTAGTGATCATATTGCTTTGACCTTTGGAACCTAGCCACTTGTGTTTTGACTGTAGGGATGAATTCTGCCTCTCGGTTTGAAGAAATCGTTGACTTGTAATCTCTTCTTGATCTATAGGAGAATCCTCCGATTGTATCCTCCCTTTGTTAATAAGAAATTCATTTGATTGTAACCCTCTTAGTTATGACTTGAAGGAGACTAGCTATCTATTGTGATTTTTTGACAGCCTACATACACTTTGCAATGTTTACAAATTGTGAGCCAGTTATGTTTGAAGAGGCTATTCAAGATTCTAGGTGGATAAATGCAATGAAAGAGGAGATAAAGGCGACTGAGAAGAATGACACATGAGAGCTTACTAATATCTCATATGGACATAAAGCAATCTATGTGAAGTGAGTTTTCAAAATAAATATTAAAGCAAATGGCGAGATTGAGCGGCATAAAGCAAGATTGGTGGCGAAAGGCTACGAGCAAAAGGCCTAGTTATGATTACCAAAAGGTATTTTTCCCTATTGCTAGAATTGAAATTGTTAGAGTAATAATTGGTCTGGCTGTACAGAAACATTGAAATATTCATCAGATGGACGAGAAGTCAGCTTTTCTTAATGGGCCACTTGAAGAAGAAGTTTTCGTGAAGTAGCCAACTAGATTTTTTAAGAAAGGATGTGAGTATAAATTATACAAGTTGAAAAAAACATTATATGGGCTATAACAGGCGCACGAGCAAGGAACAAAAGAATAGATTTTTTCTTTCAGAAAAGTGGATTTCAGAAGTGCCCCTCCGAGCATGCCTTATATGTGAAGATAAATAACTCTGGTGATATAATACTATTATGTCTTTATATTTATGACTTGATTTTTACTGGCAATAGTACTAGTATGACTAAAGTTAAGAAGTCAATGATGCATGAATTTGAGATGACAGATCTTAGCTTGATGTCTTATTTTCTCAGCATTGAAGTGAAAGTGCTCTGATACCATTTGAAAGTACCCTAGAGGAAGGGGTGAATAGGATCATTGCTAATCTAATCCGATTTAAATGTCAAATTAAAACTTATTAACTAATATCCTAGCAATGATGATATAATCAATAATATGAGCAAAGATATATGATGAAACAATAAGTAATATAAACAACAACACAACATCAATAGAGAAATAGTGGACAAATGACAAACGCAAACACAAGGATATAATCACGGAGTTCGGCTAACTCTCGACCTACGTCTACGCTCCTTACCTCGAGGAGATTCTCCACTATGTCAAATAACTACACAATTAATTTTCAAAGCTCACCGAAAACTTTAATAATCCACAAGTTGATAATCACACAATACACTTCTCTAAGTGTTGGTCGACCCGTGTCACCTTTCTCAAGTGCTTGGAATTATTACCTCTCCATAGGCTTTTACAACTAAGTCACTCCTCTTGGAATTAATCTCGTTCTTCTCCAAACCACTCCTCTAAGTGTCCTTGTGTATTACAATTTGTTACAACAATTTGGTGCAAATAAATGATTTATTCTTTAATACAAATAATGAGAACGAAATTCTAAGCTCACTCTCGAAGAAACACTCTCACAACTCAAGTATACTATATGTGAAATACTTAAGGCTCAAATGGTTGTATGTGTAAACAATAAGTATAATAAAATATAAACTCAAATCAATCTAGCATAAATATATGAGAATCAAAATATCAATTAGCTAGAAGAAATGAGTTTAGAAAAACTTCTCTAGAACAAGAGAGGTAAAGATATGAGGTTGAAATCCTTAAGAACGATATTGCAATCCTTCTCTTATGAAACTCTCTTCACATAAACAAAACACACTTAATTTTGCTTGAAAAACTCTTAAACAAACTTGCAAAACACTTCTGTAAACTTCCTTAAAGAAACAAATGAGTTATGAGGGCTATATATAGCCTCTCAAAAGAAATCAGCTAAAAACTAGTCGTTGCAGCCAAATCTGACCGTTATCAGTCGACTGATAGAATAAAATCTCAAAAGGCTAAAAAATGCTTCTAGTCGGTCGACCGGTACTGTTCACTGACACTGTTCACAGAACATGAAACCTAAAAGTTTACTTTTCTAAATTTATTTTAAAATAGTAAAACAACCCCAAAAATTGTAAAATTTGGGGAATGTTTATTCATATGATCATAAACATGTTAGAGAAGAAATTTCTGAAATAGCATTTTCCATTTGTGAAAAGTCATCTAGTTTGCAAAAATAGCATGAAACTTGAAAAGCTTATTTTCTAAATTTATTTTCAAATTGTAAAATAATTCTAAAAATTATAAAACTTAGCAAAATGTTTATTCACATGAAAATAAACATGTTAGAAAAAGAATTTTTCAAATATCATTTACTATTTGAAAAACTCATCATTTTGCAAATCTCAAGAATACGAGTTTGTTAAATACTTAATTTTGACAAAACGATTTTAAAAAAAAATTAGAAATTATTTTGAATGGATTATAGACTTATGAAAAGATGTAAAACATTATTATTGAGTCTATAATCCTTAAACACGTTATTTTCTCAAAACGAAGTATAATGCGTTAAATATGAAACACATGTGCATGTATATGAATATATCTATTAGTTTCACATTTATATGGCTAAAACTTATCTTTCAAAGTATTTATATGGCTAGACATATCTTTTAGCAAAGCGAAACAACCAATGAAAGCCGTAAAACGAAACAACGTGTATATGTAAAAATTGAGCTTTAAGTATCAACACATAAAGTATAAACACCTAACTACAAACACTATACCAAGCAAAGATTCTTCATATAGCTCGTCTTGGTTGTGGGGACGAAGCGATATTAACTTTGACTTAAATTGCGACGACTTCATTCCGATTTCCGCCAACCTCCATTAGGATGTCATCGTTAAGTTCAATTCCAACCAACATCCAACAGAGGAACTTTGTGTAGAATACCCAACACGTAAATACAAACACTCAGACAAACGATGTTAGGAATTGTTTGTTAATCATCAAAATCAGATTAGATAATAGGCTCATAAACATGAGACCTAACATGAAGTAGTTCAAGGAGATGATGAGATTTTCATATATTAAAGGAGATATTATGTAGAGTTATTGAAGAGGTTTCAGATGTTTGATTGCAATTCTGTTAGAATTCCAGTGGAGGTTGGTACTAAATTATCTCGAGAAGGTAACAATGTAGAAGTTGATCCTATTTATTTCAAGCAAATTGTTGAGAGTTTGAGATATCTCACATGCACAAGACCAGATATAACATATGGAGTTGGTGTAATCAGCTGATATTTGGAGGCCTATTGCCAATCTCATCTACAAATTGCAAAAAGAATTATGCGGTATCTAAATGGGACTTATTAATTATCATGATTTATTTTATTATTCATCTAATAATGTGATGTTGTAGGCTATTTTAATAGTGATTGGAGTGGGAGATCATAATGATTGTAAAAGCACTTCCGACTATGCCTTCAATTTTGGTACCACCGCATTTTCATGGTTGTCGAAAAAACAGTCTATTGTTGCACTTTCAAATTATGAAGCGGAGTGTGGAGCAGCTGCGTCGAGTGCTTATCAAGCAATTTGGTTGCGTAATGTGATAAGTCAGATTCGTATTCAAGTTGAAGGTCCTACAAATATTTATGTTGACAACAAGTCCGTAATTGATTTGGCGAAGAATCTAGTCACTCATAGAAGGAGAAAATATATTCATACTTACACTTTTTACGAGACAATATTAAGAAGAACGAGATTGTGTTGATTTATTGCAAGTCTGAATATCAAGTTGCGGACATCCTCACGAAACCTTTAAAGTTTGAAGAGTTTGTTAAGTTGAAGCACATGATGAGAATGAAGAGCTTACAGAATTAGAATTAAGGGAAGATGTCGAAATTAATCCTAATTCTAAAAGGATTTGAGTTAGTTATCTCTAGAAATTATAGTCATATTAGAATTCTATTATAAAACACTTTGTAAAGCATTTAAATATGCATTCATACATCATTCTACCTAAGAGGAAAAGGGTCGAATACTGTAGCTACATTAATCATGAGCTAAAATAACCTTTTTATTTGCTTCTCGTACTAAGGATGCGTTTGGTTGGTTTCGGAAGGGCTCGAAACCTGCCACAGATGTCCCCATCTGTGACAGCTTTCGGGCTCTTTCCCACCCAAAAACGGAGATCCAAACGCGACCTAAATCTCTCTTCATATATATTATATTTCTATTTACTTCGTTTTTTTTTTACCGTTACAATAAAATTTATAAATACATATTTAGAAGTGTCTACTTTTAAAATTGGTCCACCAAAAGAGTAATAAAGGTGTTTAAAAAAACATTCTGCAACCAGCTTTTTATGAGCGGATTGTGCGTTACTATTTCATACTAGTACAACAAATCCCAAAGATCGTGCTGTGCCTTTACACAAAAGATCGCCGCGGCAGTGTTCTTTCGCGCAAGTACACATAGCTCCAGTGGGGCCCGACCTCCACGTGCTCGCACGGCTGGATCAGGTGAGCAATTGGGTCCCACGTCGCCTGGTGTAGAGGTGCAGGCTACTCAGGCTACTGAGGCGAGACCATTCCTCGCCCAGCACACGCCACATGTGGGACTCGACCCGCGCCGCACCACGAAGACCTGGGCCTGCATGCGCCGCTCTTTCTTCGAACCCACGCAGGCACCACAGGGGATCCGTGGACCCCAACTGTGCCTTGGGAGGTGAACCCAGAAAAACTACCATCGCGCCATCTGTCCTTAACCACCCCTTTTGTTTTGACTCTGACTTGACTCGTGACGGAGTTGGGGTTGG
>NC_033796.1:39850244-39853188 GCF_001876935.1 Asparagus officinalis | reverse complement strand
GCACACTGGGGACGTGTGGATGATGGCCCTAGAGGTCGCATTCCTTACTTTTGGAGAATTTCACGATCGAATAGATATTTTGACACCGATATGTAAATCTTTATAGTGGATTTGAAAACGAAGGACTACTACTTCGTGGCAATTATTAATTTACCTGGCCGAACGATCATAATTTTTTTTTATCCTAATAAAAAGTTACTTTGATCTACCCAATTATGGTGGATATTTCAATATTAGATTTGAAATAAATCATAATCAACAGTATAATTGAGGATAGTGGTCCTTCGGTCTTTTTTAAGCAGCAAAGTGAATCCAGATTCATCCTTAAATCTCTTAATTTTATTGTTTGAAAGATCATTATTGTTATGATGTTTTCAATCACCTAAGTGCGACTATTTGATACCAACTGATAGATGTACTTCTGCATGCAATGCCCCAATCCCAATTGGTGGTCGAAAACCAACCAGGGTTACAACTCACCCGACTCGTCGAGTCGACATTCCCTCATGTCGACTCGAAATGCGGTACCTGTCGCCCCTTTTGTCGAAGATGACTTGCAACGAGCCCACTCGACCAACTACTCGACGCCTCACGAGGTCGACTCGAAAAGCGTTACTTCTCGGTGAAGCTAGATGACAACTTTAACCTCGAGCCTCTCCCACTGACCAACGTGTCAGCATCGCATTTAATGTTTGACAGACGTCATTATGCCTTTAGCACCGATAGTCTTCATGACTCATCGAACTACGTCAGTACTAGCATGCTTCCGATCACTTTCATTTAATGCTGAGGTGATCTCTTCTCCGGTCGTCAGCCGACGCATGTAAAGCAGGAGCTGACTCAGCCGCCAACCCATGTTTTTTTACTGTCATCATGTGCTCGACCACAATGACGATTCTGCCCCTTCGGCACTACTGTAAATAAGAGGTTCTATTCCATCATAAAAAAGTTTCTGATTCTGGTTTTTCTGCACTCAAGCTCATCAGTTTACTTGGTCGTCGGAGGAACCACGGAGTAATTAATCTCCGTCCTCTCACGTGTTTCTATATGTGCAGGTTGTTCAAATCACCCAACTTAGAAACGGATATTCGGGGGAAAAATGGTATCTCATCAACTTTACCCTCCATCCAATCTCGGATATAATTGACTGTGTGATCACTTAACATCAATAACTATCAGATATTCTTTTTTCTTGTGCATATCGACTGCTGTGAATTATGACTTTTGTTTATAATAAAAGGATCCGTGCATGATTTAATTGTTTCAATCTATTTTATTTCATAGTAACATGTATGACCGTGTGTATATCATACTCATTCCTGGTGCTTCATATATTGGTTGCTTGATTTATAATTTGTTGCAATTTTTTAGCTTTGTTTGTCATAAAATTATGCAGTACAGGATCTCACCAATCGGCGTTAGAGTGATCTAATGAAATTACCAACATATGCATTTCTGAAGTTCACCAGTATATCCATCCCATTGCAAAATCAGAGACGGTATCAAGCCAACGTCTCCCGCGGGTGGGAACGTTTAGCTCCTCTATATATGGAAAAATATAATCTATACATTTATAATAAAGATTCAGCAACTTCCATGCACCTACGAAGAATACACACATTATAATTTTCATCGGATCCAACTAATTAACGAAACAAAATCGTGATGCCCATGCAAAGCCACGTAGTATGAGGGTAGAGTGGCATTCACTGCACGGTCCTGTTTGTGTTTTGTTCCTCAACTAATTAAACTAAATACGCACTGCATCTCCATGTTGCTATGTTAGTTTTCTAAGCGACCCGCAAATTTAAGGCAAATGCCTCCTTGTCCCGTCACAAACCGTCATATTTTCTCACTTGAATCAGCTAGCTAGGAATATTTTAACGAGAATGCCAACGTGACCGAGCACGAGAACCAACTATAGCTTGTGAACTGTCTCGTTGTCTTCATGAGAGTTCATGTAAATATATTGAAGCTTACTTTGTTGTAATCTAGAGAGACTGTGTACAAGGTGTGGAAGCAATGGTGCTGCTCTGTTTCCCTTCAGATAGAACCGTGCGCACATGGATGAGAGGACTAATTATATAATTAACCGTTGATTAGCGGGCTCTCCATCCACTTACAAATTCAATAACTAGCAAGTACACAGTGTTAATATATATATTTTTCTAGATAAAGTATGTGAGAGAAATTGTATACCTAGCAAAAGTAGCGTTTAACCTTCTTCATGTAACGTAGTTACTAGGCACATATTCAAGATTAATCTCTAAATTGTATGTTAATTATTTGCTACTGATATTATACATACATAAATAACCAATTGATTGAACGTTTGATCATAAACGTAATTACTAAATAAATATGATTATAGTAGTACTGCATATGGGTCGGATTGCCAGCAGGAAAAGAAAAAGCAGCGGCAGCGATGGGACCGGTCGGTCCACCGCCAAAGACCCTTTGACGGTTGAACAGGCCGATCCACCGATAGCTAGACAACTCTGAGCGGTACGAACGATCACCCGTCGAACCGCTAAAGGTGCTTTTTTCAGTTTTGAGCCCTATTTGATTGAGGTTTCCCAGTCTGGCAGTCCTTATTGGGCTCACCTATTTTAGATAGGTGTTTTCGGAGTACTCAGATTTCGTCCCATCAAGTTTATAGGCATTTGAGAGCGGCTAAAGAGGAAGCAGGACAGGAGAGACATCAATTTGATTTGCAAAAAGAGAGTTTGACAGATATTCTACTCTTCTGCAATAAAGTTATAAAAAACAACCACTCCTCTTATACATATTTCTAAATCACGCTTTTGTTTATTTTCATTAAAATTCCATCCACAGTATGCGAGGTGTCCATTTGGGCCCAAGTCCGTGTCCGGCCCGGGCCCGGTTAGGCCTAAGCACGGCCCGGAAACCCGGGCCTAATCGGGCTTCGGGCCTATGCCCGGGC
>NC_033796.1:39819529-39850228 GCF_001876935.1 Asparagus officinalis | reverse complement strand
GTCCGAGCCGGCCATAACTGTCACATTCCTGACCGTTCGTAGTTAGGACCTGCCCGGCCCGTGCCCGAACAACCATAATGGCTATTTATTGATTTTTGTTCAAAATACCTTTAAAACGGTTAAAAAGGTTCAAATTTGAGGGTATTTTGGCCATTTGGTTAGGGGTTGCCTCTATAAATAGAGGGGGCTTTTATTTATTTTTCTCATCCAAAACTCATCTACTTCTCTTTAATGCTCTCTAATACTCGCTTTTGCTCTTTAATTCTTTAATCAAATGACTTCCACCTCTGATTATGAAGGGCAAATCCTAACTCCCGATGTTGAATGAGTCCTAATACTCCTAGTACATGAGCTACAGTTACTCATCCTATTCCTACCGATGTTGATCACGAATTCGGTGGCGATGAATTTGCACCTAGAGCTTCTAAAAGACCGAGATCCGATGTGTGGAACTTCTTCGAGAAGATAGAAGTAACCAGGGATCAACATGGTAGGTTTCTCACCCAGAAGGCTAAGTGTGTATTGTGCGGCCATATTTTACAAGCTCATCATAAAAGCGTCTCCAACCACCTCAAACGCCATTAAAAGAAACACAACAAAGGTCACGCAACGCCTCAAGATGATATCCGACAATCTTTATTCTCCCAATCCTCATCTTTCGGTAGTCTCGGTAGTTGGAACTACGACGCAATCCGAGCCAAGAAATGTGTCATCAGGTTTATTATTCTTAAAACCCTTCCTTTTTATTTAGTAGAAGATGATGAATTTGAAGATATGTTTACAGATAATTTTTATACCGCATTTAAAAAAACTTCTCGTCTAACTTGTCAACGTGATATTTTAAAATATTATCACAAGGAACAAGCAAAAATAGTTTCTTATTTTCAAAGTTGAAACTGTAAATGTTTTTTAACTTCTGATATTCGGACATCTAGAGCACAACTGGTTATTTATATATCACAACACACTAGATTGATGATAATTGGTAAATGTTTAAAAGAGTTATTTTTATTGCATTTGAAGATCCACATAGTGGTATTAATATTACAAATTTAATAATTGTAGAACTTATAAAATTAAAAATTATAGAAAAAATATTTTCTCTTTCACTAGATAATGCAAGTAATAATAATGTAGTTGTTGATCATATCAAATCATCTTTGCTATTGCCATGTCATGGTGATATTTTTCATATTAGATGTATGTGTCATATTTTAAATTTAATTGTTCAAAGCACATTTAGTAAAATTAAATCCATGATAGAAAATGTTAGGACAATAGCTTATGCTCATAATGCTTCTGAACAAAGACATAAAAGATGGAAACAATTATGTAAAAGAAAAAAATTTAAACCCAGATTAATTCTAAAAGATGTTGACTATAGGTGTAATGTTAAATGTAGCAATAGAGTATAAAAACTTATAAATAATTTATTACTTTTTATACTTCTAGTTTTAGCTCTGGTAATATGTATGGAAAAACTGAGAATGAATGGTCAGTTATATATAGTGTAATAGAGATGCTACAAGTTTTTTATGATGCTACTATATTATTATCCAACTATTATTCAAGCTGTTTTACAAGTTTTAAATATTCAAAATTTTTTTTAATAATTATTATATGGATAATTATTTTGGAAATATTATTTTTCAAATGGAAAGTAAATTTAATAATTATTTTAGGCATATTCCTATTATTTTTTGTTTGAGGTTCTTATTGATCCATGTTTGAAGGATATTGGTCTTCGAAGTTTGTTAAATTTTTTGTATGGTAACATGATAATAGGCATTGATAATGATCAAACTATTACTTCCCTTACTCATCATGATACTATTAGAATTTATTTTTAAAGATTATATGATGAGTCTGCAACTAGATATAATGTAAGTACACACCAGTCTACATCTTCTGCTTCTACGAATTCAAATCGGAGCAAATGTAAGAGTTTTGATAGGGAATTATTAATAGCTCTGCTAACTGGTGGATTTAGATATGGATCTGAATCATTAATAAGAGTTTTTAAAATTGAACAATATTTAACTGCATCTTTAGTTAAAGGCGAAATAATAATTTCGATATTTTGAATGGTGGAAAGCATATGTAACAGTTTTATGTCCTATACTTTTTATCATGACTCGTGACTTACTAACATTGCAGATTTTCACGATAGCTTCCGAATCTGTCTTCAGCATAACAGGACGTTTGATTGACGACCAAAAGATATCGTTAGATCTGTATATCGTACAGACGGTAATGTGACTATAAGATTGGTGGAGGTACGAGAAGAGAACTCAAGGCATCGATCAAATGGCTAGTATTGAAGAAAAATTTGAAGAGTTGGGAATAACAGATAGAGATAAGAGTAGAAATTATTCATTAGTTTGTAATTTTTATTTCTTAGCTGAAAATTTATGATAGATTATTTTGAAAAGAGTTACAAATAATAGTGATATAGATGAGTAGGTGTTAACCTAGTTGGGATGTATTCATCTGTTGTGATGCGATAAATTCTAAAATAAATTTATAATTGTTAGTGATTAATTAACTATTAATAAAGAATTTATTTTATCATTTTAATTTATATAACTTTTTGTATTTATAAATTATATAATAACAAGTAATTAATAATATGATTGATTTTTTTTCAAAACTTCGCTTAATTTTTGTATGTACTCTTGAAATAAAAAAAAGAAAAATAATCGGGTTGGCTCGGTGCCCGGCCCGCTTAGGCCTAGGCTCGGGCTCTGGTCAGGACCTCGCGATTGGCCGACCCATTTGGACAGTCCTACCTAAAGGATGATGTTTTGCCTAAAAATAAGAAAATTCTTATCTACTTAATTTACCGAGTGGATATGGATTCTCCCCATCATCCATCAATCATAGTCATTTGCTATTTAGTATATCTTAGATATTTGTTTTGATCTAAAAGTGAAAATGAGTACGACATATGGATGATGCAATGATGAATTTGAAATAAACAACAATCATCTATTAAAAATTAGCTAGAGAGATCATTGTTTTAAGAAAATTGTGTCAAGACTCCAATATGAATTACCTTATGTGACCAGCCCCTCTGTGTCTTGGCCTTGTTTTTAGCCTCAAATACTAGCTGTATTTTGTTAGGTCTCATGTTTATGAGCCTACAGTTAGGTCTCATGTTTATGAGCCTGCTATCTAGTCTAGTTTTGATGATTAACAAACAATTCCTAGCAATATTTGCCGAGTGTTTGTAGTTGCTTGTTAGGTATTCTACACAAGGATTCTGCGTTAGAGGTTGGATGGACTTGTGCCTACATGATCATATTCATTAGAGGATGGAAGAGATTTGGAATGGAGCACGATGCATTCAAGTCCAAGACTCATATTGCTTCATCCATACAACAAAGAGGAGGATCGTCCAAGATCAAGCGTCATGATATCATTTAGCTTGGGTATATCAACTAGTTTAGTATGTTTATACTCTACGCTCAATTCTTATATGCACACACCTATTTCTTGTTTTTATCAAAATATAGGTATTATGATAAAAATATTGGGTTGTTGGTTTACGGACTTAATAATATCAGTTTACATCTTTTCCTAAGTCTATAAACTCATCAAAACTTTGTTTAAGTTATTTTGTCAAAATCAAGTATTTAAACGAACACGTATTTATACGATTTTGCAAAATGATGAGTTTTCACAAAAAAGAAATGATTTTCCAAAAAAAATCTTTTATAACATGTTTATTTTCATGTTTATGAACATTTTCCAAGTTTTATATTTTTTGAAATTTATTTGTTATTTTTAAAGAGCCTTCAAAAATCAGATTTTCAAATCAAAACAGGCTGTGTACACATTATCAGTCGGCTGGCATGAAGTATCAGTCGATTGAAGAAATCATGTGGAAAAATAAAAAGTTTCTTCTCAGTCGATTGATGAACCATCAGTCGACCGATGCAGGCTATCAGTCGACTGATGTGTTTATCAGTCGACTGATGAGTTCATCAGTCGATCGATAGCGGATGATCGACCTGTAAGTGTTTTGGTGGAAAGTTGGTTTATTCGTGGAACTCATTACAACTTCAGTCATTATAATGAATTAAAAAAGTTAGACTTTTTATAAGATCTTTCTTACACAAATAAAACAAAAGATTACAACTTTCTTAAAACATACGCAACGGACGTTTATCACCCACTGCTTGCGTGGGATCTTTGCATGTGCCGGAGTTTATCCGTGGACCACCGACTGATCAGATCCAATATATATTTTGTTACCTGACAAAGGAGATAAGAAACTAAAGTAACTATCTTGGCAAAGCGAGATAATCACTCTTCTCAAGAATCACAGCTACGTACGATCTTAAGGAAAATGATGAACGGATGCAGATCTCTCGAACTCTTCCTCTTTATGCTGAATAGCTCACCGAGATCTCTTTATTCTCTCTAAAATTCGTGCTCCTCACTCTTCAGTTCGACAGGGCTTCGCCGAGGCTCCAGAATTCTAGATCCATGTGAATGAAGGCCCTAGGGCTGTATTTATAGGCTTCAGAAGCTCGGTTTTCGGATAAGAATTATCGATTCACTCTTATATTTAGTTATAACCACTTAACCACGTTCTATGATAGCTTCAAATTAGTTGGAGAGGCTTTGGATCATGATCTAACAAAATCGAGGCAGTTAACAGCGAAAAATCGTAAAAAATAGCGTTTTCGGGTCCTAAGATAGTCTTCATGTCTCGACCAACCAAGACACAAAGTGTGTCTCGGAAGGCCCGAGTGTTGCACCTAGCCGAGACACAGTTTGTGTCTCGGCTGGCTGAGACACTTGTTGTGTCTCGGTTTTCGACGAGGTGCCGTTTTGCACGTCTTGACTGTTTTCACTATAATTTTCCCGTCTGATCTCAGAATGACACGATTCAAAGTGCGTTAGAAATACAAAGAAGAGATATACAACATCCTATAGGTGAATCATATGTGGAGCAGATGAGACAAGAGTGACGCTTTGCCTTTTGTGAGTGAGACGTAACTCCCAATCGGATCATCTCTTTGTTATTCCGTTGTCCCGTTGATTCATAAGCTTTGTCGACTCACTTCATATGCTTGTCAGTGTCAAATAATTCTCATTGACTTAGATAATGATATTCATCATCTTCTCTTCATCTTAAGCTACATTCGGGAACCCATAGCTAATTTTTAACGCATACATATACCCCTTCCAAACTGTTTCAGACTCATTTCTTTTATAGAAGAGCCTGAAATACTTTGGATGTGATAGGCTCAATCTTTAGTCGGTGTAAAAGGATATGTAATTGTCTTTAGTTCTTGACTTCTATAATTTTTAATCTATTTAATATTTTGTCGAATAGCTAAAATTCTTCCGGCGCTGCATTTATCGTCTGACCATTGTCGTAGTTTCAAATTGAAATTGGTGTGTTGATTTATGACTTTAGCTCGTGTCATTGAGTCGATTCTTGAACTACCTATCTTCGTTAGGAATTCATATCTAAAATACTGTTAAAATCCTTAGGATCATCCTTTGTTTTAGAATCGATCTGAGCTTTGTTTTGGCTATAAATTATCGACACATTGACCTTCATCGCAATGTGTTGACTGGCATTGACTCTTCCTCTCAACGCGTTAACCAGCGTTGACCTTCATTGCAGTGCGTTGATCAGCATTGACTTATAGCTATGCTTTGACCGGCATTGACATTTATCATAATGTGTTGATCGATGTTGACCTTCATCGCAACGCGTTGACCGGTGTAGACTTACGTCTATGCTTTGACCGGCATTGACCGGCATCATAACGCGTTGACCGGTATTGACTTATGGCTATACTTTGACTAGCATTGATCTTCATCATAATACGTTGACCGGCGTTGACCTTCGTCACAACACGTTGACCGGCGTGTACTTACGCCTACGCTTTGACCGACATTGACCTTCATCGTAACGTGTTGATCGGCATTGACCTTCGTCATAACGCATTGACTGACGGTGACCTTCATCGTAACGCATTGACCGATGTAGACTTACGACTATGCTTTGATCAGTGTTGACCGTCATCATAACGCGTTGACCATTGTTGACTCTTATCACTCGCCGATTAGTGTAAACACAGTTTATACTCATACGTTAACTGGAGTCTACACAGTTTAGTCTCTTAAGGCATTAGAGCGGGGAGGACCAGTTTATACTCGTATACTCCTGGGAGTTCCAGGAATCAATTTATCCTCATATACCCGTTGGAGGTTCAAGGCCAATTTTTCTTGAAGGGGTCATGTGTAAAATTGGCCAAAATTTTGATGTTGAGGGTGATTGGTTTTCTCCTTTGATCATGGCCGATTTTTGAATGTGCTCATGGCTAACATTGAGCCTTGAGCATGAGGGGTATTTTTGGTATTTTGCCCAAAAATTGATCATGAGGGTTTTGAATACAAATTGAACTCATTCTTTGCATGTATGGACCCCGTAGGTTTAATTAGACTTCAACAGTAAAATCCTGTTTTATTTGTAGGATTTTTTTTTATTAAAGTTCATAATTTCCCTTTTTAAATTTCGGGTTCTTAAATTTATGATTGTACCCGACCCACTGATTCTCATTGTAGGTTAGCCATGTCTCCACGACGATCGCATTTTCACAGGAGTCGCTTGACTTCTCAGCATAGCGAAAGGGAGGCTCCTGTAGCTTCCTCATATCGGGGTGAGCTTTTATAACTTTTACGAATTTGATATTCTGTATCTTGCACCCTCATTTGTCTCCTTGGCTTGTCATTCGGGAAGAGTCGATGTCCTCCTTCGGGGGGATTAACGCTTTAAAAGACGTGTTTTGCTTGGCCTATACACGTCTTCAGGCATATATGGCGATTTCATGCTGTATTACACTCTGTGGGGCGGGGTATATTATCATGTTTTTTGCGTGATAATGTACATTGTCCCTCCCGTGTAAAACAATTATAAGTGTCTCGCCAATTGACTAAGCGGTGACTCTATCTGATACGAGTCATCGTGCGAGCACCATTTGATCGTAGAATTACCAAAAGGTGGGTTGAGAAGAAGACAACTAAAGCACAAGAACAATTCGGTATGACGCAGAAAAATACATTCTCTAGATTATGAAGAATCAATTATTATAAATCTCTCCCTCACAATCTCACTAGAATCGAGAACAATCTCTCAATCCTCTCTAAACCCTAATACAATGATTAGAATTTCTCTCTGATCTAAGATCTCTAAGATGATTAAGATGATCACAATCTAAACCCTAATCCTTTTGATTAGGATCTTACTTAAACCTAAAACCCTTTAGATCTACATCTTGGCCTCTCCTCCTTGTTTAGAACCCTAAACGATCCCTATTTATTGGGTTTACAACGTGGTGGTAATCTGGTAAATAACCAGACCAAACCCCAATAGGAATTCACGTGAACAGAAACCCAATCGAAGCAGGAAACCTTCGATGAGTCGACTCATGAACAGTTATGAGTCGACTCATGACCTCATATGAGTCGACTCATAACTGATGAGTCGACTAGTCAGAGACTTTTTGCTAACAGGGCTTGAGCTCTTGATTCGACTCATGACAGGCATGAGTCGACTCAACCTGATGAGTCGACTCATGTATATGTATGAGTCGACTCACATGCTAAAATCTGGATTCTTCGAATCTGCTGCTCGTCGTCTTGTTCCACGTTTCC
This sequence comes from Asparagus officinalis, assembly GCF_001876935.1. Classification (NCBI taxonomy): domain Eukaryota; kingdom Viridiplantae; phylum Streptophyta; class Magnoliopsida; order Asparagales; family Asparagaceae; genus Asparagus; species Asparagus officinalis. The sequence continues at coordinate 39,842,548 of NC_033796.1, read as the reverse complement.
ATCTGCGTTCCACTATGTTGTTTCACACCTCTATTCTCATGCTATCATGAGAATCATCTATCTTCAAGCTCACATGAGGATCGCTAAGCTTTCGAAGATAAGATACACCTGTATCATGCTTCACTCTCCATCCTGTGCTCCGTCGTGTCGCTTCACACCACTATTCTCAAGATATCATGAGAATCATATATCCTCAATCTCCCATGAGGATCATTTTTCCGAAGAGAAGATACACTTGTACCATGGGTCCCCCCTTTAGGAACTTGAAGTCTCATTCAAGTTAGAACTTCAGCTGAGAAAACTCTCGAGCCCCTCCATCTTTGTTAACTTCAGTCATCTTCTTTTTCCTTAAAACCCGAACTCCTTCCAAGGAAAAAGGGATATCGCCAAGCTTCTTGTATTACGATCGAGTAAGGACCATACACAGGATGCCCCCTTCGCAGGATCCGATCGCTCTGATACTAACTTGATACGAGTCGTCGTGCGAGCACCCTTTGGTCACGGAATTACCAAAAGGTGGGTTGAGAAGAAGACAACTAAAACACAAGAATAATTCAGTATGGCGAAGGAAAACACCTTCTCTAGATTATGAAGAATCAATTATTATAAATCTCTCTCTCACAATCTTACTAGAATCGAGAACAACCTCTCAATCCTCTCTAAACCCTAATACAATGATTAAAATTTCTCTCTGATCTAAGATCTCTAAGATGATTAAGATGATCACAATCTAAACCCTAATCCTTTTGATTAGGATCTTACTTAGACCTAAAACCCTTTAGATCTACATCTTGGCCTCTCCTCCTTGTTTAGAACCCTAAACAATCCATATTTATAGGGTTTACAACGTGGTGGCAATCTGGTAAATAACCAGACCAAACCCCAACAGGAATTCACGTGAATAGAAACCCAAACGAACCAGGAAACCTTCGATAAGTTGACTCATGAACAATTATGAGTCGACTGGTCAAAAACTTTTTGCTAACAGGGCTTGAGTTCTTGAGTCGACTCATGACAGGCATGAGTCGACTCATGTACATGTATGAGTCGACTTACATGCTGAAATCTGGATTCTTCGAATCTGCTGCTCGTCGTCTCATTCCACGCTTCCACATGCGTTCCACTGTGTTGTTTCACACCTATATTCTTATGCTATCATGAGAATCATCTATCCTTAAGCTCTCATGAGGATTGCTAAGCTCCCGAAGATAAGATACACCCGTATCATGCTTCACGCTCTATCATGTGCTCCGCCGTGTCACTTCACACCACTATTCTCAAGATATCATAAGAATCACATATCCTCAAGCTCCCATGAGGATCGCTTTTCCGAAGAGAAGATACACTCGTATCACTATCTCGCCGATTCATAAGATGAGTTCAACTCCTTGTCTAATCTTAGCAACAATTTAATTATGCATTATCTATTTCAATTGAATTTCCTGCGTATGGGTTGCTACCTCATGCTTGTAGGTTATCTAAAAATCACTACAGATAGGTTATCCCAATCAAACACCAATGATGAAAGTTACAATCTGACGATTTCCAGAAGGCTACAATTTGAAAACTTTCACGTAGAAGGTTACAATTTAACGACCTTCATAACAACTAATGAAAGCTCTAATTCAACAGCCTTCACAATCAACATCGGGAGTTACAATCTGATTACTCTCATATTTTTAAGGAGCCAAGATGAAGGTTATAAGGTGACGATCTTTGCAACGTTCTAGCAAAAGAGACTACAAATTGACGGCCTCTTCATATTAAAACGCAGATATCTCTCAAACCGAAAGGAATTTGGCAAAACAAAGGAAGCAAACCGAACCCTATGGGGTAGGTTTGGTCGGCTCCGTCTCGTCGATATAACCGATTTTCATATATAATTCGTCCCATTCCGACTTACGGTTTGAAAGTTATGACCTGTTCTTCGCAGCAAGTTATGTTCTGAAGTCCGTCTGTGAGACTGCACTTCGCCTGAATATTGGACTTAGCCTGAAGCTCGCTAAGCCCGCCTGAGGCTCACCTCTGCATCCAAGATTTAAAACGCAGAGGTCATGCCCGCGTTCTGAACTCAAAACGCAGAGGTCATGTCCGTGTTCTAAATTCAAAACGCAGAGGTCGTGATCGCATTTGAGATTCAAAACACAGAGGTCGTGACTGCGTTCCAAACTCAAAACACAGAGATCGTGGCTACATTCCAGGGTCAAAACGCAGAGTTCATGGACTTAAAACACAGAGTTCATGCAGAGTCCAACTCTGCGTCCCAGGTCCAAAACACAGAGTTCATCTCTACGTCTCAGATGCCAAAACGCAGAGTTCATCTCTGCGTCTCAGATGCCAAAAAGCAGAGTTCATCTCTGCGTCTTAGATGCCAAAACGCAGAATTCATCTCTGTGTCCCAACTCTGTATTTCAGGTTTACAACACAGCGCGACCTGTGCATTCAGCCACCAAAATAGGCCCAACTCTGCGTTTCAAGTCTAAAACACAGAGTTCGGGTCCTGAACGCTATTTTTTAGTGTTTGACTCGTTCAAAGCATGAATTGAACGGTTTCAAAACCGTTTTCCCCACGATTTGGGGAGCTATTTAAGGGGGTGGTTACACCCCATTCAGCCCCACTTAGGAGCGAATTAAGGGGGTGGTTACACCCCTTAATCTCCTATAAATAGGGGTAAACTCAACCGAGTTAAGGGCTGGCTTTTTGGATCTTAGACTTGGTAGCGAAGAGGAGATCTTCGGCTTGACAGCAAGAGAAAGATCGACGTTCATCCTTCAGCAACGTTCAACAACAGAGAGCTTTCATCCTTGGCTTATAAACCGATTTCGGTTAAATCAACTCTTTCATAGAGTTTCAAACTCGTTCAGAGTTATCTACTCGATCAGAGTTCAAAACTTGCTCTGCAAGTTCTTCTAAAACTCGCTCTGAGATATTAACTCGTTAAGAGTTATTTTCAAACTTGCCACGTAAGTTCTCTACAACGTCAAATCGTGAGGAGAAGACCACGTTCTAGTGAAATAAGACGTTCGGATCGTCAACGGAGAGCAAACTCGACGCGAGCATTCGAGGGAGGCACTCCATCACCACCGTGAAGAACCCAGAATTAAACAAAGGGGAGAATCCAAATCATTCTCCTCTCTTTTGTAATCAGAAAATCCAATTGTAATCGAGATTAAGAGGGTTGTAATTATTCTTTTTCTAAGCAGTTAGAAAGAATAAATCAAATACGATTCTTTCATTATTTTTCTTATTATAAATTTTCCACCAAATAATGCCACTGGCGGTTATAGCAAGGAAACTTTCGCCACTAGTGCTGATAAGCTGCTTATTGGTTCGACTCCTTAGTTTGATCTGGCTAGACCAAAGGAGGTTCCTTAGCTAGTACGAGATAGGGGTCGTCGTACTTTATGAGAATTGATCACAGATGCTCTCCATACTGAAGACTCCATCTCTACTCAGGCTTTGAAGAAGCCGGATTAATTTTTCGGGGATCATGTTAAGGATCCAGATGTGCTGATTCTTGATAATGAGCATTGGCTGAACGATGATGGCGACAGTCCTCTATACATTCCTTCCATTTTTCACCAGTATTCATTTGCACATTTAGAGGCGCAAGCTGTGAGGTGAGAGATGTCTTGGCGTCTTACAGATGATTACGAGCATATCCACTGTGGATTTATTACTCAGCATAAGACCCCGGGTTCGGATGGGTTCTCCTATATTTGTGGTATTCGACCAGGAATTCTGGGACTTAATATAGCACCGTCAGATGAAATATTGATAGCTGCGAACACAGTGAGAAACCGCCTCACCAGACTTGGGAGGAAACTCCCTATGAGAGAGTGCAGGTATTATGGTTGGGTTCACTCGCCGCCCAAGAGTTGGTGGACTCGCATGACGAGTTATATCCTCAGACGTTGGGAGAATGGGAGAATGAATTGAAGCGCAGTGGGTTGTATGTAGCGATACGCGCCACCATGTATGGATTATCGATCTATAAACACCATTTCCAAGCATTGTTAGAGCTTTACAACCCTAACACCAACACTTTCTTAACTCATAATGGAGAGTTTGGATTAGCTCTTCATGAGATGCAAAAAGTTTCCGGCCTTCCGATGGGAGATTACCCATATCAGGAGTATTTTCCTTCGAACCGGCAGCTAAAACAGTTGATGAAAGCTTCTTCCGACATGCATGACATGTTCTGGGATCTTACGTGTCACTATCAGACTACTCTAGTCAGTATGGGCTCCATGGCGAAGAAGAAGGCTCAGATAAGCTTGAAGCAGTTTGCTGATTACTTGTTTCAGCACTTGGAGTGTAGCTCTGGTGAAGCTATTGGTGAGTTAGCCCCTCTGACTCCTTCAGTAATTAATGACCTGATTGAGAGGACAGACGCACGATCATTTATTACTTCAGCCGCTGAGGGTCCTTTTCCGGCGAGGACCAAATTCCAGACCTTGTTGTGGCATGCACAGAAGCATATTCAGTCTATGACTCTTCTAGTGGAGTATCTTGCCATTTGGTTGAAGAAATGCGTCGTTCCATTCCTGTTTTCCAATGCTTTGCCGATTGAGGTTCTATTCCCGGATGTTCAGCTTGCTCATGGGAAGGATCTCTCTCAACTCCCGGCGATGGTCACCGGTATTCATTGTGGGCTCAGATACCTAGTTGATGGTCTTACACAGATGGGGACTAAGCCATCGACCGAGATTCCTTCCGTGAAGGTAGAGTTCCCATATACATATCTAATGACATGACTCGTTCCTCATCGTCCCCATCTGATGACAGCGCCTGGTTCCATTGATACATCGGTGCCGCTCTTGTAATCATTAGAGGAGAGCAAATAATTTACAAAGACTTTCACGGAGGCGAAGCAAGAGCTTCAAATCGACAAGTGTTGGGAGTTCTTCAAATATTTTTCTCGTTTTTCAGGTCGCTACAACGAGGTGTTGATCAATGAAGAGAAGCTAGGGACTGGTCAGACTTCTCTCGATATGGGTTGCTTCCATTAGTTGGTAAACATCCACCCTGGATATCTCATATTTCGGGTGAAGGGTTGTTGCCATACAAAGCCTTATTTGCATTGTCGGTTCGTTCGTCAGTTCGGTTACGACCAACTGTATGTTGGGAACCCGAACCGTAGTTTGAGGACCGAGGGAGGTATTATAGATGGTGTTTGAGCATGACTTTGTACTATGACAGGTTGCACAGGTGCTACCTTCACTCTTCCTGCATCCAAGCACAAGCCACAACTTACCTTCCTCAGTTGCAAGTGGCTTATTTTTAATCCGATTTTTGCTAATATAATTAGATTTAATGCCAAATTAAAACTATTAACAAATATATCCTAGGAAATGTGATATGAACAATATATGTGCAAGGATATAGAATTAACACAAGGGTAAACAAACTACTAAAGTGATAGGGCAATATAAACAATGAGCAATTGACAAAGGCAATAGGAATAATAAGCCCGAATGTAAAAGTGCGCCAATGCAATCACAAATAAATGATATGTTCACGGAGTTCGGTCCCCATGACCTACGTCTCCGCTCCTGACCTCGAGGAGATCTCCACTATCACACCGGGTTTTCTATGCTTACTCAAAAAACGTTTACACCTCATAATGTCAGTTTTTAACGCTCACCGGTCAACATTCACAATCACTCACAATGTAACTATAGTAACTACCACCTCAAGTGTTGGTCTCTAGCTTGTGTCTCCCTCAAGTGTTAGGAATTACAACCTCTTTCTAGGCCTTACCACCTACCCCACTCCTCTTGGGATGACCTCGTCTCTCACCACACACTCCTCTTGTTGTACTAGTGTATTACAAAGTGATCTACACAATTAGGCTCTTTACAACAAATGATTGTTCTCTAAATAATGCGAGAACTTAATTAAGCACAACTCAATGTTACAATCTCTCACACCCTAAATTATACTATGTATGAAAATACTAGAAGCTCAAGTGGGTGTGTGTAACAATGATATTTAATAAAAACAAAATCAAACTAAACTCAAGTATGAAAATCTAGCTTATAGAGATGATAATCAATAAAAAATGTAAATACAAAGCTAAAAATTTGAGTTTAGAAAACTTCTCTATAGATAACAAGAGAGAGGGTGAAGAGTGAATGCTCAAACACCAAAGGATGATCTCCACTTTGCTTCACAAACTAAACTAAACTCTTGAAACTAAACTAAAACCAAACTTAAAACCCTTGTAAACTTATTTTAAAACTATTCTCTTGTTGAAATAAACTGAGAATATGTGGGGGTATTTATAGGAACCCCAAAGCCAAGAGAAAACAATGCAAAAAGACCAAAAACCAAATCTGTAAAAGGCTAAAAAAACTAACCGTTACAGCATCAGTCGACTGTCGGCTTTCATCAGTCGACTGATGAGCTGATCGTTAGAGGCGTTTTCCAGCTCATCAGTCGATTGACAGACCTTATCAGTCGACTGATGACATTATCAGTGACCAAAACAAAACAAAAACTTTTTTGAATTGCAGGCACTTTCTTCAGTCGACTGATCGGTCGACTGATTTCATCAGTCGACTGATAACAGATATACATCTTGTTTAAAGCAGAAATCTAATTTTTAAACTGCCTTTAAAAATAGCAAACAAATTCAAAAAATTGTAAAATTTTGGAAAATTATTATAGACATGATAATACACTAGAACATGAAATCTCTTCATTTTACAAAATAGTTCAACACATGAGAACATGAAACACTTGTTTTTGTTATTTTGACTAAACCATGTTTTAAAACTTCTTGTATGACTTTATAGACTTGGTAAAAAGTATAAACTATAGTTGTTAAGTCTATAAACCAAAAACACAATATTTTTCCAAATATATATATATATATATATATATATATATATACAAAAACCAAAATGTGTATGTGTGTATATAATTGAGCTTAAAGTACTAACACACATAATATAAAAATCTAAACTAAATATACCCAATCTTGTGATCTTCAACGAAGCTCTATCTTGGTATACTTATGGATGAAGCTTGAATTTGGATCTTTAACTTGAATTTCAATGCTTCACTCTACTATTCCGCCAACCTCCATTGGATATGATCGTGAATGCTCGATTCTATCAATCCTCTAACATATTATTTGCCTAGAATAAATATAAAACACAAATACTAGATAAAAAATATTAGTTCTAAATTATTTGCAAATCATCATCAAAACAAAAGGAGCCAACAATCTCCCCCTTTTTGATGATGACAAACAATTTACAAAAATGATGACAAACAATTTACAAAAAAATATATATACATGAAAGAAAATGAATACAAATTATAATTATCATGCATATAAACAAGAAGAATATACTCACAATATTTTTCCCCCTTGACAACATCAAAAAGGGGAAAACAAAAGAATAAAGAGAGCGAAAGCTCCCCCTACCTATAAGCACGGTGAGTATAAACACAATAAAAGAAATAGGGATGACTCCCCTTATCAAAATGCCTTAAAGAATATATGCAATGATGACCAAGACAAATATATGTGAGTAAGTATAGATGGAAAATATGCTAAACACAACTCACATACAAAAAGATAACGAGAAAACATATAAATATATCAATATGCGCTCCTCGAGAGTTGAACGGGTTCATTTGACATGAACCCATTTGTCAGTCGGCGGTTGGGAGGAGGATCCCGATGCTTGCTGCGATGATGGTTTAGCCACTTGGCGCCTTTTAAACTCTAGATCCGCTTGGTAGCGGAGTCCATCCATCAGTTTTAAAGCCTTGGCGAATTGTCAGGCAAGACGTTAGTGGCGTCTCTGACGAGCCCTTTTCGTCAACACCGGCGCGCCTTCGACGAGCAGCTCCATGACCTTTGAAGAGTTATCACAAGCATTAGATCCGGCTTCCTTAGAGGCCGAAGAGGAGTCTTCAACAGCATTTGGGTGAAAATTATCACCCTAAGTTTTTAGATCTGAAGGCCAATTAACTTTCTTTACGAAAGTGGTCTTCCTACGCTTGCTGGGAGAGAAAGATCTGGAGGAGGAGGAGGAGACGTACTCCTCAAACTTCTGCTGGTCGAACTCGTATTTAACTTCTTCATCCGTAGGGATCTTGATTAGCGCTTGCAACACGATAGCCTCAGCAGAAAGGCTGTTGGCTCCTACTGTGGTCGCCAGCGTGTTTTGGTAGAAAGTTTGTTTATTCATAGAACTCATTACAACTTTAGTTGTTACAATGAATTACAAAAGTTAGTCTTTTTATAAGACCTTTCTTACACAAATAAAATAAAAAATTACAATATTTTTAAAACACACACAACAGACGTTTATCACTCGTTGCTTGCGTGAGATCTTTGTCTTTGCCGGGATTTATCCGTGGACCACTAATTGATTTGATCCAATATAGATTGTGTTGCCTTACAAAGGAGACAAGAAACTAAAGTAACTATCTCGGCAAAGCGAGATAATCACTCTTCTCGAGAATCACAGCTAGCTACGATCTTAAGGAAATGGATGAATGGATGCAGATCTCTCGAACTCTTCCTCTCTATGCTGAATAGCTCGCCGAGATTTCTTTCTCCTCTTATAAATTCGTGCTCCTCACTTTTCAGTTCGACAGGGCTTCGCCGAGGCTCCAGAATTTTGGATCTCTGTGAATGAAGGCCCTAGGGTTGTATTTATAGTCTCCAGAAGATCGGTTTTTAGATGAAAATAGCCGATTCCCTCTTATCTTCAGTTATAACCACTTAACCACATTTCAAGATAGCTTCAAATCAGTTGGAGAGGCTTTGGATCAAAATCTAACAGAATCAGGGCAGTTAACAGCGAGAAACCACAAAAAAGAACGTTTTGGGGGCCTGAGTCAGTCTTCGTGTCTCGACCAACTGAAACACACTTTGTGTCTCGACTGGCTGAGACATAGTTTGTGTCTCGGTTGGCTAAGACACTTGTTGTGTCTCGATTTTTGACCGAGGTATCGTTTTGCACGTCTTGACTGTTTTCGCTGTAATTTTCCCGTCTGATCTCGGAATGACGCGATTCAAAGTGCGTTGGAAAGCTGAAGAAGAGATCTACAACCTACCATAGATGAATCATATATGTAGTGGATGAGACATGAGTAGTGCTTTGCCTTTCGTGAGTGAGACGTAACGTAACTCCCAATCAGATCGTCTCTTTGTTATTCTGTCATCCCGTTGATTCGAAAGCTTCATCGACTCGCTTCATATGCTTGTTGGCATCAGATAATCCTCCTTAACTCGGATAATGATGTTTATTATTTTCTCTCCATCTCGAGCTGTGTGCGGGAACCCATAGGTAATTTTTTATGCCTATAGTAACAATCATCTCATCAGTGGACTGATGAACAGTATCAGTCGACTAATGGTACTGTAACGGCTAGTTTTTTAGTTTTACTGATTTTTTGGGTTTTTATCTTTTCCTTGGTTTTTCTTTGTTTTTGGGTTTTGTTTTGTGAACTTATAAATACCCCTTCAGTCTCAAACATTTGAGGATCCAAGAAAAGTTTTAAAAGAAGTTTACAAGGGTTTAAGTTTGTTTAATTATGTTTTCCAAGTGTTTATGTGAAGAGGTTTTCTAAAGAGGAAGATGAGATCATTCTTTTCATGTTTGGGCTTCAATCTCAATCTCTCTCACTCTTATTTTTCAGAGAAGTTTTTCCAAACTCCTCATCTAGCTTATTTGCATTTTATTTAACTTGTTATATTTGTTAGATTGATTTGAGTTTAGATTTTATTTTACTTATTGATTCACACATAACCATTGAGCTTGAGTATTTTCACACATTGTATAATTTGAGTTATGGGTGTGATTGAGTGAGCATAACTTAGTTCTCATATTCTTTAGAGAACAAACACTTTGTACTTGTGCCTAATTATAAGATCACATTGTAATATACAAGGACACCGAGAGAAGTGGTTGAGAGAGATAGGGTAAATTCTAAGAGGAGTGGTGTCGGTAGTAAAGACTAGGGAGAGATAGTAAATCCAAGCACTTGACATAGGTGACATGGGCTAGGCCAAGACTTAGAGGGTGTATTGTGTAGTTACAATTGTGCGAGTTTATAAAAGTTTTCGGTGAGCTTAGGAAATCGAGTGTGTAGTTACTTTGATATAGTGAAGATTCTCCTTGAGGGTGAAGAGTGAAGACGTAGGTCGAGGGTGACCAAACTTTATGATTATATTGTGTGATTACGTTTGTTATTTGGCATACTCGTTTATTTAGCTCTTATTGCTCATATCACGTACTCATTATTGTTTTCATCGAAAGTTAGTTTTATTGTGGAATTCATTATATCTTCGGTCGATTACAACAAATTCAAAAGAAATAGTCTTTTTATAAGACTTCATTTACACAACAAAAGGAAAATTATAACTTTCTAGAAACAAACGTAGAATCGTTGTTTGGATCGCTGCTTGCGTGAGATCTTTGCCTGTGCTGAGGGTGTGTTAGCCCGTGGACCACCAATTCACAGATTCTGATTGAATCGTGAAGGTTTTGGGAATTCTTCCTTCATTTATCGAAGTAAGAATTTAAAGCGAATATCTTATCGATGTAAGATATTCACTCTTCCAAAGATCAAGTCTGAGCTTAGATCTCTAGGAATCACCAAAAGCTTCTTGAGGATGTTTGTGAAGAAGGAAGACTCTCTCTCTTGCTCTAATTCACCAAAAAACTCAAGGCTCTGCTCTAATCTCTCTGGAAAATGCTCAGCCTCCGTGTCTAGTGCTCTCTGTGCTTTATTTCGTGCCTAGGGAGGTATTTATAGGGGTAGGAATTCATAACAGTTGAAACAGGGGCGAAGTAACTGACCGGGTGCCTGTTCTTTGGCCGCTACAGTCGACACTGCCGCGGCTATTGGCGCGACAGTGTGGACTGCCGCGGCCAAAGGGACGGTTACCAGCACGTTCCATCGTGCTTGAAACCGTTCTCCCACGACCTTTAACCACCTTTTTCCGTGGTTTAACTGCTTGTACACGTCAGCACACGTTCCCTTTCTGATATGTCTCCACGTGGGCTTCAAAAAATCACCGTATAACTGCTTTATAACTGCCGCAGCACTTCCTATAATAGTCGCGCCGTCATGAGCTGTTGTGCCTAAGGCGCGACACCCTTAACTGCCGCACCTAAGGCGTGACACCCTTAACTGCCGCGCCTAAGGCGCGACACTTTGAATTGCCGCGCCTAAGGCGCGATACTCTGAACTGTCACGCCTAAGGCATGTCACCCTGGCTTGCTTGTTGGTGTATCGTTGTGTCTACACTGTTCTTTTCTCATCCTTGAGTGGTGTTTGGATATCTATGAGCATTTTTTAAAGCCTACAGATACCCCCTCCAAAGTATCTTAGACTCATTATCTTAGAGAGGAGTCTGGGACACTTTGGATATGATAAGCTTTCCTTGTAATTTCATCAATGCTTTATTAAGGAAGTTGCGTAGAATGGTCTGTGCACGACATCAATTCTTGACTTCTTCATCTTTTAGTCTATTCAGTGCTTTGTAGAATAGCTAAAATTCTTCTGGTACTGTGTTTATCAAGTGGCCGTCATCGAAGTCTTGAATCATAATTGCCATCAGGAAATAGTTTAACCTCATATACCCGTTGGGAGGTTCAAGGAGATGCAGTTTTACTTGCAATCCCTTCAGTACTTAGTTGAGGAGATCGTGTAGAAGAACCTATGAACGGCTTCAACTATTGACTTCTTCATCTTTTAGTCTACTCGGTGCTTTGTAGAATAGCTAAAACTCTTCCGGTGCTGCGTTTATCGCTTGACCGTTGTCGAAATCTTGAACTAAAACTGATGTTTTGATTTGTGAATTAGCTCTTATCGTTGAACTGATGTTGAACTGATTGTCTTCATTAGGAATTCATATCTGGATTGCAATTGAATCCCCTGAGATCATCCATTGGACTTTTTTTAGCCTTATTTTGGCAAAAATCATTGACGTGTTAATAGGCGTTAACACAGTTTATCCTCGTGTGTTTACTGGAGTCTACACAGTTTAAGCTCTTAAGGTGTTGGAGCATAGCGGTCCTGAATATCGAAGCTGCAAGACCAATTGTTCAGGTCGGTTCATCTGCAGGTATGAACTTTATCCTGAGTTTGTCGTATACTCAAGTCACGAGACCAACTAATAAAGCTGGTGCGTCAGTGATTATCGCATTTATAGGATTTTTGGCAAACCCTCAGCCATTAACGGATTTGATATGCCTTTACCGATGACCGTTTAAATCGGGCTAGTATGTGAATTATCTAAATCTGTTTCACATATAACGTTGGACTAAAAGAATTAGACTCTTTTAGATTTTGAACTACAATATTGAATATGTAGGCTACATGTGTTAGATGTAGGCTTATCTCTAATAAGGGATCGAGATAACGTCCCCCATGCTTGAACAACATGGATTTTTGCCTAATGAAAGAATTAGGTATTCTATCTTTCAATCTCTTGTTTGTTGGTAGAGATGAACCCAAAATCAAAGAGCTCCTGGTCTCTTGTTTGTTGGTAGAGATAAACCCAAAATCGGAGAGAAAGAATTTTATATTCTATCTCCTGGTCTCTTGTTTGTTGGTAGAGATGAATCCAAAATCGGAGAGGAAGAATTTTATATTCTATTTCCTGGTCTCTTGTTTGTTGGTAGAGATAAACCCGAAATCGGAGAGGAAGAATTTTATATTCTATCTCCTGGTGCAAAAGAAACTCAAAGTGGGATCTCCACTTAGAGAATCTGGATTGGTTTGAATAATCCTAACTGTCATAAGGTTTGACTATTCAACTCAAAAGTGAACCTTTCGTTCATTGAAAGAATCGAGAAGGGATTTTGGTTTTGGTCCTAACTGTAGTAAGGTTTGACCAAGTGGGAGTTTTGAGACGATCCTAACTGTAGGAAGGTTTGACCGCTCGATTTGTGGACCTCTCGTTCATTGAAGGAATCGAGAGGGGATTTTAGTTTCGGTCCTAACTGTAGAAATGTTTGACCAAGTGGGAGTTTTGAGACGATCCTAACTGTAGGAAGGTTTGACCGCTCGATTTGTAGACCTCTCGTTCAGTGAAGGAATCAAGAGGGGATTTTGGTTTTGGTCCTAACTATTTAAAGGTTTGACCAAATGTAGACTTGAGACGATCCTAACTATTTAAAGGTTTGATCGTTCAATTTGTGGACCTCTCGTTCATGGGAGGAATCAAGAGGGGATTTTGGTTTTGGTCCTAACTGTTTAAAGGTTTGACCAGATGGAAGTTTTGAGACGACCCTAACTGTAGGAAGGTTTGATCGTTCAATTTGTGGACCTCTCGTTCAGTGAAGGAATCGAGAGGGGATTTTGGTTTTTGGTCCTAAATGTTTAAAGGTTTGACCAAATAGGGACTTGAGACGATCCTAACTTTTTAAAGGTTTGATCGTTCAATTTGTGGACCTCTCGTTCATGAAAGGAATCGAGAGGGGATTTTGGCTTTGGTCCTAACTGTTTAAAGGTTTGACCAAATGGGAATTCGAGACGATGCTAACTGTTTAAAGGTTTGATCGTTCAATTTGTGGACTTCTCGTTCATGGAAGGAATCGAGAGGAGATTTTGGTTTTGGTCCTAACTGTTTAAAGGTTTGACCAGATGGAAGTTTTGAGACGACCCTAACTATAGGAAGGTTTGATCGTTCAATTTGTGGACCTCTCGTTCAGTGAAGGAATCATTTTGGTTTTGGTCCTAACTGTTTAAAGGTTTGACCATGTGGGAGTTTGATACGATCCTAACTGTTTAAAGGTTTGATCGTTCAATTTGTGGACCTCTCGTTCATGGAAGGAATCGAGAGGGGATTTTGGCTTTGGTCCTAACTGTTTAAAGGTTTGACCAGATGGGAATTTGAGACGATCCTAACTGTTTAAAGGTTTGATCGTTCAATTTGTGGACCTCTCGTTCATGGAAGGAATCGAGAGGGGATTTTGGCTTTGGTCCTAACTGTTTAAATGTTTGACCAAATGGGAATTCGAGACGATCCTAACTGTTTAAAGGTTTGATCGTTCAATTTGTGGACCTCTCGTTCATGGAAGGAATCGAGAGGAGATTTTGGCTTTGGTCCTAACTGTTTAAAGGTTTGACCAAATGGGGTTTTGTGAGGGAAGATTGATCCAACAAAGTGATCGAATCTCATCTCAGCAAAAAAGTATTCGGAAATCACCGTGGGGATGTAGTGTTTATCACTTTGTTTGTAATGATTGGGTTATCCCCAAGAAAATTACATATAGCATTCTTCCGAGAACTTCCCGTTACATGAACTATCCACCCCCAGCTTCCTTCGTGAAACTGGGTCTAACATCATACTGAGTTATATGACTGGGTTATCCTTAAGAATATTACATGTAAAAATTCTCTAGGAACTACCCGTCAAGAGTGGGAAACAGTTTAGACTCATATACCTATTAGAGTATCGAGGAGCAGTTTATACTCATATACTCTTTGGAGTGAGGGGAAACAGTTTATACTCGTATACCCAATGGAGTTAAGGAGAACAGTTTATACTCGTGTATCCAATGGAGTTAAGGAGAACAGTTTATACTCGTGTATCCAATGGAGTTTGAGTCGTCTTTACTTGGCTTGTTTCGCCGTTATGACGCCGGAGTCAATTAAGGCTTGGATTTTGTTTTTTAGTCCAAAGCAAATCTCGGTGGGATGAAGAACCCTTCTGTGATACGCACAGTAGTTTGGATCCGTAATCTTTTTAGCTCCCTCCTGATCTTTAATAGACGGTAGCTCGATTTTGTCATTAGCGAGGAGGTATTTCAATATGGCTGGAGCTTCATCATTTTCGAAAGAATACTCATTTTGAAACTTCGGATCGAGAGTCGTGTTCCCATCGATTGTAGATGTTGTCGGTCGGCTTCTCTCAGCTTTCTTTCTTTTAAGAAAGTGTTCAGCTTGTTCGCCACGTAGTTTTAACTATTTCTAAGTTTTGGATGGTACGACCCCCAGAGCTTCCAAGATATCGATGGAGAGATTATTATGGCATGTTTGCAGGATAAACTCCTCTGTAACAGGATCTCTGCAATTCATTGCCTTGTTACGGAAGCGCTTGACAAAATTGTCGACTGACTCTCCGTCTTTTTGTTTCTCATCTAAAAGGGTTCCAATTGACACTTCGGTGTCATCATCGAAGAAATTGCTGAGGAACAAACTTTTCATGTCATCCCAGCAATTAATGCTCCCTGGCTTGAGACGTCGGTACCAATCGAAGGCGGGCCCACGAAAAGTGCCAACGAATGACCGGACAATTAAAGCCTCATTTCCAGAGATCATGCCCAAATGGGACTTGAAATAAATCAAGTGCTGAGTAGGCGAGCTTTTCCCGTCAAACGGTGTGAAGTTAATTAGATTGAATTTTGCCGGGTACGGTATTGAATCCCATTCTCTTGGATAAGGACATGGAATACCTATCTTTTTCACTTCTTGAGCCGTCATCAAAGCATTGACTTTGTTTTTAAGCTCTTTTATTTTCTCGTCATCGTCCATGTCATCATTCGAAGGACGTTGAGAAGAATGAGTTAGGCCACCCCCTGTAAGAGGTGCCATTGAACCACCCTCAATATCATTATTGGGAGGGTGCGTTAAACCACCCCCAGCGTTATTGCTATTGGGAGGTGTATCAGCCATAATGACTTCATCCACTTCTGGATCACTATCATCTGCCACATTCTGAGTGTGGCGGCTGGATTCAGCTCGCTAACTGGACTCTGGAGGTTGAGGCCGTTGATCTAGCAATTCCTTCATTTGTTGGATAGCCAACTCCATCTCTGTCTTCATCTCAGCTCTAATTTCTTCACATTGTTTGGCTAGAGCTTCTTTAAGTATTTGAACAAACTGATCAGAGGTTATTGTAAGTACTTCTCTGGTTTGTCCTGTGCTAGATACCATATCATCCGAAGCGATCGCAGAACAAGTGTCCGAGATCTCATCCTCTGATGACATTCCTTCATGCATTCTCTTGTAGTCCCTATGTCTGATGGCTCTTAACTAGAGTCGGGATATCCGTTTGGCAATTCTTGAATTGACTTTTCCTCTTGGGGAAAAGTCGGGATTTGATTCACTTGAATGCCATTTAGATTTTCCTTTATCAGCCACGTTGATGGTGACTTCTGGGAATTCATCATCTTGGACAGCTGATCTTCTCTTGCGGAAATGTCTCGGCTTAGGCTTCGACATTTTGGTGAAAAGACTGTGGAATACCGAGACTCTTCGTGGGATGGGTTCTCGTTTTGTGTAGTTATATTCCAACAATGCTGCTTTTATAAGTCGCGCACAGGAACAATGTGAGTTTATTTCTCGAATAATTCTCTTTCAAAATTTATTCAAACCCACAGCTTGATAGTACGATTCATCGGTATGATTGCCGGAATATCCTATCGTCTGTTGGTATGACCTCCCAGGCATAACGATATCTTTTGACGAACACATCTTCTTCTGAGGGTGTAAAACCTTGTTGGCATTCTTAGGACAAATTATTGTTGCCTTTGAGCGATCCAAGGTTATGTCAGGAGTCACACGTTTAGAACCACTCCCTTGCGGGTGCGGAGTCTTAACGGGCTCCAAATGCTGATTTTGCACAACTCCAGACTTCGGAATCCAAACTTTGTAGAATTTTGGTGGTTCTTTGGCCACCGTTTTCTTCTTTCCTTCTCGTCTTTGTTGTAAAAGAGCACGGGCACGAGCGGTGTTTGCCATACGCTTTTGTATGCGTTCATTGAGGGTCGAACGGGTCCTTTTGACAAGAGTCCATTCCTTTGACGTAAGTTTTGCTGAGATGTGAGTGATTTGACGTTGAGGCGACTGAACCACTTGATGTTTCCTCGATTCTAAGTCCGCATAGTAACGAACTCTATCGGTTTGTTCCAAGGCCTTAGCCAATTGACGAGCGCGGCGTTGGCGTCGCCTCTGACGAGCCCTCTTCGTCAGAGTTGGCGAACTTCGATCGAACGACTCCTTAATTAGGGTGGAATCATTATGAGCAGAGCTTTCGCCGGCGGGCTTTGATTCGATGACTCTTTAACTAGATAAGAGCCATTGTGAGCAGAAGTATTGCGAGTGAAATTCTCAGCAACAATCAAGCGAGAGTCTTCATTTTGTGCCTTCTTTGGCATGCAACTCTTCCTCAATTGTGAGATCCTCTTGTACTTGCGAGATAATGAAGATCTTGAAGAGGATGATGAGAGATATTCTTCAAACTTGGTTTGGTCAAACTCGTATTCGAGCGTGGATTCAACTGGAATCTTGATCGGCTGCGACACGACGGTCTCGGCAGCGAGACCGTTGGCTCCCACTGTGGTCGCCAGTTTGTTTTCGTTGAAAGTTGGTTTCATTGTGAAATTTATTATATCTTCGGTCGATTACAACAAATTCAAAAGAAATAGTCTTTTTATAAGACTTCTTTTACACAACAAAAGGAAAATTATAACTTTCTAGAAACAAACGCAGAATCATTGTTTGGATCGCTACTTGCGTGGGATCTTTGCCTGTGCCGGGGGTGCGTTAGCCCGTGGACCACCGATTCACAGATTCTGATTGAATCGTGAAGGTTTTGGGAATTCTTCCTTTATTTATCGAAGTAAGAATTTAAAGCGAATATCTTATCGATGTAAGATATTCACTTTTCCAAAGATCAAGTCTGAGCTTAGATCTCTAGGAATCACCAAAAGCTTCTTGAGGATGTTTGTGAAGAAGGAAGACTCTCTCTCTTGCTCTAATTCACCAAAAAACTCAAGGCTCTATGCTCCAATCTGCCCTCCCCCCCCCCTTTTTTTTTTTCCTCGGGGTATTTATAGGGGTAGGAGTGCACAACAGTTGAATCGGGGGCGAAATAACCGACCGGGTGCCTGTTCTTTGGCCGCTGCAGTCGACACTGCCGCGGCTATTGGCGCGGCAGTGTGGACTGCCGCGGCCAAAGGGACGGTTACCAGCACGTTCCATCGTGCTTGAAACCGTTCTCCCACGACCTTTAACCACCTTTTTCGTGGTTTAACTGCTTGTACACGTCAGCACACGTTCCCTTTCTGATATGCCACCACGTGGGCTTCAAAAAATCATCGTATAACTGCTTTATAACTGCCGCAGAACTTCCTATAATAGTCGCGCCGTCATGAGCAGTTGTGCCTAAGGCGCGACACCCTTAACTGCCGCACCTAAGGCGTGACACCCTTAACTGCCGCGCCTAAGGCGCGACACTTTGAATTGCCGCGCCTAAGGCGCGACACTCTGAACTGTCACGCCTAAGGCATGTCACCCTGGCTTGCTTGTTGGTGTATCGTTGTGTCTACATTGTTCTTTTCTCATCCTTGAGTGGTGTTTGGATATCTATGAGCATTTTTTGACGCCTACAATTATCACCTTGTTTAATTTCATATCCTTGCTTATAGCTTGTTGAATATCATATTTGCTTGGATAAATTGTTAATAAGTTTTAACTTGGCATTTATATTAGATTAGATTAGTAAATATCATATTCACCCCCTATAGGGTATTTTCACCTACCATCTAATTTGGTTTTGATGATTAACAAACAATTGCTAATATTATTTGTCAAGTGTTTGTATTAGATTGTTAGGTATCCTTCACAAATATCCTCCGTTGGAGGTTGGTTAGAATTGAGCTTAACGATGATATTAAAAGGAGGTTAGAAGGAAATAGGAATGAAGTTGTCGCAATTCAAGTCGAGATTCATTATCGCTTCATTCGTGTTATGGTGTTTATTCACCTAAGACATGTGTATTTGTAAAATGATAAAATAAGAGTCCTGGAAAAATGGCCTCAACCCACTTAAGTGGCCCAAGCCCAACAGAGGCCTCGACCCTACTGACTCATCCAGTAGACATTCTTTCATACCGACACGAAAGTCCAGATCAATTAATCCTATTGTCGAGGATGATCCCCTAGGACACTTAGCAACTCACGGAGACGACTTGAAGAACATTCCTTACTGTCGACTAAGTTAAGGACTCGACCCTTACGTTAAGCCTCTCCCTAGAGCATATGTTAGTATTTTAGTCCACCACGGACAAGCCTTATCCAGATTTTGACCTGATGGTCTCCAAGACTTGTCAGTTGCCCACGTGCTTTCTGCTACGCTCTCAATCACATCCTAAAAAAATGCGAAGACACTCTCTCCCGTACCGAAGTGACTTCCCCTACAGTCGCCGGCCGACACCTATAAAGCGTGGGATGATTCAGCATGCCAACGTGCCTTCTACCACACTCTCAATCACTTCCCAAAAAATAGGAAGACACTCTCCCCAGTGCTGAAGTGACTTCTCCTCCAGTCGCCGGCCAATACTTGTAAAGTGAGGGATGATTCAGCATGTCAGTATGCCTTCTGTCACGCTCTCAATCACTTCTCAGAAAATGCAGAGACACCCTCTCCCGTATCGAAGTAACTTCCCCTCCAGTCACCAGCTAACACCTATAAAGCGAGGGATGACTTGACTCTTAACCCGTAATTCACCACTACCTCCCTAGGCAAAGCTAGAGGTGACCTATTGATCCTCACGATGGAGATAAAGACAGAGGGACCGAACCTTTGAAAAAAAAAGAAGGAGGACCGAAGAAAAAAGTGAAGGCTAAGTTTTTCTCCCTCTCTCTCTCTAAAAAAAGAAAAAGAACCCACAGTTCTTCGTCGAGACAAATAAGCTCACGTAGATCCTCTGGGCATGCACATTGTTACTTTAAGAACCACATCGGTTCCTGACATTCCTCTTTCCCACTCGAGTTTCACTAACTTAATCGTCGGAGGAACCACGGGGGAACCGGTTCTCGCCCTCTCACAAGTTCTTCTTGTCCATGTAGCTTGGACATCAAGCCCCCATTCGAGAACCTAGTATAAATTCTAAGAAGGAAGTGGCCCCTCCATCACTCTCCCCTACTCCGTTGCGACGAGGACCCAGGGGGACCGATCCAGTTCCGGATCAAAATCGATCCCTGCCCGGATCTGATTGACTATTTGGTCATAGTCATCAACAATCCGTTACCGAGATTGAACTTCACAAAGATTTCTAAGCTTGATATATTGTTTATAGTGTTTTAGGTTTGTACTTTATATATTATGCTTAAATCTCAAACCACACACATGCACATTTTTCGTTTTATAACTTTCAAGTTTAATCATATAGATATGAAACAAATAGTTATTTTTATATATGTATATGAAAGAACCCTAGGGGGGGTAAATAGCGTTAATGCTGATCTAATCTGATTTAATACCAATTTAAAACTTATTAATTATAAATTTATGCAAGTATGATATTCAATGAGATATGAGCAAGTATATGGAATTAAACAAGGGCAAAATAAACATAAACCAATGGCGATATAACAATATAATGAGCACAAGATAAAGACGCCAAGGCAAACACAAATAAATAAAATAATCATGGAGTTCGGTCCTTCTAACCTACGTCTCTACTCCCCACTCCCGAGGAGAATCCATTACACAACCGGGTTTTTGACGCTCACCCAAAAAACATTTACACATCCACACTCAGTTTTTTAGCTCACCAAAAACTTTACAACTCACACTTATAAATACACAAATACGACCTCAAGTGTTAGTCTCTCAAGTGTCTCCCTCAAGTGCTCAGAATTACTACCTCTCACTAGGCTTTACTACCGACGTCACTCCTCTTAGGACCGACCACGTCTCTCACCTCTACATTCCTCTTGGTATACTTGTGTAATACAGAGTGATCCTCACAATAAGGCTCAAATACAAATAATTTGTTCTCTACAATAGATGAGAATATAATGTAAGATCACACTCTAAGTCACACTCACCACAACCCAAATTATACAATGTATGAAAATACTATAAGCTTAATGGTTATGTGTGTAAACAAAGAGTATCAATAAAATCAAACTAAACTCAATATAAAAATCTAGCTTATGGAAATGATAATCAAACATAAAAATAGCTAGAGATTGGGTTTAGAAAACTTCTCCAAAGATAACAAGAGTTAAAGAGATGAGATGAAAGCCCAAACACGAATGGATGATCTCTTCTTCCTCTTGTGAAAATTTCTTCCCTAACAAAACTTGTAAACACACTTAAATAAACTTTAAACACCATTTAAACGTGTTTAAAAACTCTCTTGATTATCCTCAGAAGTTAGAGGGTATGGGGTATATATATGATCATAGAACAAGCCCCAAAATCAAGAGAAAATCAAGTAAAAAGACAAAAAAACGAAAACCTAAAAATCTAGAAAAACTAGCCGTTGGAACAAAATCAAGAGAAAATCAAGGAAAAAGACAAAAAATGAAAACCTAAAAATCTAGAAAAACTAGCCATTGAAAAGTCGTCAGTCGACTGATGAACAGTACCAATCGACTCATGAGTTAACCGTTATAGGCAGCTCACAGCTCATCGGTCGACTGAAGAGTTTATCAGTCAATTGGTAAACTTATCAGCCAACTGATAGTTTATCAGTCATAAAAATAAAAACTTTTGGACTTTCTATACGAGTTCATCAGTCGACAGATAACACGTAATTAGCCTGAAATGAACAGTAAAACTAAACTTTAAACCTCTTTAAAATATAGCAAAAAAATTATAAAAATTATGAAACTTTGGAAAATGTTTGTAAACATGAAAATGGACATATTATAAAAAGAAAATTTCAAATTGCATCTCCCAATTATGAAATCTCTTCATTTTGTAAAAAGGTCCAAAACATTAAAACTTGAGATTATTGAATTTTGATGTTTTGACATAAACCAAAGTTTTGAAAACTCTTGTATGGCTTTATAGACTTGGAAAAGATATAAACTAGTATTTTCAAGTACATAAACCAAAAACATAATCTTTTATCAAAAAATATATATATTATGCAATAAACATGATTTCATTGAATTTAAACTTGTTGATTGATGAAATCATCTTAAGCACATATAAATTGAATTTAAACTTGTTGATTGATGAAATCATCTTAAGCACATATAAACATGAAACAATTATGTATTTTCTAATTTTATTTATTTGTTTCATATTTGATCATCTTAAGCACATATAAACATGAAACAATTATGTATTTTCTAATTTTATTTATTTGTTTCATATTTGTATAGCTAAACACATTATTTACCAAAACTAAAAATGATAAATATAAAACATGTATGTATGTATATAAATAATTATATTTATTTCATATTTAAACTTGAAAATGAAACCTCAAAACATGTATGTGTGTATATATGAGCTTTAACTACCAACACACAAAGTATAAACTCCTAAACTAAAAAACTATACCTAAGATCTCTTGATCTTCAATGTAGCTCATCTTGGTAAACTTTGCGGATGAAGCTTGATCTTGAATTGACTTGAATTGCAATGGCTTCAACCTACCATTCCTTCCATCATCTAATGGATATGATCGTGAATGATTGATTCCATCCAACATCCAACTTGGATATTTGTATAGATTACCTAACAATCAAATATAAATACTTGACAAACGTTATTAGGAATTATTTGTAATCATCAAAATATGATTAGGAAGTAGGCTCATAAACATGAGACCTAACAGCGCTAACAATATATATTTGTTTCATATTTATCATCTTTATTTTGGAAAATAATGTGTTTATAGATTAAAGACTTGATTATACTATTTCACATCTTTTCTAAGACTATAATCCATTCAAAAGGATTCCAAAACTTGGTTGAAATCGTTTTGTCAAAATCAAGTGTTTAAACGAACTCGTACTCTTGAGATTTTGTAAAATGACGAGTTTTCACAAATGAAAAATGATATTTGAAAATTTTCTTTTCTAACATGTGTAGGCGTCAAAAAATGCTTACAGACATTCAAACACCACTCAAGACGACATAGAAGGAGAATATACACGTCATCAAACAACACATGGCGGCGCGACAAGACATAGTGCCGCGGCTAAGGCGCGGCAGACCAAGATGCCGCGGCTAAGGCGTGGTAGATCAAAGTGCCGCGGCTAAGGCGCGGCAGCCTATGATGT
>NC_033796.1:39799644-39818529 GCF_001876935.1 Asparagus officinalis | reverse complement strand
TCAGGGCCTGGTGCACCTCCACGGCAAACTGGGAGGTGAAAAAGGGTGCCGGTGTTGAGGTTTTGTAGAATTCCAGCATAGCGAAGAGTCCGCTGTAATTCGGATATGGAATACCGTATCGAGTGGCTGTATAGGAACTCTCAAATCCGAATTCTCAAAGGTTCTTCTAGTTCCTCCAAGACGAAATTTATCATCCGGGCCACCAGTCCGCATCACTAGGAGTGAACCAAGTAGGGCCTGAAATCCCGAGCAGGGAACTCTCCTTTGACAGAAATAAATGTTCTGATAACTATCCGCTAACCTTAGCAGACTCTCCGACAGGTGCTCTTTTGGAAAAACCTGGCTTCAAAGCCATGAAATTATTGAAACCAGCGGGATGAGTAGCCTCCGATGAGTGATGTGCCCGTATCACACCGCCTTGCTTGAACAAGTTCCCAATTCATCGACCGCGGGATAGAAGCGCACTGATAATAAGAAATCGCCAATCCGCGTTCCAAATTGGGAAGGAAAAGACGACGGTTTGTTGACTACCTTCCACCATTTGTAATTCCCTCGACATCCGCTTGGGGTCCACTTTTACAAATCCCCGAATAGGAAGGACGGCTTCTTTAAAATCTCACACTCTGCGGTTTCGAATTTGGCATTTGTAACACAAAGCCTGAGAGTCTCAGGAAAGGCTGAGTGATGAGCTTCGACCGTTCTTTGTGGGTGTTCTGAAACACTGGATATTCAAAGGCGAAGCTGAAGAATTGTATTCTTCTCCGCACCTCCCGCATGACGCGAAGTAGTGGTTGAAAGAAAGAGCTCTTTGGAGTAGCATACTGCAAATAGAAAAGTTAGTCCATAAGAAGTCTAACTCAAGAACACAAGGTCAGACCTGCGTTCGGGGTCTTGAACGCAGGTCTACGCTGCATCCCGAAATTCTAAACGCAAGTTCAGACCTGCGTTCGGGTCTTGAACGCAGGGTCTCAACCTACATCCAAAATTCTAACACACACGATAGTCAGACCTGCGTCCAAAATTTTTTAAACGCAGGGTCTGAACCTACGTTAAATTTTCAGGAACGATGGGGCTAGGCCATACGTTTAGTTGGTAAACACTGAGAATTATCTTTTGAGTTTAAAGATAGAATACGGATGCCAATCAGGGTGCGAAAATGAGAGATCTGTGCAAATCGACTTCCAATGGGTCAATCTTACGCATTGGTTGAAGGAACTAGCAACGAAGGCGTGAGAATTTGATCATCTCGGAGGCTCTAGAGCCAAAGGAACATCCGGACTTGGTCGGTCTTCGATTTGGAGGCCATTTTCTTGGGTCCCATGGCAACCGTGGAGTGGAAGACGAAGATGGGCGGAATATTCAGGACGGACCCTTTCTTCCCTTGAAGGGCTGGAGAGATGAACAGTAGCCCGTGTTTAGAAATCAAACAAGAAAGGAAAGTCGCATGACTTTTTGATTTGACCTCAGTGGTCCATTATAAACAGCTGTAAGCTGTCAAATCGAAATGAGATTTTGGTAAAATCTCACCTGAAACTGAATTCTCACGCGTTTTCAAATGAAGGGGGGGGGTTTCAACTCCAAACGCACCTCATGATCAAACAGTCGAACGCATGATTAGAGCGTGACGTGTGCGTTCTGATGCGCGAACTCAGCCTGCCACATAAATAACTCCTTCAAAGGGGTAAATATTCGAAGTAATAATCAGACCGACCGAGATCATTTTACCTCAGACGAGCTGATCAAGAAGATTCTTCCGAAGCTGTCTCCCTGACTAAGCTGGGGATGAAAGTCTGTTCATACAAGCTGAAGTCGAAAGCATTGTTGATGAATCAAACAAGAAGGAGGATGTCGACAAAAATTTGCCTAAAACCCCTGAGGTGCTCTATTCAGTTTACGATGGAATACATTTAATCAGCAAAGTTTGTGGGATCCAAAGTATTCCAAAATTCGTCCCAGTCAACCGCGAACTTTCGAAAACTTTGGAGGGGGTTCTGTATGGGCTGTCTAAAAATCACAATGGATAGCTGAGTCTCCATCGAACACTTGATGATGGAAGTTACAATCTGAACGACTTCCAGAAGGCTACATATTCGAAGATTTTCACATGTCAAGAGTTAAAGCAAAAGATTACAAACGGCAGTCTTTTAGCAATATCTGACAGAAGAGGTTACAAATCGACGATCTCTCAAACCAAGACGTGGAAGTCCCTCCCGCGTACCATGCATAGACACTACACCGATTCAATCACCTACGCCGCTTCAACAGCTATAAACAGCGAATGCAGGCTTCTTATGTGAGATGATTGATCTTGTGCTGGCTGCGACAACAACATGACTAATATTATATTAGCACACATAGAGGTGGCTGATGAGCAGTGTAATGATATTCGACACACTCAGTGGAGATCATGACCTGCAGTTGATAGAGCGTATTGAGATGCCTCAATTGTCACAAATGGCCTGAATAAGACTTCTTTACTGGTCTTTGGTGTCATCCATATATAAAGACAGAGAGATCTAAATACTCAACAATCAAGCTCGAACGCAGCTCCAATCGGCTGCAGCACAGCTCGACGAGTCAGCTCAATCGCTGCCGAAGCACAGCTCGAACACAGCTCCAATGCGCTGCCAAAGCACAGCTCGAACGCAGCTCCAATCGCTGGCCAATCACAAGCTCGAACACAGCTCCAATCGGCTGCCAAGCACAGCTCGAACGCAGGCTTATCAACCATCGCTGCCAACGCAGCTTATCATCCGTGCCACGTAGCTCATCATCACTGTCGAACGCAGCTCTCCATCGCTGCTCACCGCAGCTCATCATCGCTGTCAAATCGCCAGCTCCAACGACGTCGAACGCAACTCCAACCGAACGTCGAACGCAGCTCAGACAATATAGCTGCAGAACGCACCTCGAATGCTGCGTTCAACACAGAATTTAGGTACCAGAACGCATGTCAAAGTCTGACCTGTTCAAACACGATCAGGCGGTTTCGAAGACCGCTCTTCACGCCACGATTTGAGGAGTGGCTTAAGTGGGTTGTTACACCCGATTAATTGGGTAACTAAACCCCTACTTGGTGCCGATTATGGGGCAGTTACACCCCTATCCCCCTAATAAATATCAACAAACTCAACAGAGTTAGGGATCTTTTTTTTGGATTGCTGAGATTTGGATTTTTGATAATCAGATCACAGGGTGGATTTGCGTGGAGAAGACCTTTCGATCAGATCTTCCAAAATCAGAAAAGGAGGATTGACTCCTTACACAGTCTGGGAAATCAACAGACGGAGGATACTCTAAGCAGTCGACATTTGGCTTATTAACCGAATTATCTTCGGTTCAACAACTCTATCATTAGAGTTTGTTGGCTTGTTTCTGGAATTTCACAAAACTCGTTAAGAGTTATCAACCAGATAAGACAGTTGTTCCAGTGAGTATAGATATTCGGATCGTCAATGAGAAGCAAACTCGACGCAAACAATCGAGGGAGGCATCTCACCGCTACCAAGAAAAACCCAGAATTAAACAAAGGAGAGAATCCCGATCATTCTCTTCTCTTTTGTAATCGAAAATCCAATTGTAACTGAGATTAAAGGAATACAAATCAATTTTTCTTTTATTTCTTTTACTGCAAATTTTTCCACAAACACAACTCACCAACTAAGTCTAGCCTTTTATTTCTGAAATCATCCCACTACTCATCAGCATCTCTAATAGTTGTTAATATAATATTAGTGCTGTTGTCGCAGCCATCAAGATCAATCATCTCAGAAGTGAGGTCGTGTTTGTGGCGATTGTGGAGTTGCG
Source organism: Asparagus officinalis (assembly GCF_001876935.1). Lineage (NCBI taxonomy): Eukaryota > Viridiplantae > Streptophyta > Magnoliopsida > Asparagales > Asparagaceae > Asparagus > Asparagus officinalis. Next base: position 39,814,722 of record NC_033796.1, on the reverse strand, counting down.
GATGCAGTGATTGGGAAGTCGTCTGATTGTGACCTCCATTGTCGGAGCTTGTTTGGATAAGCTATCTATTGTGATTTTTAGACAGCCTACAGTCACGTGTGATGTTGTTCCATTGGATGTTTATCAGGTTAAACTGGGCAATCCTTATTTGTGGGATAGGTACGCGGTCTACGACAGACAGATCCAGAAGTATACATTCACCAAGGATAGCGAGCAGTTCATATTTCGTTCGGCATATCTTCCACAGGAGACGAGTTTAGTGATGGTCACTCAAGCAAAAAAGGCTAGTGAATTCAAATAAGAAGTTTGTTTTATTGTTCATTAGGCCTTATGAGTAGCAGCTGAGTAGAGTATGCTTGACTACATTGAGCAAGCTTCAGGAGGGAGATCTTGACAGGTTGAAGGCTAAGTATGCAGATTTGTTTTTGAAGATCACTGGGCTACCGTCGAGACGGAATGTGGAGCATGAGATTATGTTGACGGGAGAGAGTTCTTTGCTGAATATAGGCCTCTACCGCATATCCGTATAGGAGTCCGAGGAGATCAAGAAGCAAGTTTAGGAACTTCTGAAGACGAGAGTGATAGTGCCTAGTTGTTCACCTTATGGGTCACTAGTGTTATTGGTGACCAAAAAGGATGGAGGCTGACATATGTGCGTGGATTACCGGGCGCTCAACAAGATAACGATCAAGAATCGTTACCCACTATCACGGATCGATGATCTTATGGATCAGTTAGAGGGGGCGAGGTTTTTCACGAAGTTAGATCTAAAGTCTGGTTACTATCATGTGAGGATTCGGGAGGATGACACTTGAAAGACTGCGTTCAAGACCAAACAAAGCTTGTTCGAGTGGTTGGTGATGCCGTTTGGGTTGTACAATACTCCAACGACCATTATGAGGCTCATGAATGATTTGTTGCGACCTTTTATAGAGGATTTTGTGATAGTTTACCTCGATGATATCTTGGTATACAGCAGGATCTGGGAGGAGCATCTTATTTATGTAGAGAAGGTGTTTGAAGTGCTACAGAACTAACAACTGAAGCTTAATGGGAAGAAATACGAATTTGGGAAGGACGAATTAGTGTATCTCGGCTTTATCGTGGGTAGGGGTGAGCATTCGGTAGGTTTGGTCGATTTTGACAAAAAAATTAACAACCGAACATCACCGACCCTCGAGCTAAAACCGCCCCGAACCGAAGTGATACGGTTCGGTTCGGTGTGGTCGGTTTACACCCTCGAGCTCGCCATCAATGCCGTGTCGATGCCGCCCTCGAGCTCAGCTACACTCAAAAACAAAAAAGCATAAAATAAAGGCTCGTTACCTAGAAACCCTTCTCCGCCACTGACGGTTTACACCCTCGAGCTCAGCCGACGATGACGAGCTCCCTCCCTCTGGAGGGTTAGGCTTAGGGTTAGGGTGTTGGGGATCTAGCGAGAGGGCTAGGGAGGGAGATGAAGGTTAGGGTCGGGGATCTGGCCATTGGTGGAGGAGGCGGCGGGGACCAGATCGAGAGAGGGAGCAACGGGAGATTTAGGGCAAGGGGAATGAATGAGAAATTGAGAATGAAAGAATTTATATTAGTCGGGTATGAGTATCGGGTATGGGTTACGGTGGGTGGGGGATAGTTTGGTCGGGTTGGTTTAATCGGGTTGAACGTTTTTGAACCCAACCCGAACCGGATTTTGATCAAAACCATACCGAACTGTGGGGAATTGGGCGGTTCGATTGGTTTGGATCGAACTTTGCTCATCCCTAATCGTGGGGAAGGGTCAGCGGAGGATAGATCCAAGCAAGATGGTGGTGATCACGAAGTGGTCGACTCCTAGGACAGTAACGGAGGTGAGAAGCTTCATGGGGGCTTGCCAATATTTGCGCAAGTTCATTCGACATTTTTCTACTTGTACGACACCTTTACATGGCCTTACAAAGGTGAATGTTCAGTTTGAGTGGGGGTGGACTCATGAGGAGGCTTTTCAGTTACTGAAGAGGAAGATCTCACAGGCACCGGCGTTAGCGTTGCTAAATTTATAGAGGACCTTCGAGGTAGAGACCAACGCTTCAAGTTATACTATGGGTGCCGTGTTGATACAAGATGGGAAGTTGGTGGAGTACCATTTTGAGATGTTCATGTTTACTATTCAGAACTACCCGACTTACGACAAGGAGTTTTATGCACTTTATCAGGCGATCAAGCATTGGAGGGTGTATTTGTTGGGTAAGGAGGTGGTTGTGTACTCAGATCATAAGCCACTGGAGTTTCTACATGCCCAGATGAAGCTGCAGCAAGCACGCCATATGAAGTGGATGTTCTATTTGACGACGTTTAACATCATCATTAGGTACAAGAAAGGGGCGATGAACAAGTTGGCTGATATATTATCTTGATCGCTAGTTAGAGCTTTATTGGTGGCGACGCGTATTCAGCCATTGGTTCCTTTGGAGTATGTGCAGATGTACACATCCAGCAGGGACTTTGGCAGTGTGTTCGAGCAGGTGAAGGCTGGTCGAAGAGGGGAGTATGAGCTCGGAGTCGATGGTTTGTTATATCGTGGGATATCGCTTTGCATTCCAGAGGAGGGCGATAGGTTGCAGTAGATTAGAGAAGCACATACATCACGTGTGCAAGGTCATTTTAGGATTCGGAAGATGCTTCTCAATCGACGACGCCATGTCTTATGGCAGAAGATGTTAGAGGATGTTACCAAGTATGTTGGAGGGTGTAAGCTATGTTGTATATCGAAGCCTTCTAGTAGAAAGAGGGGATTGTATCTACCGTTGCCAGTGCCTTCTAGATCATAGGAAAGTATTTCTATGGATTTCTTAGGACGGTTGCCAACGAACAAACGCAGACATGATTACTTGTTCGTTGTGATGGACCGATTTACCAAGATGGTGATCTTGATTCCTTGCAAGAAGATCGTGACGGAAGCGGGTGCAGTGCAGTTGTTCTTTAAGCATGAGTGGAAGCACTTTGGGTTGCCGAGTTTGATTATTTTGGATCGGGATAGCCGGTTTCTCGGTCATTTTTTGGATTCTTTGTGGAGTTTGATGGACACTAAATTGAAGAAAAGTACGGTCTTTCATTCACAAACAGACGGGCAGACAGAAGTAGTCAACCGGACTATGATTCACATATTACGGGGGTATAATTCTAGCCATCCCAAGACTTAGGATGAGAGCTTACTATATCTTCAGTTTGCTTTCAATCGGGCGATTCATGGTTCTTCGGAAAAGTCACTGTTTGAGACATGTTACGGGTTCTTACCTCCAAGTCAGTTCGATTTAGTATTCTCTAGTGAAGCTATGACCGATGACAAAGAAGGGAGTGAAAGACAAAAGAGCTCAGTGATTTGTGGAGAAGATTGAGTAGATTCACACTACGGTTTAAGCATAGTTGAAGAAGTCACAAGCGAAGCATAAGGCGAAACATAATCAACATCGAGTTCCTTAAAATTTTGGCAAAGGTGACATGGTGTAACTGAAGTTAGGTAAGGAGTGGCTAAAGGGAGAAGGAAAGAAGTTGAAGCCTATACGATATGGTCCATTTCGGATTCTCGATCAGATCGGTGACAACACGTTCAAGCTGGATTTGCCACCTTACTTAGGCATGTATTCGGTGATCAATGCCGAGTACTTGAAGTTGTTCGAGCCTCCATTACTGGACGATGAAGGTGACGACAAAGTGGTCTTGCCACATGTTGAAGACTTGTGGTTTGATCGAGAAGAGCCGCTGAAAGAGGATTGTATTTTGGAGCAAAAGGTGACTTCGACTAGATGAGGGATGAAGGAATTGTTTCTGGTTGGACGTCAATGTCAGGTTCCTAGCAAGGCCAAGTGGTTCAATAAAGAAGGAGGGGCTCGAGAGTTCCCTTAGCTAAAGTTCTAACTTGAATGAGACTTCAAGTTCTTAAAGGGAGGAGCCATGATATGAGTGTATCTTATCTCTACTTTGGGAGTTTTGCGATCCTCATGGGAGCTTGAGGATAAATGATTCTCATGGTAGCGTGAGAATAGAGGCGTGGATGGAGCCGTTGGTGGCGGCGAAAGAGGTCAAAAGTAGGAAAACAAAAGAAAACATGAAATGGCAGAACAAACTATGCCCGATCGACTGGTTGGTTGACACCGATCGACCGACAGGCCATATCGGTCGACCGACCGACCAATGTCGGTCGGCCGAAAGCGTGCACGATTACAGGGTCTCAAAACCCGGTCTCTGGATGGTCGACCGATAGAGGCATGTCGGTCGATCAACGGGGCTTCCTGGGCGAATCTAGACTCTTGTTTGACGCGTATTCCAAGTTGGGTTAGGCTTGGTTATTTACGATTTTACCATCCACATTGTTTGACATATAAATAGGGATTGTTTAGGGTTTCTAAACATCAGATTGGATTAGAAAGAGAATAGAGAATTGTGTTTTATTCTAGTGAGATTTTGAGGGAGAGATTTTGTAATCTTTTAAATTCTTCATAATCTAGAGAACGTATTTTTCTTTGCCAATTGAACTGTTTTGTGTGACTATACTGTTTTCTTCTCAACCTCATCTTTGATAATTACGCGATCAAAGGTGCTCGTACGGCGACTCGTATCAACTGGGGTTCTTTGTTTAAACAAAAAAAGGAAAAATGCCCTCGTCGCCGGCTTACGATGGCTGGTCACCCGCCTGACAACTCGCCACCGGCCGTGGGTGGTGACAGTCGTCCCAAACCCTAGCAAAAACTTTAGACCCAAAAACCTCCTTCATAGGTTGAAGGAGAAGTCTAATGGGTTTAGAACTCCAATGGGTTTTGAACCCAAATCCTATAAGAAATAGGATAAGATCCAATGGGTATTGACTCATTCATACAAACCCACAACCCAAATGCTATTATGAATAGGATATATAATAACGGGTCTGACCTACAAACAGAACCAGACCCGAAGCCTATTAGATTTGAAATTTATTGTAAAATTAATCTTAGACCACTGATTGACCCAAAAACTATCCTGAAGTCAATTAGGTTCTCAAATATGCTATAAAATTAGCTATAGCTCCCTGATAAATTCAGAAACTGTTTTGAAGTCCACCACTATTGATAAATAACTATAAAATTAGTTACAGACCACTGTTTGATCCAGAAATTGTTCTGAGTTTACTAATATATTAAATTTGATATGAAATTAGTTTTAGCCAATTGATTGATTCTGAAATTGTTTTAAGGTCTATCTGAATATATAGATTAATTTCTGATTAGTCCCTAACAGTTGTAGAAATTGTTCTGAAGTCCATATACATGTATAGTCTAGTTTATTTTATTGAAAAGATTATCTAACTCTTATTGAATTGTTAGAATTGATATTATATCATGTATATTTCTAAAATATTCTTTGTATTATACTTGTGATATGATTATGTTGATTTTAAATTGTTTAAATTCAATAATTCCTGTGATTAAAGTAATACATGAAAAATTACTGTTATGTCCAAAATATGTTCTGAAATTTAATTAAATACAAACAGTTTAGAATTTGTTAGAAATTGACTATTTATTGAATTCACAAATTTTATTGTTTTCTCTCAATTATGATAAATAACAAAAGTTGTATATAAATATAGATAGATTATTATTTAAAGAAATGAGAATCTAAAGGTCTTCCATCATAGAGGTATAATTTGGATAATAATTTTTAGCTTATCTGATGTCACAAAGGAAAGAGTTTGTTAAAATTTATTATCTAGTTATATCTCGTATGAGGATGCTAAGTATTTTATGTATAATGGGACCACTAGACTAAAATAGGTAGTATAATTTGTTTTATATAAAATAGCTGGATTGATGGGTTAACACTTCGTTGATGTCTTGGGGTGCTCGCTAAAATAGTGAGGCACATCTTACATTAAAGACCAAAATTTAAATGAAAATCATTAATCGTTAATGATTGAATAGATGATACTACATTGTTTAATTATATTCAATCTTGAAAATATGGAGGTTTATAATTAAACTTAGATTTCCTGTTCACATTTAAACAAATAAGAGAAATATTAAATGTAAAATCATTACTTAAATATCCTTGGTAATGATTGTGCAATAATGAAATAATAACTTGAGATATTTGTGTTATTATATACTGCTTATACATGATGACTAAATTTTATCATTTTGATATGTTATTGAATGATTATAAATTGAACTATGAGATTGGAAAAGAACTATGTTTAATTTACTAATGCGGAAAATTTGGCCTATGATTGTCTAAGTTGACATACCCGCTAAACCAGATGTAATTGATGATAAAGATCATCAGTCATAATCCTACTTAAAAAATAATAATGATAAAAGTAATGTTCATAAGATGAACACACACACATATATATTTTCATAAGATGTTTTGATATATATTAACAAATTAGATTTGTTGGAAGTTAAGATCGAAATTAAACGTTGAAGTGATATTTACTTCCAAATCCTCGCCCCTTGTTCAATTTAACTATCACTTTATTAGATTTGAACAATTTATTGAAGAAAAAGGAAAAAGAATATTATTAACTAAGCAGGTTAAATCCATAATGATGAATATCGAACTGGATTGTCCAGTGTTAAGAAAAGAAAATTTTCTTAAGAGAGAAATCTGATAAGTAAATTAGGTTTCTGAACATGAAGCGGGAACTTAAATAATAAAAGTCATTAGAAAAAAAATTATAAAGGTTGCATTATGTCACTTAATAAAGAAATATCTTTTGAAGACAGTTCACCCCATTGGTAAGTAGAGTCTACTGATGTGAATGATTTTTTATATATGATGTATTGATTCTAGTTTATCTTTACATATTTACAAATTATTGTAAGAGTACAAAAAAAATTAACTTTGACAATAGAAATAAAATCCCTAGTTTGAGCATTATAAATAATAATAATAATAAGAAGAAGAAATTTATTTCTGATTTTGAGTAAAGGGCATGAAATGAAACTTAAAGATTGTCTTAATTTTTCTTAAACTTGAAGAAATTTACTTTCTATTTTCTAATTTTTTTCTATTTTCTTGTAAAATAGAATTTTTATTAAAAGTTTAGAAATTGCTTTGTTGACAATTATGAAATTAAAACAGTTTATATTTCATAATTGTCATCCTTTACTCTTATGTAATGTTATTGGAATTAATAAATCTCTTAAAATATAGATTGGATCAAGGTAATCCAATTTCTTTTGACACACAATATTAGGTCATGTTAATGTTAATAAGATCAATAAGTTGATAAAGGATAGTGCTTTGAATTTTCTAAAATTAGAATATTTCTCAACTTGTAAATACTTTCTAAGAGACAAGATGACCAAACTATTTTTCTAGAATAGTACTAAAGCTCTTGCGTACTCTTGACTTCATACATTCAAATGTATATGATTCTTTAATTTTTAAAGCAATAGTTAAATATTGTTATTTTATAGCATTCGTATATGATGCATTTATATATTGATATATTTATGCGATTGCATTATAAATTAGAATGCTATTGAATAGTTAAAAGAATATAGACTGAAGTTAAAGAGGAACTTGATAAAAATATCAAAGTCATTCAATTTGATCAGGGTGACAAGTTCCTATTCTTAGGAGTTTAAGATATTTATAAACAAAATGGAATTATTAGTACTTGACATCTGCTAATTTACCACTCTTAATTATTTGTCAGAAAAATAGAACTAAACCTTATTCAATATGGTTAGATTTATGCTAGGCATTTACCTATTCTTACTTTCTTATAGGTTATGCATTGGAGATTGCATATTATTTATCATGTAGAATTCCTACCAAATCTTTTTCTTTCACTCCATATCAAATGTGGATATGAAGAAAATTAAGTGTACAATGCTTGGAGATCTGGAGTTGTCGTATTCTCGTCAGAGAATAAAATATGGACAAAATGAGAGTCTAAGATAAGTAATAGCCTACTGGTAGGTTATCCTAAAGAAAGTACTAGGTATTATACTGATAATCCTAGTGTAGTTTTCAAATAATAATTATTATTAGAAATATTTTCTTTTATAAAATCAAGCTTGTTGATTAGGATTGATATAACTCTAGAAGAAAACTTATTTTCTTTAGCGAGAGAGTTATTTAATACAGTGGGAGAAACTTCAAATGAGTTGAAGATTATATAAGTTTAGTGGGAGCTTTAAGTAATAAAGTAAATGGAGATTTACTTACTAAATTTTTTGTTGAATACACTGATTACAATTAGGAGATCAAATAGGATTTTCATCCACATGTATAGTACAGTAACATTGTTTAAACATATTTGATGAAAAGTAACAAGAAGAATAAAAAAACTAAAACTTACGCAAAAGTCATGTTGGACATGATTTCATGTAAGTGAGTTGATGTCATATTTGATGGCAAATGGCTATTAAGTGTTGAAGAAACTTTTTACTCTATAATTGTAATATTATAGTTCATAAGGATCCATTTAGTCATTTCAACATGTTATGAATATAAGATATCGATAAATGAATTTCAAAATAACCTTCTTGAATGGATATCTTAAATAAAATATTTACATATAGAGATTATAGAATCAAGTATGTAAAATTCTAGAAGATAAGATTGATTAATTGAATCAATCAAAGTTATGAACTTAATCAAGCAAAGATTTATTTTAATGAAATGATTAAAGGAATTGATTTTAATCAGATCCTTAAAATAAAAAAAAAATCTTGTGTGTATAAAAAACAATAAAATAATCCTATTATATTTCTATCGTTACATGTTGATGACATATTACTCATTAAGAATGATATTTTAATGTCATGATTAAAAGTATGATTTAGTTCTTTCTGAAGGATTTTCTTTTGACATTCTATATCTTAGATCTCAAACTCTATATAGATAGAGAAAGAGATATATAGAATTATCACAATCTACTTATATGGATAAGATCCATAGAAGATTCAACTTAACAAGATTCCAAGAAAGAAATGATTCCTATAAAGACATAAATACTCACTCTTTAAGGTTGTGTCCCAAAAAGATTGAGCGTTTTAGAAGCAATTGACTTTGTAAGTAGTTTTCAATCCAATCCTAATAATAGAAAGTCTGTTTCAGGTTATATTTATATCATTAATAATAATAGCAGAATATATAGTGTCATCTAAAACCATTAAAGAAGGAATATGGATAAATGAGTTTCTACATAAGCTTAATATCATTTCTTGCAATATTTTTCTTTCTCACTATTATTTGATAGTAATAGAGCTGTTGCGAAAAACTTAGAAAGAAAAATTATTTTATTAAAGGTTAATAAGAAGAAATATGTGATGGTTCAATAGATGGATAAGCAGATAACATTTAATCTCCTTTTACAGACTCTCGAAAAAAGACAAGACGACGGGTTCTTTGTAAGAAATGATTCTATCACCTGGTAAGAATCTTTTTACAGTCGTTCTTTTTCAAGTACAGAAGAGGAGAAGATTGATTCGACTTCTCCTTTATTTAACATGGGTTCGATGTGACAATGAGATGGCTCGCTCGATGCTCGTGTCGAGCTTACTTCTCATTGATGATCGGAGCAAGATTGCTTCCAACCCGATGAGGAAATTAGCCTCTTGATGAGTGTTTTAGCTGCTTGCGACTGTCATTGCTTCTTGATGTGAGTGCGTCTAATTTTAGGGTCTCCCCCCAAAAGAAGGTCCCTCTTTCATAGCTGCTCACACCTATTTATAGGTGCTCAGTATGAAACTGACGCTGAGATCATGAGATAAGGAGCGTAATTGACTCCTTAGATTTAGCACACATGGGCTGACTGGGTCTTCATAGTTGTTAGCCTCCGACGTCGAGCCTCACTTGATAAGACGAGCCTCGCTGCGTGGAGAGGTTCATCTGATGAGACAAGTTTTGCTGTGTGGCAAGCTTTGTCTTTGATGGTCGAGCCTGACTATGTGTTGAACCTCATCTTCTGGGGCGAGTCTTGTTGCTTGGCGATGTTCGTCTCTAGATGAACTTCGCCTCTTGAATGTGCTTCATTTTTTAGAAGAGTTCCGTCTCCAATGACGAGCTTCGCCTTCAATGACGAGCTTCGTTTTCAATGACGAGGTTCGTCTTCAATGATGAGTTTCAACACTCTTTTGTTTCCTGACATTTTTTAGTGCCTACACCAATGTCATAAAACTTTTTTGACAGATGAGAGTTAGGATTACATCTGATTGAATGTTAGGGCAAGTGGGAGATTGCTAGATAGTAATAATAATATGCCCTTGAACATCCAATACAAATTATGTAATAATATTGTAATGTTAATAAATTTAATTATGGCACATATAATTTGGATATTATTTATATAATTGTTATATATCCTTAGAAGTTATTATGTTAGATCATGTACTGTGATGGTCACTTGCTTGGAGATATGATCTAACTTAGAACTTTCTTAAATTTGTGCTTAATTTATAACTAGTAAATGATAACTTTGTGATAACAAGTTATTATGCATGACACCGATGTGTGAGATGTGGTGGTGGGTCTCAACCACCAGGAATGGGGATTCTCTGGGTGTATGTCATAAGCACACATTGTGATGTGTGTAGCACTAGACCGTATTTTGATTCTCTAGGACGAGTCACCTAGGAAATGGAGATTTCAGATTGTTACATGATCTCTTTGACTTGATGATATTATCATTTTCTATTTGATAATTTAGTATACTTTGATGTGATGGTTAAACTTATTTAGCAAGCGCTACACAACCTGAAACGTTGGGTTGCTAAATTTCATTTAGAAAAATGATGGAAATCTAGATAGGATCAAGTATGCTCATTATGATGAGTTAATTTATTATACATTCCCATGAAGTTATTAAATTCCTGCCGGCATGTGGTTTTGAAAATATTTTTTTAAAAATATAATTTCTTATAAAAATAAAATATTTTGATGTTTTAAAATAATTTTTATTTATGTTCATGGGAATTACAATTCAGACATGAGCAAATAAGTGAGTTGTCCTACTTAAAAGAGATGTCTAAAATAAATGATACTGGAGGAGACTGAAGGTAAGATATTATTTATTAATAATTAATCTCATATTATGAAAGAGCTTTTATGAACAGTTGGTCGGATATGGATTTGATTGTTAAATTAAAATTATTAATTTAATTAATAATTGGTTCTCGATATGGAACCCAATTGGTCTCACTATTGTTATTAGAAGATGTATACATACAACACAATTTTATTTCTATCCTTAATTGTTATAGATAATGTTTTTGAACAAATCTATTCTATCTTTAATTGTTATGGATAGAGTTTTGAAGAATTATGAATTGTTTAAAATTAAAATCTAAGACTAGTCTAATCCTATATATAGAGTTCATATGTAGCCTTATGAAGATACAAAAAATATTGTGAAGATAATATGAAGAATAGAATAGAAGTAGAAATTTGAGAACATATCTCTCAGTATTGCTTCTCTTTGGTGATGAGTGGATTTCAATTAGAGACTTTTTCTTTTAGGGAAGCTATTTTGGATTGATCTCGGGAGAGATTATTGTTGAAATTCGAAAAACGTTTTAGGTATTCTTCTAATTTTTAATTAATTTTGATTAATCTTCATGATATGCTATTTCCACTGTGTTAAATGTTATGTTTCCAACAGAGAGTTCTCAAGGTGGCCTCCAGCGGCAAGGAGGTTACCGAGTTGTGCATCAATGCCCTCATCCTCATAATTCATTCTTGTTAAGGTGGGCAGGAACCAAAGGGGCTCATTATTCACCCACGATCAGTTTGAGGCGGAAATTTTTTTGGGTCCTCCGGAGTATTATGGTCAACAACATGATGGAGCTCTTCCCACATGCTTTCGAGATATTCTCTCAACTTGTTGAGATGAGCCAGCCACCCCTGGCAGAAAATTGAACGCAGCTATTCAAACTGGTGCTCCACCCTGCATCTTGGAAGTTTTCAGCCAACGTAGCTGCGCTGGTGCGGCTGCTACAAGCATTATCTGCGGAAGATACCACATGAGTTCAACAATGACGGAGGGGCGATCCACGACGATGAAAGACTGTGTGCGGTACTTGCAGTATTTAGTACAATCATTCGGGATTCTAATACGGAAGTCGTCGGTTTTGATGTTCTCAATACTTTCACAGCGAACCTCGGCCATGATATTGTGAAACACTACATTGTTCGGATATGGATTGTTCTCTCCATAATACTGCAGCAAGGGCAAAGGGCTTTTTAATCTTCTAGTCGCTGCTTTCGGTCAAGCACAGGCATACACTTCTTGTGGATCCAATGGACGCAGTCCTACCCAATACCTTTACAACTATCATTGAGGAAATGTGGATCCGAACACTTAAGGTCATCGCAGGCCACATTGAGGTCAATCTTACTTCAGTTGCTTCCACGAGACTAATTTGTGAATCCCCGATCCTTTTGGATACCGCATCAGTCGAGCTCTGGGGGAAGATGCTTGATGGTATCATTACTTTGTCCAACCTGATAAAGATGGATTGCAGAGTGCTTGGAAGGAGGAGGATGATCCTCTGAATGAGATAAAAGATCCAACAGAATTTTTAGTCACTTCGTTGGCTATACTTTCATCAGCTTCACCTGGAAAGTACTCTGCTGTCATCGAACAGTACATGGATCGTTCGAATCAAGCTGTTCTTCTCCAGCTATGTGAAACTTACAACTGCACAATAGTCTAAAGGTAAGAAGCTCCACTCTTAAGAATCTCATCTTTCAAGTGTTGAAATTGTGTTATTTGCTTGTGAAGACAATTTATGCATTGCTCATCTCCCATAAAGTTTCAAGATAGATTGCTTTCATATGAATGCAATCGATTGTTTGCATCCAGGACTTTGGGTCTGCGTGAATATCGTTTCCTAAAATATAATCTTTTTGTTGTGTGTGAACCAACCGTGCGAGATCTATTTGATTTTATTTATTTATTTATTTATTTTTTTGTTTCTGATCGCCCTATGTTCACGCTGTCACAGGTGGACAGCAATTGCTAGAGAATAAGCATCTATACACTTCAGAGCTATTTGAAATTGATCCAGATTGACACAGTCAAAATTGAACCGGTGTGGTGCATGTTGTTTCATCAATTTCAGTTAGTTTTTTTGTAATGTTCGTAAGTGGTAATTTTATCTTTTGTTGTCATTTTCATTGGTTTTAGTTAATTTTTCCTTGAGAGGGGTTAATTTGATATAAATCATGAGAATTTGGGGACCTGATAATCTCACAAGAATAGATTTTACTTGATAATCCTCCCAATTGCTACCTCTACTCCATCAATGGAGGGATTAATTTCGAAATAACTTAAGAATTGGGGCGTAATATTAATTTCAATGATTACCATGATTGCATAATAGAGAAGGTGTTAAAAGTGCAACTTTTAGAAACTTTAGATATATAAGTGCAGCCAAAAAACAAATGTTGGTTTATAAGTGCAAATTAGGGGAAACAATAGGGTATTTAAGTACTAATTAGCCAATAATGAAACCAAGTTATAATAATAGGGCTTAGTTACTATGTTTCTACTTTGGATTTGTAACGAAGTATTAGTTAACTGACATGAGCTAAATGTTTGAAGTTTATAGCTGATGCACAAAGGCCTAACTCTCAGAAATTTGCAGCATTTATATGTTTTTTTTAGTTGATTGAGAATTTTTCTTCTGCAGTGTATTCTCCCATTAAGATGAAGATCCAATCCCAAATATGGATGGAAGACCATAATTACAGCAACTTTAACTGTTAAAAATTTGTTCAGCATGATAGCCCAAATTCTTGTACTTCTGTCTCAGTCGACTATATATTTTTGCTGTAAATACAATATGTATTTAATTTACTAAGCAAGAGACATTTCAAGTTATATCCATGGCTATTAGCTTTAATTTGTGAAGCAAAAGTTTTAATTTGTAAAATGTAAGATATTCAATGCAATTGTTTTCTATTAGACATACATTGAACCTAGTCGGCTTTCTGCCCTTGCTAACAAAGAACGAGAATAACCCATTCAGTGGTCACAAACATCTTTAGTACATCTTTGTCTATATACAGTGTGGCCTTTATCTCCTTTGCACCACAAAGTCTCAAAACTTCAAATTATCTCATTATTTCAGCATGTAAATAGGATTATCTCTTCTTCCTTATTTTTGGTTAATTACAGGCATATTTGTCATTTCTTTTCAGTTTGAACTTAATATGAGCAAATGAGACATTACTGCACATAGCATGCATGTAAAGGATGAGAATAGCAAGTTGCATCCTGACAGGAGAAATTTATTGTTCAAGTTTATGGACCAAAGCTATATTCATGTTTTTAAATTTTTTATTAAATTTCGAATTAAGAATTCATAGAATCAAGTGCTATATTACGCCTCAAATAATATACCGCAAGAATGAATCAAAACAATATGAGGGATCAAAGCTCAAGTAGTTTACCATTAATTAAACAAAAATGATATTTATGTGAGCCTAAAGAACAACCTAAGAAAAAATCATGCTGAGTTTTAAAGGGATCAAGGGATTAAGAACTTCTGTGGCTTGGCATCTCTACAAGAAGAAAAGAGAAAAAGGACGGTGATAAAGCATCTATGTACGATTCTTTCTTAACCCTATCAATAAACATGGATAGGTTCAAGTATGGACACACTGAGTTATGATTTCTTCAATCCGGGAGTACATAAACCGCAATATCGGCATGAAAACTCTACTATAAATAGGCACCAATGTTGAAGGTATTCAAACAAGCTACAAGTTTCGAATTGGTTGTCCTCTAGAGTTCCCTCAGACACTTCGTTATAGATTGGTCTCTCTATTTCTGTAGAGATAAATCTTATATTGAAGTGTTTGGGGGAACTCTGGATGGTATCCAATATTAAGTACGGATAAGAACGTGGATATGTAGCTGGAACAAATGAGAGAAGATCAGTATAGGTACCTTCTTTGCATTTGCTTATCACTATATTTTGCGCATGCTTCTCTGTAAACAGACATTTGAAACTTTTACAATGGACTAAATCAGCTATTACTGAATCAAGTTTTCCAAGGAAGAAATGAAAACATTTTTATGTTCTCTTAATAAAAAAAAAGGGTGGGGCG
>NC_033796.1:39796084-39799624 GCF_001876935.1 Asparagus officinalis | reverse complement strand
GATGTACATAACCTACTGCCAAATGAAGTAGTTAATTATTGAGTTTCTGACCTGAACTCTATGTGTAAAAACCTTTTAATTCTTCGCCATCATCCTTATAATTTGATGCTTTTAAGTGCATATGATGCTTTGTTGCACTATTGAAAGGCTTGATGTTTATGTTCTTTCTGTCATTTATCGAGTACACTGCAATGCATCAAGCAAATTATGTTGTAGTATAGCTGTTGAAGCTTCCTGAATCTGCTGACAGTGCACCAAAAATAGCAGATATCATTGTACAATTTTCTTTGACAATATGATCACCTCTTGTTTCCAATATATTTTGCAAATAATTAAGGGTTTTGAAAGTAGACTTTCAATGATTTTTCTAACGTTATTAGGGAAAAAGAGAACCTGTAGATCAATATATGTCTTTAAATCCCTCCTGTTTCTCACTGATTTCATAATTCTGCATCCCTCGAACACAAATGCTCGATAAACCTGGTCCACAAGATAATTTTTTGTCATGCCGAGCAAAGTTTTCTGAAAACCAAAACATCACAATTTTCTTAAATTAACAAACTTCAACTCTAAATTAATCATATACCTTGCACAACCAATGACCAAAGAACTCTTGACTGAATTGAGCAACATTAGAAACAGAAACATGGACGTCTCAGAAGCAAATTGACCAATTCAGAGAGACAAAAAATTGCCAGAAAACGTGGAACTGAACTGATTCCACCTGAATCCATCAATACATTTCCCCGAAATGCATCATTAGAACAATGCTTCACACATTAATTCATCTCCTCACGACTAAAAAGAAATTCCAAAATTTAATCACCTAAACGCCATCACATTTACAATGAAACATCATCTAGCGACCTCTGGGCGACTTTCGATGGGATGTCAAAGGAGACCCGTTACTCGTGACCCGTCTTGGTGACCTTAGGCCTGGATCCGAAACCTTTCTCCCTCCCTTTTGCATTTTGCTTAATGGTTTCTTTTGAGTCTAAGAGTGGCTCGAGTGTGGCTAAGACCTCAGACATCTTAGGTCTGAGTCTGGCTTCATTGCTTATGCATCTTAATGCAAGAGTGGCGATAGTAAAGGCTGCTTTTTTAGGGTATTGGCCCCCTAATCTCGAGTCCATGATCTTGTATAGCTTTCTCTTGTCTCCAAGAAAAGGTCTAGCCCAATCTACAAGGTTCTGTTCTATGCCAATCTTGTTCTTGTCGAGAGCTCGACGTCCAGAGAGTAGTTCCAGAAGCACGACACCGAAGCTGTAGACATCAGCTTTAGCAGAGAGACGGCCTGAAAAGTGATTGCAAGCATTAGAACAAATAATTTCATCACTGATCACATACTCTTGAATTGTAAAAAGATTCTAAAATTACTTGTAAGAATTTCTTCAATGATTCTCTTGAATTAGTCTTCAACAGTCAGCCTATTCAGAGATTGATTCATTCACGTGTAAGTAAATAACAAATATTTCACAACAAAAATGATTTACTTGTGTAACTCTATTACTTAATGTGTAATTTGTAAGGAATGACACTAGTTCTATTATGCGTTGCATGATTGACTTTTTCTATACGATTTTACTATATCCAAACACCATCACCATTTTAATTAAAAATAAATAACTATTTAAATATAAAGTATGTAACCAACATCTATCTAAATGGTTCCTGAACCCCACTTTTCTCTTTCTTATAAAAAAAGGCTGAAGAAGTGGCGAGAGAAGCAGCAGGAAGTTCAGGAGAAAATTAGGCAGACTGGCGGTCGACCGCGAGTCAGCGACGGTCGACCGCAAACGTGCACAGGAGGGCAGTAGGATTCGGATCTGAAGGCGGTCGGCCGTGACGGTCGACCGCGCAAACCCTGTAAGAGATTTAACTCTCGGGATGAGGTTCAGTCGACCGTGAGTTTCCTGTAGGATATTTGTTCTATGTCATTTAGTTCGGTCGACCGTCACGGTCGACCGCGATACCTGCACGGTCGACCGCCGCGGTCGGCCGCGAGTTGTTTTTTGGGCTGGGCTTGGTTTTTGACCCGGTTCGTTTGAAAGCTGATATATAACTCTAATTAGAATTAGTTAGGGTTAAGCAAGGACGTTTTTTGAGCAGTCTTTTGGAAAGAATTGTTGCATCCAATTGTGGGAGATTTGTGAGAGATCTAGAGCTTTGTTTTAGGGTTTGATCGGTGAGATTTGTAACTCTATTTGTATTATCTTGATTTCTAATAGTAAGAACTTCCCCCCTCCTTGCCCCGTGGACGTAGGCAACTTGCCGAACCACGTAAATAGTTTGTTCTTGCTGTGATTGTGATTTGCTTAGTGGTTGTGATTTATCTCGAGTTATTGTTCGAGGCGGCGAAGCTTCCGCCGCGCACAACAAAGGCTTTAACAACCCTGTACCTGTGACTATATAAAAAAACCAAAGGGTTCTCAGAGCTAGGCTCCTGACTGGTTAAAGGCAAAGGGAAAATAGAATTCAGAAGAATTTTGAAGATCTAATGTGCAATCTAGGATTTCCGAGCATGGTCAATAGGCCCAAAAACAACAAAGATGATAGGAGCAAAATTTTGGGTTATAAAAACAATAATACAGTTCTACTCTCACGTGAACTAAAATTTGACCTCATAGACCAACAATTTACCAACCTGTTGCTACATACTCTGGAGCAGCGTATCCATGAGTTCCCATGACTTGTGTGGAGACATGAGTATTATCCCCTGTCGGGCCAGCTTTTGCCAAGCCAAAATCTGAAAGCTTCGGACTAAAATCCTATATCGAAATAAATAAAATTAAAAAAAATCAAAAATGGAAAATTGGAAAAAAAAACACCATTATATAAACCAAAAAGGCAGTAGTATCAATACCGAGTCCAGGAGAATGTTTGAGGCCTTCACATCTCGAAAAATGACTTGGGATTCCCTGTCATGCAAAAACACAAATCCTCTAGCAGCTCCAACTGCTACTTTGATCCGTATCGCCCAAGAAAGTGGCTGTGAACTTCCTAGAAACCAACAATGTTAACTTCAGATATTATTCTTTTAATAAACAGAATGAGTGTATTCCTTAAAGAAAGCATTTCCATCTTCCCTCTTGAATAGTCTCTTTCATAGACTACGGAATCTATCGGGATTGAAGAACATACACAAATTGCAAGAGAACTGAGGTAGTTCTCCACACTCACTAACAGACATTACTCCATTCGTAGCTAGTGCCTCATAATGCTTGATTTCTCATAATGCTTAAAGAAATCAATGATTTTGACAAAGAAAAAGAAACCAAGTACATATTACTCACTTCTAAATAGATGATTCTCCAAACTTCCTTTTGGCATGAACTCATAAACCAAAAGACGGCTGTCACCATCTGAACAGTACCCGATGAGCTTAACCAAATTCGGATGGTGAAGTTGACCAAGATACTCAACCTCTGTCTGCAACAATTTATAACCAAAAGAATACAATGTTACTTAAAAACTAGATATCACAAACGACCACCAAAGATATATGGTTAAATTGGGGAGACCCCCCCCCCCCTACTATAA
>NC_033796.1:39785827-39795685 GCF_001876935.1 Asparagus officinalis | reverse complement strand
GATGTACATAACCTACTGCCAAATGAAGTAGTTAATTATTGAGTTTCTGACCTGAACTCTATGTGTAAAAACCTTTTAATTCTTCGCCATCATCCTTATAATTTGATGCTTTTAAGTGCATATGATGCTTTGTTGCACTATTGAAAGGCTTGATGTTTATGTTCTTTCTGTCATTTATCGAGTACACTGCAATGCATCAAGCAAATTATGTTGTAGTATAGCTGTTGAAGCTTCCTGAATCTGCTGACAGTGCACCAAAAATAGCAGATATCATTGTACAATTTTCTTTGACAATATGATCACCTCTTGTTTCCAATATATTTTGCAAATAATTAAGGGTTTTGAAAGTAGACTTTCAATGATTTTTCTAACGTTATTAGGGAAAAAGAGAACCTGTAGATCAATATATGTCTTTAAATCCCTCCTGTTTCTCACTGATTTCATAATTCTGCATCCCTCGAACACAAATGCTCGATAAACCTGGTCCACAAGATAATTTTTTGTCATGCCGAGCAAAGTTTTCTGAAAACCAAAACATCACAATTTTCTTAAATTAACAAACTTCAACTCTAAATTAATCATATACCTTGCACAACCAATGACCAAAGAACTCTTGACTGAATTGAGCAACATTAGAAACAGAAACATGGACGTCTCAGAAGCAAATTGACCAATTCAGAGAGACAAAAAATTGCCAGAAAACGTGGAACTGAACTGATTCCACCTGAATCCATCAATACATTTCCCCGAAATGCATCATTAGAACAATGCTTCACACATTAATTCATCTCCTCACGACTAAAAAGAAATTCCAAAATTTAATCACCTAAACGCCATCACATTTACAATGAAACATCATCTAGCGACCTCTGGGCGACTTTCGATGGGATGTCAAAGGAGACCCGTTACTCGTGACCCGTCTTGGTGACCTTAGGCCTGGATCCGAAACCTTTCTCCCTCCCTTTTGCATTTTGCTTAATGGTTTCTTTTGAGTCTAAGAGTGGCTCGAGTGTGGCTAAGACCTCAGACATCTTAGGTCTGAGTCTGGCTTCATTGCTTATGCATCTTAATGCAAGAGTGGCGATAGTAAAGGCTGCTTTTTTAGGGTATTGGCCCCCTAATCTCGAGTCCATGATCTTGTATAGCTTTCTCTTGTCTCCAAGAAAAGGTCTAGCCCAATCTACAAGGTTCTGTTCTATGCCAATCTTGTTCTTGTCGAGAGCTCGACGTCCAGAGAGTAGTTCCAGAAGCACGACACCGAAGCTGTAGACATCAGCTTTAGCAGAGAGACGGCCTGAAAAGTGATTGCAAGCATTAGAACAAATAATTTCATCACTGATCACATACTCTTGAATTGTAAAAAGATTCTAAAATTACTTGTAAGAATTTCTTCAATGATTCTCTTGAATTAGTCTTCAACAGTCAGCCTATTCAGAGATTGATTCATTCACGTGTAAGTAAATAACAAATATTTCACAACAAAAATGATTTACTTGTGTAACTCTATTACTTAATGTGTAATTTGTAAGGAATGACACTAGTTCTATTATGCGTTGCATGATTGACTTTTTCTATACGATTTTACTATATCCAAACACCATCACCATTTTAATTAAAAATAAATAACTATTTAAATATAAAGTATGTAACCAACATCTATCTAAATGGTTCCTGAACCCCACTTTTCTCTTTCTTATAAAAAAAGGCTGAAGAAGTGGCGAGAGAAGCAGCAGGAAGTTCAGGAGAATCGGCCAGGCAGACTGGCGGTCGACCGCGAGTCAGCGACGGTCGACCGCGAACGTGCACAGGAGGGCAGTAGGATTCGGATCTGAAGGCGGTCGGCCGTGACGGTCGACCGCGCAAACCCTGTAAGAGATTTAACTCTCGGGATGAGGTTCAGTCGACCGTGAGTTTCCTGTAGGATATTTGTTCTATGTCATTTAGTTCGGTCGACCGTCACGGTCGACCGCGATACCTGCACGGTCGACCGCCGCGGTCGGCCGCGAGTTGTTTTTTGGGCTGGGCTTGGTTTTTGACCCGGTTCGTTTGAAAGCTGATATATAACTCTAATTAGAATTAGTTAGGGTTAAGCAAGGACGTTTTTTGAGCAGTCTTTTGGAAAGAATTGTTGCATCCAATTGTGGGAGATTTGTGAGAGATCTAGAGCTTTGTTTTAGGGTTTGATCGGTGAGATTTGTAACTCTATTTGTATTATCTTGATTTCTAATAGTAAGAACTTCCCCCCTCCTTGCCCCGTGGACGTAGGCAACTTGCCGAACCACGTAAATAGTTTGTTCTTGCTGTGATTGTGATTTGCTTAGTGGTTGTGATTTATCTCGAGTTATTGTTCGAGGCGGCGAAGCTTCCGCCGCGCACAACAAAGGCTTTAACAACCCTGTACCTGTGACTATATAAAAAAACCAAAGGGTTCTCAGAGCTAGGCTCCTGACTGGTTAAAGGCAAAGGGAAAATAGAATTCAGAAGAATTTTGAAGATCTAATGTGCAATCTAGGATTTCCGAGCATGGTCAATAGGCCCAAAAACAACAAAGATGATAGGAGCAAAATTTTGGGTTATAAAAACAATAATACAGTTCTACTCTCACGTGAACTAAAATTTGACCTCATAGACCAACAATTTACCAACCTGTTGCTACATACTCTGGAGCAGCGTATCCATGAGTTCCCATGACTTGTGTGGAGACATGAGTATTATCCCCTGTCGGGCCAGCTTTTGCCAAGCCAAAATCTGAAAGCTTCGGACTAAAATCCTATATCGAAATAAATAAAATTAAAAAAAATCAAAAATGGAAAATTGGAAAAAAAAACACCATTATATAAACCAAAAAGGCAGTAGTATCAATACCGAGTCCAGGAGAATGTTTGAGGCCTTCACATCTCGAAAAATGACTTGGGATTCCCTGTCATGCAAAAACACAAATCCTCTAGCAGCTCCAACTGCTACTTTGATCCGTATCGCCCAAGAAAGTGGCTGTGAACTTCCTAGAAACCAACAATGTTAACTTCAGATATTATTCTTTTAATAAACAGAATGAGTGTATTCCTTAAAGAAAGCATTTCCATCTTCCCTCTTGAATAGTCTCTTTCATAGACTACGGAATCTATCGGGATTGAAGAACATACACAAATTGCAAGAGAACTGAGGTAGTTCTCCACACTCACTAACAGACATTACTCCATTCGTAGCTAGTGCCTCATAATGCTTGATTTCTCATAATGCTTAAAGAAATCAATGATTTTGACAAAGAAAAAGAAACCAAGTACATATTACTCACTTCTAAATAGATGATTCTCCAAACTTCCTTTTGGCATGAACTCATAAACCAAAAGACGGCTGTCACCATCTGAACAGTACCCGATGAGCTTAACCAAATTCGGATGGTGAAGTTGACCAAGATACTCAACCTCTGTCTGCAACAATTTATAACCAAAAGAATACAATGTTACTTAAAAACTAGATATCACAAACGACCACCAAAGATATATGGTTAAATTGGGGAGACCCCCCCCCCCCCACTACTATAACACAATTGCAGACAAATCCCTTGTGTTTCAATTGTTGCAAATAGACCCCTGAGCAGAACTTTTTTGACTCCTTCATGTCAAAAAAACAATTTTATAAGTCGGTGAACATCACTTGAGGGGTTTATCTGTAATTAGGCCATAATACAGGGGTTCTACCTGCAACAATAGAACTACAGGGGGTCTATCTGCAATTAACCCAAAGATATAAGACATTTAAGAGAGAAATCAAGGAGTACCAGCCACTCCTTATGACCCTGAAAACCTTCTGGTTTGAGCTTCTTGATAGCAACAACCATCCCTGACCCAGGCCTGGAAGGAGCGAAACTTTGCTTGTCAATCCAACCTTTATAAACATATCCAAATCCTCCTTCACCCAAAAGGCTATCTGGCCTGAAATTTCTAGTGGCACTTTTCAGTTCACTGAACGTGAAGTCTTTCAAATTCGAGGATGATAGAATTTCTCCTTCAGTTCTCGGTGTAGGAAGAACCTCAGGCCCACTCCTTTCACTATAAGAAGGTACCGTCAAAGTCGATGGAGTTGAGAATGTCTGAGTGGATGGAAATGAAGACAAGCTTGACCTGCAA
The DNA here is from genome assembly GCF_001876935.1 of Asparagus officinalis. NCBI lineage: Eukaryota > Viridiplantae > Streptophyta > Magnoliopsida > Asparagales > Asparagaceae > Asparagus > Asparagus officinalis. Next base: position 39,791,555 of record NC_033796.1, on the reverse strand, counting down.
GTGACTTTTGAAGGTCCTATGCATGTAGTTGTAAAAGAAAATTTAGAAACTATTCATGAGCTGTTAATAGCTTAATTACTCGTATTAAAGATAATTTTTCAAACAAATCTGCAAAAAACAATAAATTTATCAACGGGTCGTTTGTGGAAAGAACCCCAGTACTATCGCCCAATTGTGGATAGTGGATAGACCCACTATAGATTTATTGTTTTAGAAAGACCCCTTGAGTGAACTTTGGCTCTTTTAGCCTCAGAGAAAGGAAAAACTATTTTTGACAAATAAACCTCCTAAGAATAAGAAAGTCTAAACATTTAATGCAGGGGGTCTATCTGCAATTGGGCGGTAGTATAGGGAGTCTATTCACAACAATTGAATTATTGGGAGTCTATCCATGATTAGTGGATATTACAGGGAGTCTATCCGCAATTGCCGATGTAAGTTTGGACCATAAAAAAACAGCTTATTAGTTTATGTAAGATCCCTACTCAAAATAACCATAATTGTCTCAGGCTGCTCATGCTAGGAACTTCAAGGCCCACAGAAATAAACAAACTCCCATAGAAGCTTGGGCAATCCTTTATAGCAAAAGTGGAACCTTCTTGAACAAACATCATGTCCCTCAGCCATTTTAATAAGAGAAAAAGCTTGGCATACGATGAACTAGGTTGCATGGGTATGGTACGGGTGTTGGTACAAGACACGACAAATTTGTAAAGGGTAGAGACGGGGACACGGATACACACTCTCTCTCTCTCTCTCCCTTTAAAAGCATGAGTTCAGGAAAATCTTTCTATGATCAATATTAACCTTCACTATTTTGAATATTTCATTTAAATCCTAATCTATTCTAATTCTAATTACATCTTATCTAATCTCACGGAATTATCGATAGCTCAACAATTAAAAAAAATTAACAAACTACATGAAGTATTATTTTAAATTTTTTATTTAAATCTTAATCTATCTAAATACTAATTATATCCTACATTAATCCCACACGAACTACCTATACATCAGCAATTTAAAAAAAATAAGATTAAGATTTAATTATAAAATTACACAAAATATCTTTAAAAGTTCAAAATTACCCAAAACACCCTGACTTTTCAAAACTTAAAACAACAAACATGAAAATCTAAACATTAAAAACAGCCCCCAAGGAATTTAAAATTTGCAATTAACACCCTCAATATTTCTAAAATTGCAGAAACAACCTCAAAAGTTCAAACTAGAAAAAAAACAGCCAAAATTAGAGATTTCAAAACTTGCAAATAACATAGATAGATTCTAGGGATTACTATTATGCACTTGAAAATTTAAAATTTGTAAAAAATAACCTCAAAGTTACATAAATTACAAAAACTCCCTCAAAAGTTAAAAATTACAAAAATCCTGATATTTCAAAACTTGTAACCTGTAGACATAAAATCTAAAATTATCAGCAGATCGCTGAAAATTTGAATTTGTCAAAAAACAACTCCAAGTTTTAGTAATTGCAAAAAACACGCTCAAAATTTTAGGGTTGAAAGAAACATCTTAACATTTAAAAACTTACCACCACTCATAAAATATAAAAATTACAAGTACCTAACATAAAATTTAAAATTTTCAAAAAATACTATTAAAGTTTAAAAATTTTACAAAACACACCCTCAAAAGTTTAAAATCACAAAAAAGCTAAAATTTGGTAAAGAAAAGAGTAAATGTTTGATATCCTTTCATTAAGATATATAAATTTAAATTTCAATTTAAAGTTTATCATCCATTTTCAGCATCTAAAGGAAGTCTAAGTGGACACTAGTAAAAACTAACAATTACGATAGATTAAAACTATCTAGTTAAGGAATAAAAATTTAAAAAATATATAACAAATTAAAAATTAACGTTACTGTACAAATTTAAGGAACTACATATAATTTTAGTAATAACATTAATGAATAGAAGACTAAATTACATAAAACTAACAAAAAACTATAATATAATAAGTTAGTAGTAATTGATTATAATGTATAAACATTCATCTCTAATATTAATAATATTTATAGAGTAAAAAATACGAGGAATTTTGTATGGAGAAACTATCGGAAAGTTTAGAGCTATCATTTTAAAAAAAATCAAGTTGTTTTTATTCAAATAGAGGAGTGAAGTAAATAAGCCTAAATTTTAAAAATATTCATGAATCACTTGAACTGATATTAACAAAAGGTATATCTAGCAAAGAGCACAGAGGAGTTCCTTAATTTGGTGCTAATTAAAAAAAGCATCCTCCGTGAAAGATATAAGAAAAATTAGTAAATATTTATAAATTTTTATACTTTATTCTTGAAATACTAAAGAAATCATAAAATTAATATAAAATTACATATAAATAATCTTACAATAGAAACTAAAGTCAAGTCATTGATCAACTATGTTGCAAGATATATCAAGCCAGATAAGATGAGGGAAATCACTATAATGAACAAAAGATATACACATGATAATTAGTTACAATAATGTAAGTAAAAAAAGTTGTAAAATTAATATTTTTCTTTTTCCTATATGGTGGTATGACTCTGCAAGTAAATTTATTTGGGGATATAACTACCAGTAAAGGATGAGTTTTTAAAGACATGATCAAAAATAAGCACATAATAACACTGTCTCGTTTCAAGATCTTTAAATATGAAGGTAGCATATTTTACTACTAAAATTCTTATAAAAGGTCACTAAACATAAAATTTATATTATATCTGTCTTAAATTTGTAGGAAAAATATGCATGTTATAGTAAATTGTATTAACGATATATACCAACACAAAGATACAACTTATTGAAGAAATAAAAGAATGGTAAGTAAACCAAGCAGATATCCATATAACACAATAAAGAAAAAAAAATTACACTTTAAAGCTAATATGCATGGCATATTCAGAACAAGCTACTAAAATAGAAGCATATCTATCAAGGCTCTTTATAAATACAATACAAATTTAAACTATTGATATATGCAATCATCACAATATTAAAGATGTATGATCTTATAAGACCAACTCTAAAATTTACACAATTAAACTTAAAAATACTCTTTTAATATACGAACACGCTATTGGACATATAATGTAAAGATAACTACCATTTACAATAAAGTTGAGCAGTGGTTCTAGCTTGCAAAAGCTACAACAAGAAGGTTGGATAGAGATGTTAATAAGAATGTCCAAATAATAAATCACAGAATCACTAATGAGGTAATACCAAGGTTGAGTGATATTCCTTCTTCATGAAATAAACATATCAAGTTTAAATATTAACATTATAATCTAAGGCAATTTGATAATGAAAAATACAGTTATTTAGTTCAGATCCTTGTGAAAAATAACACAGATAGAGTAAAAGTAACAGTATTTAACGCAACAGAAACTCTTATTGAATGCACACAAGAAGAATTCATTGCAGAGAAAAAAGAGTAAACTCCTAACCTTATTTAAAAATAAATTAGAAACACAAAAAATTCATATATATGAAAATAACATTTAGTCTCATTGAAACACAAAAATAATCAAAGTCTGTATTTCTAGAATTTCTGTTGAACATCAAAAATGCATTCAACTTCTTTGCGAAGTAAGACGAGAAGACAAAACATGAATGAGCTCAGGGTAAAATAATAGCACAAGAAATCCAGCTTCAGACCGATGTCTCAATCAATATAGACGATGAAGGCATAACTTTAGAATTGCTTAGGAAAAAGATAAAGGTGGAGAAAGATTGATCTTAACTCAATAAAAAAATAAAATAGAAAGAATAAAAGATTCCGAATATTTTATAGAATAGCTCAATTTTTTGAGTAAAACCAGGAATCTTTAGAAAGGATTTTCATAAACTCTTTTAAATATTTTTATATGATTATGTGGATGCTTTTATCATATAAAATATACTAGATTTAACATTAATCTTTAGTTTATGATTTTTTCTAAAGTCTATTAATTAATTAGCAACAAACTTCATATTCTCTTTAGTTTCATTCTAGCCGACTTTTAATTAATCATCTTGGCTTTTTAGGTTTAATTATTCATCTTTCTTTTATAACCCTACTTTTTTTGAGTGTTTTTCATTGTTACAACATTATACTTTCAAAATTGGTTTCATGTCGGTCCAAATCACGTGAAAATTCAAATTTGCTTTAGATTACATTTATTTTCTGCAAATTTAATTATCAACATAAAAATTTAAATTTGTTGTAGCCCATTCTAACAAACATCAAAAAAAAATCACAATACTAAAATTTAAAGACATAAGTGAGCAAAAACGATCAAAGTGAAATTGATGAACAAATTTTAGTAAGGAAATAAATTAAAAATATTTAATCATGATATTTAACCACGTGCATTGCACGTGCATAAAACCTAGTGTGTGTGTGTGTGTTATGTATATTTATATGTATTAAAAGTAATAATTTACATAAGATCAACGTATAAGAAATAGATGTGAATTGTAGAATATACATCTAAGAAGTGTATTTGGAGTGTTTTAAATTAAAACATGTATTATATAGTTGAGTATATGTCTGAATAAACATATGCATATGTTCAAGAAGTGTCCAAGAGGTTTGCGTATGGGTCCATGGCAGGTACGAGTACGGCTTCCTAATAGAAGCACAAAGGTAACATAGATGATGAAGAATTGAAACTAGAATTAATATACCTTAGATATATCTTAATGGATGTTAAAGAAAAACTGCATTTTTCATATCAATATCACTTTCGGAAGCACATGTTTAGAGGGAAAAAGTTCAAAAAATAACACATAAAGTTATAGTTGATGGTTATAAGCAGACCTTCGTCATTGGGTGTTGGATACGTTATAGGGAGCAGATGAGATTATAAGAATTAATGCCTTACTTTCGGTACAAACAAACACCTTATTGCCACTCCAATACACCATCCTGTAATCTCAAAGAAAAATGACTTAACAGGAACATCTCAATACAAACAAAATAAATGAATCTTTTTAATGGTAAATTACATTTGGTTCTCTACAAAGTTAGATATTTATTAGCATTGGGCTTTTGCATCCGACCTGACCTAGTCAAGGTATAACTACTCGGCACCTAAATGGAAATATCAGCAGTCAACATACACTTAAATATCAGTACAACGAAAATTATAGGTCATGAAGAGACAAATGTAACCATCAACTTCACCCCTCTCTGTACGTATTGCCATTTATGGGTCAATGTCAATCAAACAGTTGATTCAAAATCTCAGAAATCAAACATTGTACTCGATCCAAATCAAGGTATAAGCTTTTTCATATTCCCAAAGCGCCAAACCCATATAAATCTACATTAATTTGTATGTGTATATTTGTTTAGATTACCTTAATCAGTATCCGATCTTGTAGGCACATGAAAATTGAACTTTATCAAATCCAGTTCTTAAAACTAGAAGATATAACCTCCATCTCAACACACACAACCACATCCTATGAACAGAAAAGGTCCAACTTTATGCAATTAAACTCTTGACTAAAGAGACAGGACATGGAATCCTTTCCAACATGAAAGCAGGCATCAAACTTTCATAACTGAAACAATAACTACCAATCCATCAAAAGTCTTAGAGATGCAAACTTTCAGCTTCCACTAAGTCTATACTGTAAGTTTTACTTGAATGTAATATATGATCCACAAACAAATTTCACATTTCAAACTTCTAAGAGACTCCCAATACCAAAAATACAAGACCCTATA
>NC_033796.1:39749392-39785059 GCF_001876935.1 Asparagus officinalis | reverse complement strand
GCAACATGAAGCAATAACATCAGCAAGCAAATTAGAGGGGCCGCGAGCGGCCGAGAGAGAGAGAGCGCAGAATTGGTTTTGATTCTCATCAGAACACATAAACATCCATTTATCACCTTCTCAGAATAAAAAAGACATACGCCTTTGAACAAATCCAACCAAATAATCACAAAAGGTTGCCAACATTAAGCTAAATCAGCCAAGCCAAATATGAGAGCCATTGGCGGGGGGGGGCGGGGCGGGGGAAGGAAACCAACCCAGAAGCAGAGCTCTGAGCACTCTGAACCCTTGAAGAAGAAGTCAAGCAGTTACCCATGGTGACCTCTTCAAAAAAGTATCAATTACCCATCAAAAAAAATACAACAAATGGGTAACCAAAAAAAAACCAATTTTTTTTAAAAGACTAGTGTTTTCTCCTCTTGAGCTCTTTTTTTTCTTCACAGTTCTTGAGAAAGGAAGAAACTGAGAAAGGAGCGAGAAGGGAGGAGGAGGAAGCAAGTGCGTCTTCTTCCTTGGCGGTGTTGTTCACAATGAAAAAGACAAGGATGAGACTTGAGATGAGCAAAAGAGTGGGCTTCTGTTTTCGGTTTCCGAAAACACCCCTTGTTTTTGTCCAATTTTCAAAGCTGATCTGTAGTTGATTCCTTTTGAATGTTATTTCAGATAGCTTGAGCTTCGGCAATTGCCAATGGAGATTTTATAGGGATAAATTTCACAAAACTCCCCTGCTCTTTGCGGGGTTTTCCATGATCCTTATGAACTTCCTTTTTTCTACCAAGCCCTTCTGAAATTTAGGGGTGTCTCATTAGAGGCCCTTATACTTTCATATTTTCCAACAGGCTCCATAAGGACTATAACCTATTGACAAAAACTTGTTCCCTACATAATCAAAATAATGGTTGGTGATGTCATTAACTGCATTAAGAAGGTCCATATAGAAATTTTGAATGTTTAGAGGGTGTTTGGTTAGACATTCCAAAGTTCGATGGTTCGGCTGTAAGAGAAAGAGTTCATTGGGGGTTTCTAAAATTTACCTATATATATATATACATACTTATATATTTTCAAGGTGCGTGACCAAGAAGCTCGAGATGCCTAAGTAGCTTATATTTCATCTTTATCAAAGTCTCATCCACTTAACTAGGAAGTGTAGTGTGAAATGAAGAGAAAATGGGTGAAGAAATAAAAATGTGTAAACAACCTTTGACTCAATGAAGAGGGAAAAAAGTTTTGACCATCTGGAAATGTCAAAGTAAAAGGAGCAACTTTGATATTTTGTTATTTATACTAAAATTTCTAGGATATACATATCCAGAATGTTTTTCTTTTTGGAGGGGGGCGACTAATATGTATTTATCATAAAAATAAAAATAAAATATTATAAAGGGTTTAGGTGGTTAGTTACTAAGGGCCTGGTTGGTAACTAAGTACAAAACCGGGCTAACTTGGTATTTCCCTTTAACCATGCTTGGACTAAAAGCAAGGGGAATGAACTAAAACAGGGGCCAAAGTTGGCCTAGTTTTTTCTCAAACAGAAAACAGCTAAAAACTGAACTAGGATTAGACATGGCTCAGTTTTATGGGTTTGTCAAACATGCCTTCTACATTTAAATGGGTTAACCCATTTACGCTTATTATTTGAAAATTAAAACACACTACTAACTTCAAATAGGCTAAATGTAAATGAGTTAATTTGTGACATCTAGGTAAAAATTGGCTTGTGATACAATTTTTTAACTATATACAGGGGCAAAAAATACAATTTTTGAAGGCTTATAAATAGCAATTTTGAGAATGTTAAGGGTGCAACTACAAACCTAGTGGATATATAGATCCGCCTCGGGATACACACACAAAGGTTTTATGCACGTGCAATGTATGTGGTTAAATACTATGATTAACTATTTTTATTTATCTCCTTATTAAAATTTATTCATTTGTTCCACGTCGATAGTTTTTGCTCACTTGTGTCTCTAACATTTAGCATAGTGATTATTTTTTTTATGTTTGTTTGAATGGGCTACACAGGGGTGTCCAAAAAGCCGGAGCCCGGGCCCGGCCTAGGTGTCGCCGGCGCCGGCCGGGCCGCGCCAGAGCGGGCGCATGGAAACGATCGGGCAAAAACCCGGGTCCGGGCCGGGCCCGGGTCGCCGTTGGCGAGCCCTGCCGGCCCGTCCCGCGGCCCGAACAAGTAAAATTTTTAATTTTGTTTAATTTTTTTTTTATTTTCTATTATATAAAAATATGTTATATGTATATATATTGTGTTATAATCATATATATATATATATATATATAATCTATATATATTACAAGAGGATGAGAGAGAAATATGGAGACACTTGGTACCGTTGCTTAAGCAACTTGGTAGTGATGTTGCCTCAATCTTGCCTACATCAACACCTCGAAGATAGAGCTCACCACCCTTTCACGCAACTCCATATAGATGATGTATGGACAAGATTAGGGCCACATCACTACCAAGTTGTTTGGAGCAACTTGGGTACCAAGTTTTCTCCATTTTTCTCTATATATATCATATAATATATATATATATATATATATATATATATATATATATATATATATATATATATATATGATATATATATATATATATATATATACTCCTCTTAGTAATATAATTATATATAAGTATACTCTCTCTTATATAAGTATATATATGTATAAATATGCTCTGTTAATATATATGTTAAGTATATATAAGTACATTATATACAATGCATACTCTTCTCTCTATATATGTATATATATATATATATATATATATATATATATACTCTCTCTCTCTCTCTTGTATATAAGTATATATAAGTATAATTCCCTTATTATATATATATATATATATAATTATATATATTATATATATATAATATATATATATATATATATATAATTATATATATATATTATATGTATATATATATATAGTATACAGTGTATAACTCTCTTATATAAGTATATATCATTACTCTCTCTTATTTATTTATATATCTCTTATATAATTTTATATATATAATATATATATATATAATTATATATTATATATATTATAATATATATAATATATATATATATATATATATATATAATATATATATAATATATATATATATATATATATATATATTATATATATATATTATATTATATAAAGTATAAAATGTATAAGTACTCTCTCTTTTATATGTATAATATATGTTTTATATAAGTTGTATATTGTGTGTGTTTTTTTAATGTATAATAAAATTTGTTTATGTAATACTTATAGAGTATTTACAATTTGTTTATGTATATAGTATGTATATGTGTGTCAGTGTGTGTGTGTATATATTACATATACATATATTGAATGACATGAATACTTTGGGCTACTTAGTATAATAGTATATATAAATATAAGTATTTTCTCTTTATATATGTTATATCTCTTATATTATATATAGTATAAGTATGCTTCTCTTATATAATGTGTACAGTGTATATCTCTCTTATATATATATTTATTATTCTCTCTCTCTTAGTATTAAGTATACTATATCACATTATACATAAACTTATATGTACATATATAAGTTATTTATATAATAGTAATAAAATCATATAAGATATAAATATATATTTATATACTATACATATATATAAACATAAACTTATATGTACATATAATATAATTATATTTATATAGAGTATAAATATATATATACTATTATATAAATATAATTTTTATGTTTTATTTGTTTTTAAAATTTTTAAAAAAATAAAAAAATAAAAAAATAAAAAAAACAAAAAAATCCGGGCCGGCCCGGTGTCGGCCCGGTCGGCCCGGCCCGGCCGACGACCCGGCCCCCTGGGGCCCGGATCCACCCGGCCTCGGTCGGCAGCGCAGACAGCCGGGCCCGGGTCCGGGCTTGGGTTTTGCCCGGCCCGGGCCCGGTTTTCCGGGCCGGGCCGGGCCGGGCCGGCCCGGATGGACAGCCCTACCTACACCAAATTGAAAATTTCATGTTGCTAATGGAATTGACAATAATCAAATGTAATCCAAGGCTAATTTGACTTTTCATGTTATTTGGATGATATGAAACCAAGCTTGACTTGAGAAAGTACGATGTTGTGAAAACCACTTGAAAATAGCATTATGAAAGGAAGATAAATAATTAAAGCTGCAAAAACATGTCTATATATTAGTAAATAATTTATAGGTTTAATTGTATGAATGTTAGAGTAAGTCTTGTAAGATCATACCTCTTTAGAATGTTGTGATGATTGCATATATCAGTAATTTGAATTTGTATTGAATTTGTAAATAGGCTTGATGGAGATGCTTTTGAGCGTTGCATATTAGCTTTAAATTGTAAATTTTTCATTATTGCGTTATATGGATGTTCGCTTGGTTTACTTATCATTCTCTTATTTTTTTAGTAAGTTGTATCTTTAAGTTGATATATATTATTAACGCAATTTACAGTGATATTCATATCTTCCCTACAAATTTGAGATAAATATAAGGTAAATTTTATATTTAGTGGCATTTAAGAATAATTTTAATACTGAAATCTGATAGTGTTATTACATATTTATCCTTTATAGTGTCTTTAAGAATTGATCCTTTGTTGGTAGTCATATCCTCAAATACAGTTATACACAAAGTCATGCCCTTGTATAGGAAAAATAAAAGGTCAATTTTAATTTTTTAATTATGCTATTGTAAATAAGTATAATGTGCATACATTTTATCCATTATAGTGATTTTCCTCCTCTTATCTAGCTTATTATATCTCACAATATACTTGATCAATGGCTTCACGTTAATTTCTATTGTAAGATTATTTATGTAATTTTATATTAAGTTTATGATTACTTTAGTACTTAAAAAATAAAGTATGAAAATTTATAAATACTTACTAATTTTTCTTGTATCTTCTATGGGGAATGCTTCTTTGATTTGGATAAAATTGTTCAATATATTCTTCAATAGAAACTTCGTCAGTGCTTTTTTGATATATATATATGTCTTTTGTCAGTATCAATTCCAGTGATTCATGAATGTTTTTAGATTTTTAATTTATTTTATTCATTTTCTATTTGAAATGAAAATAACCTAATTCTTTTGAAGGATATTTCAGAACTTTATGATTTTCTCTATACACAATTCATTGTATTTTTACCCTATATGAATTATTAACATCATATATCAATGTTTATACATTATAGTTAATTAATGCTAAGCTATTATATTATAGACTTTTATCAGTTTTATGTAATTTAGTCTTCTATTAATTAATGTTATTAGTAACATTATATACAGTTCCTTTAATTTATACAGTAGCGATATTTTTTTATCTATCATATATTTTTAAACTTTTATTACTAAACTGATGTTTTTAATCTATTATTGCTATTTGTTTTACTAGCGTCACATTAGACTACTTTTAGATGCTCAAAAGGGATAGTAAACTTTAAATTAGAAGTTAAATTTATATATCATAATGAAAGAATTATCAAAAATTACTTTTTTCTTTGCCAAGTTTAGAAATTTCAAACTTTTTGTGATTTTAAACTTTAAGGGTGTGTTTTGTAATTTTTAAAACTTTAATACTATTTTTAAAAAATTAAACATTTGAAACCTTATTAGTATTTTTTTTTAAAATTTAAATTTTAAGTTGGGTGCTTATAATTTTCATGTTTTATATGTTGGGGTATGCTTTTAAATGTTAGGATATTTTTTGCTACATTGAAATTTTAAGGATATTTTTTTGTAATTATTGAAAATTTGAGTTGTTTTTCACAAAATTAAAATATTTAATGGTCTACTGATAGTTTTTGGATTTGATGTGTAACAGTTCTAAGTCTTTGAAATTTCAGGGTTATGTGCTTTTTAACTTTTGAGGAGTTTTTGTAATTTTTATAATGTTGAGGTTATTTTTTTATAAATTTTAAAATTTCAAATGCCTAATGGTAATCCCTTGAATTCATATATGTTATTTGTAAGTTTCAAATTTTTAGAATTTTAGGTTGCTTCTTTGTAACTTGAACTTTTAAGGTTGTTTCTATAATTTTTGAAATGTTGAGGGTGTTAATTATAAATTTTAAATTCTTCGGTGGCTATTGTTAATCTTTAGATTTTATGTTTGTTGTTTTAAGTTTTGAAAATTTAGAGGGTCTAATTTTAAAATTTTGAGGATATTTTGTATAAGTTTTGAAACTTTTTGGGTTTTGTTGTAATATTTCATGTATTATATAATATGTTAGCTACATATGATTTCTTTAATTGTTTTTATTTTTATTTTTGAGTTATAGGTAGTTCATGTGAGATTAATATAAGATATAATAAGTATGAGGATGGATTAAGATTTTAAACGAAATATTGAAATAGTATTTCATGCATTTTTATTAATACTTTTTAATTATTGAGATATAGGTAGTTCACATAGAAACACTATGTGATATAATTAGTATTAGAACAAAATTAAGATTTAAATAAAATATATATTCAATAATTATTTTATATATATATATATAAATACAAGGACACTCAATAATAATATGTACATGAAGACAATAGGAAGGTTTGATAAAAACCTTTCCTTAAATTTCAAAAAATATTTTAATCTCCTTACTCAAATAAAAAAATATTATTCTACCTAAATATCTAGGAATACTCCATAATTCTCTAAAACTAAGACAAAGAATGTTTTACAAAATTCTTTTTTGCAACATTATTGATGCTTTCACAATTTTCTTTTAGAATCATATTACTTTTTCGTCACATAATCTATCCTCCAGAAAAGAATTTCATACTCCCTTTAAAAGCACGAGTCTGGCAAAATCTTTCTATGGTTAATATTACCCTTCATTATTTTAAATATTTTATTTATATCTTAATCTTTCCTAATCATAATTATATCCTATCCTAATTCTATGTGAAATATTTATAGCTTAACAATTTTAAAAAATAATATTAATAAAATATATAAAACATATTGCATTAGTTTGTTAAGATAAAGAAATTATACGTAGCTAACGTACTATAATACATAAAGTATTGTAAAAAAACAAAAAAGTTTTAAAATTGCACAAAATACCCTGAAAAATTCAAAATTATAAAAACTATCTCGACATCTAAAAACTTAAAATAAAAAACATGAAATCATTAAAGTAATAGCAGTTTGCAAAGAATTTAAAATTTATGGTTAACATCTTAATATCTTCAAAATTATAGAAACATCCTCAAAAGTTTAAATTACAAACAAGCACCTGAAATTCTAAAATTTCAGAACTTGCAAATAACATAGATGAATTCAAGGGATTACCATAACGCATCTGGAAATTTCTGACATTTCAAACCTTAAAACAACAAACATGAAATCAAGAAACAACAAACATGAAATAATTTAAATTGGCATTAACATAAGGCATGTCTATTAAAGAAGCACCAACTAAGTTATATTAAAGAATAATTTAATAACTTTATCCCATTCAAAAGAGAATTCTCTATAGAAGATATAAGAAAAATTAGTAAGCATTCATAAATTTCATACTTTGCTCTTTAAATACTAAAGAAATTAAATATTAATATTATAATTTAAGGCAAATTAGTAATAAAAATACATGTATTTAATTTAGATCTTTGTGAAAAATAACAGGAATAGAGAAAATGTAATATTATTGACGTAACAGGAACTCTTATTGGATGCACATTGGAAGAATTCATTATAGAGAAAAAGAGGTAACTCCTAATCTTATTTAAGTAATAAATTAGAAACACAAAGAATTTCATATATATGAGAATAATATTTATTCTCATTGAAATAATAAAAAAACCAAAGTCTGTATTTTAAGAAGTTTGTGTTGAATATCGGAAATACATTTAACTTCTTTGTGAAGTTAAATGACAAGATAAAAGATTAACGAGCTCAAAAAAGATAACAGCACAAAAAATACAACTCTAGCATGATGTCACAATCGAGTAGATGATGAAGACACTACTCTAGAATTGTCTGTGAAAAAGATAAAGGTGAGAAATGATTGATTTTAGCTCAATAAAAAAATAAAACAAAAAGAATAAAAATAATATTTTCTAAATACTTTATAGAATAGTTTAATTATTTTGAGTGAATTTAGGAATTTTTAGAAGGGAGTTTTATGAGCTTATTTTAGTATTTTTATATGCTTTTATCATATGAAAGTATACTAGAGTTAGCATAAATATTTAATTTATAATTTCTTATGAAGTCTATTGTATAGTGTAAAATTTGATTTCCTGAAACAGGGATCTCGTTTGTATTGATAAGAATAGCTTATTACAAACTAAATGAATCAAAATTATAACAGAAACAGAGGGAATGCCTTCCTTGTTTAACGTGGGGACTTTGGCAGCGATATGACGTCTCGCTCGGTTCTCGCACCGAGTTTGCTTCCCTTGGACGATTCGATCGAGGTTGTGGGCGAGCTTAAGTACGCAATAGAAGCTCGTGTTAATCGAGCTCGAGTTCCCGAGCTTAATGACTATCAAGGCCGAAAGCTGGAAGAAGATGCTACAGTGCAAGAACAATACAAAGAGCCAGGCTCAATTCTCTTAGAGCTTAAGAAAACTGATTGCCAATGAGCCAAATAGGTTCGGTCTTGATCTAGAGTTCAAGACCTCTCTTTTGATAGCCATCATTGGCTATTTATAGTGGAGGAGAAGCATGGTCACTCCCTCAAATTGTGGGATTGTGGTTGAGGGGGACCATTACTCCATCCCTTAAATCTTGGGATGTGACCATTAGAGGTGAGGAGAACCATACTTCATCCCTTAGATCATGGGGAGTGGGTGTACCTACTCCCACGTTTTAAGCTCAAGTGGCTGACTTGGTCTAGCTGTACAGGCGAGCTTGGGTCATACAAGTTAGCTTCTAGCTATCAGGCGAACTATCCTTGTGCAGGCGAGCTTCTAGCTGTCAGGCGAACTATCCTTGTGCAGGCAAGCTTCCAGCCGTCGGGTGAGCTTGCCTTATGCAGGTGAATTTCAAGCATGTAGGCGAGGCTGTGCAGACGAATTTCTAGCACGTAGGCGAGGCTGTGCAGGCGAACTTCTAGCATGCAGGCGAGGCTGTGCAGGCAAATTTCAAGCATGCAGGCGAGGCTGTGCAGTCGAATTTCTAGCATGCAGGCGACGCTGTGCAGGCGAACTTCTAGCATGCAAGCGAGGCTGTGCAGGAAAATTTCAAGCATGCAGGCGAGGCTGTGCAGGCGAGCCAGCCTCATTCAGGCGAGCTAAACTCCTTTGTAGGTGAGCTCCAGAACATGCTACGAAGAACATGTCATAACTTTCAAATCGTAAGTCGGAATTGGACGAATTATATATGAAAATTGACTATCTCGACGAGACAGAGCCGACCAAACCAACCCCAAAGAGTTTGGTTTGCTCCTGTCCGTTTTGCCAAATTCCTTCCGGTTTAAGAGATATCAGCGTTTTCCCTTTTTTTTGTTATTTCGGGCGAGGTTTTAGCAGTTTTGTTATGAACTTCTCTAATAGGGATTAAATGTAATTTTTATTGCCTACATCTATCAATGTTTAGGAACAAACTTCATTTTCTCTTTTTGTATCGTTGTAGTATACTTTTAACCAATCATTTTAACTTATTGGTTTTAAATATTCATCTTTCTTGTATAACATTATTTTAATATTTTTTACTTTTGCAACACTATACTTTCACAAGTAAAGCTTGATATCATGTCAGCCAAAATAATATAAAAATTTAAATTAGCTTCAAATTATATTTATTTCCTATCAATTCAAATATGAACAAGAAAATTTAAATTGGGTGTAGCCCATTTAAACAAACGTCAAAAAAAATAATCGCAATATTAAATTTAGAGACAAAAGTGAGCATAAGCTATTAAAGTGGAACTGAGAAACAAATTTTAGTTAGAAAATAATCTAAAAATACTTAATCATGGTATTTAACCACGTGTATTGCACGTGTATAAAACCTAGTAGTTAAAAAACATAGACTTTTAAAGCAATTAGTAATTCAGGATTTTTATAAGGAAAAGAAAATAATTATGACATGTTACTTTTCTGACTTTGTCTAAGTATTGGTATTTGAATTCGTTAACTTGTTGCCATTTAAGATAGATAAATGTGATGGTTTCGGATTTGGATCCTCTCCACTACAAAAAAGTAATGGAGAGACCACTACTTTTAATCTTAATCGTTGATTATTTAGTAGACGGTTATGATACGATCTAAATCTAACACTTACCATACCCCGTGTATTGCACTCATTCCTAATTTGCACTAAAAGAAAAATCACAATCATCAATTAGATAATCAATGGCTGTGATTATGTAGTGGTCCATGATGCGGCATAAACATGTACCAAAAAGGTTGCAAGTACACAACTGTGTCAAGTTATAGTATTTAAGATATCGATCCCACGAGGAAGGTGTTTTGTAGGAGAAAATATAAAATTGATTCTTATTTCGTGTGCGTGACAAATAGGAGTGATAAGTGAATGTGATTGTGAAGAGATTGAGAGAGTGAAAATGGTGTGTAAATAGATGCAAAGTGTAAGTGAGAGTGGATTTGAAAAAGAATGAGTATGATCAATAAGGTGAGAAGGAAAAAATGAATAAAATCAAGAAACAAATGAAAAATCAAGAATGAAGAACAAAATTCAAAAATAAAAGAAAATACAAGAAATTAAAGATGGTGGATTCAATTATAGATATGGATAATCTAAAATTGAACCCACTTCTTATAAAAGGGTGATTCCCTAGAGGGTTCTAGCCTAAAGGCGAATCAAACAAAATAAAAATAAACAAAAAGAAAAACTAAACCCAAGAGGGTTCTAGCCTCAAGGTGAATAGTATAAGAAATTAAAATCTAACTACAAAATAAATTGCAAAATCTAAACTACAAAATAAAATTGCAAGAATTAAATGCACAAAAATAAATCTACTCTATAAGCATGAAATAAATCTAAGGCAAGAGGGTTCTAACCTCTTGGCTATTTAACAAGAAAATAAAATCTAACTACAAGCATAGAAATAAATCTAAACTAATAAGCAATAAAAAAGAAAAAGAAAGAAATGCAAACCTTCAAAATAATTCTCCATCTTCATCTTCATCTTCATCATCCAACAAAGAGAAGAAGAGAAAAATTTAAAGTGGTGAAAAAATTATTATTATTAATTGCAACAAAAAGTTACAATTTTGGAAGGCCTTCTCAATTAAGAGTAGCCCTCCTCTCCAAAAGGAGTTACAAAAATTTTCACACCTCTAACCCCTCACTCTCTACCCCTATTTATAGTAATCTTCAATGAATATGAGCCATTGGATTTGTCTTGAGCCCCAAGCAACAATCTCCACCTTTGATTTATTTGATTTTCAAAAGAAAATCAAAATCCAATACAATTTTCTGCAGCCCAATACAAGTTTGGCCCACACAAATCCGGTCACTTCATTTAAGTCCGGCCTTTGAGTTTCAAATATTTAAAAATCCAACTACAGCCATCAAGTCCAGCCCATATGGAAAAGATGAGAGTTTGAGATTTATTCTTCATTAACCTGCAATTAAAAGATAAAAATAATTATTAGTGGTATATTTATTCATATAAAATAGATAATGAGGGTATAAAATTGTAATAAAATATGATTATCAAATACCCCCACACCTAAATTTTGCTAGTCCTCTAGCAAAGAAAATAAAAAAAAATCCTAACTCACTTTCGCAGGACTCGCGGTTGTATTTAGCGTATACAACAAGCCTTTAAACCCCTAGGTTACTCTAGTGGACGAGTTGTAGTCTCGTGAGGGTTTGCAGTGAATATATCCACAAAATTCGGTCAATCTTGCCAAATTAAAGAAGTCAGTAAATAACTAAATTCACTTGATAACTTTTAGATAATCTAATTAGAGTCAGTTATCACTCAAGAAAACATTTATATATATAACTATAAGGTATATTTTTAAGAAAATTTTCTCATTGTAGCAATACAAAACCAAGCCAAACTTAGAAATTTAATTTAAAAGTTTTGAAAAGAACATGCTAACTCTTTGTTTTAAATAATTTTCAAGTTGCTTGATTTAAAATATTTTCCAAGACCATATATACAACTATAAAACATTTATTAGCTTTTTTTAACTCTTTCTTCCTTGGTGATTTTTTTCTACTTTAACGGGCTTTCTAAGTGACCATTTAACGAGTTTTGGGCCAATGGATCCCAACCCAAATGGGATTAGGTCATTAAGTATGAAAATACTCCTTGGGCTTAATTACTCGGTCAGCTTAGGCTTTCTAAGATAGAATCACCTTGAATTAAAGATTTTTTTTTCTTTTTGGTGCCCATTTTTCGCACTCTTCTTTTGCAATTTTTTTTTGTATATGTATATATATTTTGAAAATATGTAAATCAAGACACTTTGAAAAAATTATTTTCTGTCCAAGTTAAGGCTTAAGTAAAGTATACTACTTTGAAAATCATTTCTTAAGAAATTTATTTAGAGTTATCATAAAAGATGAACTTAAGTAAATAACCAATTAGGGATTAGAAATTTTCAAATTTATCAAATAAATCAATTATTACATAACTCCATCAATTTGGCAAGTGACGATATTTTTATAATTTTTTTTAAGAAAAAGGGGGGAAAATGTAACTAAAAATGTAAAATAAAGAGAAAAAATAACTAATTCCCACCCCCACACCTAAATTTTGCATTGTCCTCAATGCAAACTCTATGATGCATAAAGTAAAGCAGATAAGAAGTGAAGCACTTACATTTGGTCGGCTGATAAAAATCTGTAATTACCTTTTGTCTGAGGAGGATGAAATCAAAAATTTATTCTTTTTTTTCTTTTTTTTCTTCTTTTTTTTTCTTTTTTTTCTTTTTTTTAACAACTGAACAAGAAACTCTCAAATGAGAGAAGAATAAATTCTTTTTATTATTCTGAAAAAAACAAAATAAACAATGTAGAATGAACTATTCAACATGAAGAGTTCCTGTTCTACATTGAATCCTACCTTACTGTTGAAAATTCTTCCCCGGATTTTAAACAAATTCAGAATGATATAATCAATAATGTGAATTTCCAAGCATTTCGGGGTGTTCAGTAATTCATGCAACAAGGTAAGGTAGGTATTATTGGTGTCATGCATTTTGCATTTCTTAATGAACTTAGACTCTTGTACTGTGAAGTTTTGTTTTCTAACAACCAATTCTTCTGTGAAGTTCTGAAAATTTGGTTGTTGATTATTCTCCAAGAATCTAAGTTCATCAAGAAAGAGTTCTTCAAAATTTAATTCAAAGCAGCAAATGTTTAACACAGTTTTATTATTCTCAAGGACCTGATCTGCTTCTTCTAAAAACTCTAACTCTTCATCAAAAATTTCCTCAAAACTTAAATCACACTCTTCTTCTTCTTCTTCTTCTGATCTTTCCTGAATGTAGTTTATTTCTAGAGGCTGATTATTTGGTTGGTCCCCTGGATTAAAAATGTTGAGATCAGCAGTCAAATTCCCAAAGGACAGCTTCATTTGACCAGTTCTACAGTTGATGAGAGCATTAGAAGTGGCTAAGAACGGTCGTCCTAAGATGACAGGTGTCTGTCCTTTGGGATTGGAAACAGGCTGTGTTTCCAAGACTACAAAATCTACATGTTGGGTCAAAGAGGGAGTGAAGTTTTGAGTTTCGGAGTGGTTTCCCTGATTCCATGCAATGTTTGTGTAACTTGCCCAACCTGGGTTGTAGGTTGGAAAAAATGGATCATTTACCGAATACTGATATGGACTCTCTACAAACTCCCGAACTTCATTGGAAATTTCAATCCTATTGGGATAACATAAATTTTGAAAAATTTGTGGATTAGCCATTTGTTCAAAATGAATTTGTTGATGTGTATTGTCCCTAATCCACGTTTTGCATGCACAAAAAACAATTACTTTTTATATAATTTTTTTTGTTTTGGAAAAATAAAAGTTAGTTTTTTTTTGAAGAAAAAGAAAAATCCTAACTAAAACAAATCAAAATCAATCACTTTTCCTCTAGGGTTAAGCCTAACTCAACTAGTTCCTTAAGTAAAAAGATAAAAGTTTTACCCGGGTAGTTAGCCAGGTAAGGATAGTACTAGAGGGTGATCAAAGATCAATTAAGTACCTCTTTCCTTGCGGAGCGCTTTACGCAACCCCTAAACCTTGCCTTAGACACCAACTAATCTGAGAAAACTTAAACCGGTTCACTTAAGGATTCTTTGTTCCTTATTGAGCTCGAATCCTTAGGGGCCAACGTCTAATGAGTTTTATTAGGCTTGGTGATGTAGTGAGGAATTACTGATTTTTGGGCTAAGGAAAGGGTGATGAACTCCCTCACCTTATCTTGATTATGGGGTTTTGCCCTTAAAAATATTTTGAAGTGTGTGCCAAATCAAGATGCTCAAATCACTTGGTGAATTCCTACTAACTATATGAAATACAACCCTATGAATTAAAATGTAACGCCCCGCCCCGGAATTCCGGAGTCGGTGCGTTATTAGATCTGATGGACTGGTCTCACAAACCACCACATGTCTTTTCAGCACGTTTTGTCCTCACTCATGCGCTCCCTGGAAAACTTCCCAGGGGGTCACCCATCCTAGAATTTCTCCAGGCCAAGCACGCTTAACTTTGGAGTTTCTAAGAGTTGGGTTCCCGAAAAGAAGATGCATCTTGGTGGTATGAGTATTCCAATCAAATCTATCAATACTAATCACATCACCCTCTTAAGGGGTTGGGGTATTACACGTTTGGGCCGAGACACCTCGGGGGCTCCTACGGCCTCAAGAGGTGGCTCCCGTCCTCTCGACGTAGCACTTTGCGCCGTATAGCACTTAGCTCTCACAATTCCGGTTGGCTTTGCTCTGATACCATTTGTAACGCCCCGCCTCGGAATCTCGGAGTCAGTACGCTACTAGATCTGATGGACTGGCCTCACAAACCACCACATGTCTTTTCAGCACATTTTGTCCTCACTCACGTGCTCCCTGGAAAACTTCCCAGGGGGTCACCCATCCTAGAATTTCTCCAGGCCAAGCACGCTTAACTTTGGAGTTTCTAAGAGCCCATCCTAGAATTTCTCCAGGCCAAGCACGCTTAACTTTGGAGTTTCTAAGAGTTGGGTTCCCGAAAAGAAGATGCATCTTGGTGGTATGAGTATTCCAATCAAATCTATCAATACTAATTACATCACCCTCTCAAGGGTTGGGGTATTACATAAAAGCAACTAAAAAGGATGGAAGAAAAAAAAATCTTTTTCTTTTTTTTAATTAGGGTTAACAATCAAACAAATGAGAAGGGGGGATTTGTTTGAATTTATTATCTTGTTAGTAAATGTCAAAGTTAAGGGTGAATTTTATTATGGTCAACGGAAATAAAATCTTTTTTTTTAAGATCCTATTTGTCACTAATTGTGAGAAACTAACTAAAGGTGTGGAATTGAAAATATAAGGAAGAAGACTTACCACAAGCGAATATCCAATTCCTCAATCTCCAATTCTTGATCTTTAATCTCCAAGTAGTTCTTTCACAATAAACACACAAGTTAAAGAACCAAAATAATTAAAACCTACTTAAGCACCTTCCCCGGCAACGGCGCCAAAAACTTGATGCGGCATAAACATGTACCAAAAAGGTTGCAAGTGCACAACCGTGTCAAGTTATAGTATTTAAGATATCGATCCCACGAGGAAGGTGTTTTGTAGGAGAAAATATAAAATTGGTTCTTATTTCGTGTGCGTGACAAATAGGAGTGATAAGTGAATGTGATTGTGAAGAGATTGAGAGAGTGAAAATGGTGTGTAAATAGATGCAAAGTGTAAGTGAGAGTGGATTTGAAAAAGAATGAGTATGATCAATAAGGTGAGAAGGAAAAAATGAATAAAATCAAGAAACAAATGAAAAATCAAGAATGAAGAACAAAATAAAATTCTAGAATAAAAGAAAATGCAAGAAATTAAAGATGGTGGATTCAATTATAGATATGGGTAATCTAAAATTGAACCCACTTCTTAGAAAAGGGTGATTCCCTAGAGGGTTCTAGCCTAAAGGCGAATCAAACAAAATAAAAATAAACAAAAAGAAAAACTAAACCCAAGAGGGTTCTAGCCTCAAGGTGAATAGTGTAAGAAATTAAAATCTAACTACAAAATAAATTGTAAAATCTAAACTACAAAATAAATTGTAAGAATTAAATGCAAGAAAATAAATCTACTCTATAAGCATGAAATAAATCTAAGGCAAGAGGGTTCTAGCCTCTTGGCTATTTAACAAGAAAATAAAATCTAACTACAAGCATAGAAATAAATCTAAACTAATAAGCAATAAAAAGGAAAAAGAAAGAAATGCAAACCTTCAAATAATTCTCCATCTTCATCTTCATCTTCATCATCCAACAAAGAGAAGAAGAGAAAAATTTAAAGTGGTAAAAAAAATTATTTTTATTAATTGCAACTAAAGTTATAATTTTGGAAGGCCTTCTTAATTAAGAGTAGCCATCCTCTCCAAAAGGAGTTTACAAAATTTTCACACCTCTAACCCCTCACTCTCTACCCCTATTTATAGTAAACATCAGTGAATGAGAGCCATTGGATCAAACTTGAGCCCCAAGACAAGCACAATCACCCATTGACGCGCGCTACAGTAATCTGGCATCGATGCAGGCATCGATGCAGGTATCGATGCCAGCATCGATGCCCACATCGATGCCGACATCGATGCCCACTATTTCCAAATTCTGATTTCACGGATAGCTTCGTCTCGTCGAGATAGGCGATTTTCATATATTATATGTTAAATTCCGCCTTCCGGATTAGGAGATATCGTCGTTTCTTTGTGGCCAACCATTTTGAATATGATTTCTTTTCATATTGGATTTTTGATTTTCTCCGGCTTCTACAGGCTACACGACTTCATTCTGGGCTTTTGGATAATTTGGAAATTGATTTTCCAATGTGCTTCTTTGCTTCATTTCTTCATTTAATCAATGAGTTTTTGTTGAGAGATGAGAGTTTGAGATTTATTCTTCATTAACCTGCAATTAAAAGATAAAAATAATTATTAATGGTATATTTATTCATATAAAATAGATAATGAGGGTATAAAATTATAATAAAATATGATTATCAGTCCATCCACTATTTTTTTTGTAGTGGAGAGGATCCGAATCCGATGGTTTCATTCAATTTGTCTCGGAATAAAAATTGGGCAACTATTTAGGTCGAATAAATTTACAAATATGAGGAAAAATCATCAAGTGTTAATATGAGACTCTCAATAGAATAAGAAATACCAAGAGCCATTATTTCTAGTCTACAACAATTTCAATTTCTTCTTCAAAAATCATGTTAAAACCTTGATATTACTTAACTCTTTTTTTAATCTAATTACTCAAAATGCCCTTGAGAAACGTCAATAAATTCTTATTGTGATACGCCCAAAGGTAAGGGGCACGTTTCACGACTCTTATCCATTGCCAGGCCTTTTTCGAAGGAAAAAAAATAAAGATATCTGTCTCATTCCTTAGATAGTTAGATTCCACTCATTTTGTTTAATTAATCAAGGCATATTTAGCTTTGCTAATTATGTGATTAAAAATAAACTAAACCGCCATTCTGTGGAGCAATTTTTTAAATAGTGAAACTCGTAGGTCACACTAACATGGAAAGCAACATTTACTTGTTGCCAGTTTTAAAATGTAATAGGTTTTATACACGTGCATTGCACGTGTATAAAACCTATTACATTTGTTAGATACCATGATTAATTATTTTTGATTTATTTCCTAACTAAAATTTGTTCATCGGTTCCACTTTAATAGTTTATGCTTACTTTTGTCTCTGAACTTTAACATTGCGATTATTTATTTTCTTTAATGTTTGTTTAAATGGGATATAGCTAATTTAAATTTTCATGTTGATATTTAAATTGATAGAAATAGATATAATCTGAAGCTAATTTGAATTTTTATATTATTTGGACTGACATAAAACTAGGCTTTACTTGAGAAAGTATAATGTTGCAAAAAAGAAAAATATTGGAACAATGTTATACAAGAAAGGTGAATATTTAAAACCAATAAGACAAGATGATTGATTAAAAGTATGCTAAAACGATACAAAAGAGAATATAAAATTTATTCTTAATCATTAATAGACTTTATAAAAATTATAAACTAAATATTAATACTAACTCTAGTATACTTTTATATGATAAAAGTATCTACATAAGCATATAATGATTAAAGTATTGAAAATTGTTCATCAAACTCCCTTGTAAAGATTCCTAATTTCACTCAAAACAATTAAACTATTCTATAAAACATTCAAAAAATATTATCTTTAATTACTTTTTTTTGAGCTAAGATCAATCCTTATTCACCTTTACCTTTTTCCTGGGCAATTTTAGAATAATGTCTTCATCATCTACATTGATTGTGACATCAGCCTGAAGTTGTATTTTTTACACTCTTGTCTTTCCTAGGCTCGTTATTCTTTTATAATATCGTTTAACTTCATAAAGAATTTTAATATATTTCTAATGTTCAACACAAACTTCTTAAAATACAGACTTTGATTTTTTCCTAATTCAATGAGAATAAAATTTAATTTCAAATATATAAAATTATTTGTGTTCCTAATTTATTACTTAAATAAGATTATAAACTACCTCTTTTTCCTCTACAATGAATTCTTCTGATGCGCATCCAATAAGAGTTTCTATTATATCGATAATGTTACCTTTGCTCTGTCCATGTTATTTTTCACAAAAATATAAACTAAATACATGAATTTTTCATTACCAATTTGCCTTAGATTATAGTATTAATATTTAATTTCTTTAGTATTTAAAGAACAAAGTATGAAATTTATGAATACTTATTAATTTTTCTTATATCTTTCATGAAGAATTCTTCTTTGACTAAGATAAAATTGTTAAATTATTCTTCAATGGAACTCAATTGGTGCTTTTTGATTAATTTTTGTCACTTTTTCATCTGCAATGGAAATAGCTTGATTCTTTTGAATGATATCTCTCAACATTCTGATAGTTTTTCCATATGTAATTCCTTGAATAACCCTATAAATATTATTAACATCATAGATTAATATTTCTAAATTATAATCAATCGATGCTAAGCTATTATATTATAGTCTTTTATCATTTTTATGGATTTAAACATCTATCAATTAAGGTTACTAATGTATTTTTACTGCTCCAACTTATTAGTAAAATTACATGCAGTTACTTTGATTTATATAGTAAAAATAATTTTAAAGCTATCATATATTTTTAAAATTTTTATTTCTTAACCAAATATTTTTAATCAATTCTTGTTTTTGTTTACCAACATCAACTTAGACTACTTTTAGATTCTAAAAAGGGATAGTAAAGCCTAAATTAAAAATTATTCATACATACATACATACATGTGGGTGTGTGTGTGTGTCTAAATGAAAGAATACCAAATAATTACACATTTATTTGCCAAGTTTTAAAATTTAAGCAATTTTTTGTGGTTTTAAACTTTAAGGGTGTGATTTGTAATTTTTAAAACTTTAGGAGTGTTTTAAAAAAATTACTTTTAATTTTGGTAGTTATAACTTCTATGTTTTATGTGTCGGTGATAATTTTTAAATGTCAGAATATTTCTTACAGCTCTAAAAATTTAAGGGTTCTTTTCGCAATTATTAAAATTGTAGATTAATTTTAAAAAGACTAAAATATCAGCGATCTGCCAATAATTTCTAGATTTAATGTGTACTTGTTATAAATTTTAAAGTTTTAGAGTTTTTTTTACAATTTTAAAATTTTGAACAAGTTTTTTGTAACTTTAAGATTAATTTTGGTAAATTTTAAATTTTTAGGTGCATGAAGGTAATCTCTTGAATTTATCTTTTGTTGTTTTTAAGTTTTAAAATTATAGAATTTTATGGTGGTTTTTTATAATTTAAACTTTTGAGGGTGTTTCTATACTTTTTTAGCGATTGAGGGTGTTAATTAAAAATTTTAAATTCTTCAGAGGCTGCTATTAAATTCTTAATTTTATGTTTGTTGTTCTAAGTTTAAAATGTTAAAATTTTCAGGTGCATCATGGTAATACATTGAATTCATTTATGTAGTTTGAAAGTTTTAAAATTTTAGAATTTAAGGGTGCCTATTTGTAATTTAAACTTTGAGCGTGTTTCTATAATTTTTGAGATATTCAAGTGTTAACCACAAATTTTAATTTCTTTATAAACTACTATTAATTTCTTGATTAATATTTTGTTGTTTTAAGTTTTGAAACGTTAGGATGTTTTTTATAATTTTAAATATTTCAGGGTATTTTGTGCAATTTTAAAACTTTTTAGGTTTTTTTGCAATACTTCATATATTATAATATATTAATTACATATAATTTTTTTATCTTAACAAACTAATATTATAAAAATGTTTTATATATTTTATTAATATTATTTTTTAAATTGTTGAGCTATAGATAGTTCACGTAGAATTAGGATACAATATAATTATAATTAGGATAGATTAATATGTATATGAAATATTCAAAATAGTGAAGGATAATATTGACCATGAAAAGAATTTTCCGAACTCGTTCTTTTAAAGGGGTTATGATCTGTAACACTAAAAAGCACATGCTTAATCATAATACGAGGGACACATTACGGATATTGAAGGCAAGAAAGAAAGAATCCCATTTAAAGACAATGTAAAATTCCTACACATTCCATTTCATTCAGGACCAGAAAAGAGGATATATAATATATATATTATATATATATATTATATATTATATATATATATATATATATATATATATATATATAATATATATATATAATATATATATATATATATATATATATATTATATATATATATTATGATATATATATATATATAGTATATATAGATAGAGAGAGAGAGAGAGAGAGTGAGAGAAACGAGAGAGAGAGAGAGCAGAGAGAAGGAATATGCTTGGTACAAGCACGAAATTTTATGCTTGTAGTATGTGTCACATCCTCAATCGCACTCACTACTCATTGAATATGGTCCCATATTTGAATGAGTGGATGGGGGATGTGACACATCACTATCAGCACAACTTTTTTTGATTGGTTACCAAGGCATACCCATATTGCGCTTATAGTATATATATATAATAATATATATATAATATATATATATATAATATATATGAGATTAATGGGTTCATCTTGTCATAGGGGGATTTCCTCCTATGATCGCTTCTAAATCACATGATTGAGGCGCATTGTGGATGATCCGCTCCTGAAACTTGATCTACATATTCTAAACGCCCACACACCAAGTTTGGGGTGAACCCGTCGGTTTGACCCTTCATGCCATCGTAGATCAATTTTTAACGTGTTGGATGGATGATATGAAACTTTTCACCATGGCTCGATGGAGGGTCAAACATGACAGGATCACCCCAACTTAGTGTGTTGGGTTTTAGAATATGTTAGATCAAGTTCAACCGAAGCGGATCATCACAAATATCGCTCATCATTGTGATTTTAGAGGCGTCATAGGCAGGAAATCCCCCTCCTATGACAAGGATTACCATTAACTCTCTCTCTCTCTCTCTCTCTCTCTCTCTCTCTGCTAGATATGATATATATATAGTATATATATTATATATTATATATATATATATATATATATAATAAATATAATATTATAATATTTACTATATTATATATTATATATATATATATATATTATATATAATATATATATAATAGAGAATTAAAGATGAGGAGAAGGAGACATCATACTCTTTTTTAAAGCACGAGTTTGAAAAAATATTTTGATAAACAAAAATACCATTGAAATTCAAATACTAATTCATTAAGTAAGAGTAAGTTGATAAATTGATAAATTCTTATTGGATATACATAGTATGAAGATAATGATATAGTTTAAATTAAAATGTAAACCTGAATGAAATTATTAAATGTCAAATTCATAAATGTTTTACAAGATGAAGTGTGTATATGCATAAACCAAACAATTTAACGAGGCAAAATAATGTCTACTCTAAGATCGAACCCAGGAGCAGTGCAGACCTACAAATATATATAATGTGGACATGGTATCTGCAAAATTCACTAAACAAATTAAAGAGACAAAATCATTCTCAAAAATAAAAAATAAAAATTAAAACAAAAGGCCGCGATCTGAGGACACAACGTGGCAATCTCCCACCGACTAAAATTCAAGTAGTTCACGGTAGTGCATAATTAGTTTCAAAGTTTAATTATACTATTATATTTAAATAGAACTCTATCTACAATTATTATCCTCTCACATGCAACCTTACATACTAATATATATAAGCAAAAAATTATAACAATTTTTATAGGACTTTCATCTGCTTTTACATATATGTCTCTTTGTTATTTTCTTCTTATTAGATTAGATTAGACTATCTTAAAGTAATTAATTATATTATATATTTAATCTTTTTTTATATTAAGAAATAGTAACAATTTTCACAGCACTTTTATATCTATTTCCTTCTTATTAGATTAGATTAGATTATTTTAAACAATTAATGATATTGTATGTTTGATCTTTTTTTAGATCAAGAAATTACAACAATTTTCGTAGCACTTTCATCTCCTTCAACATGTATGTGTCTTTGTTATTTTCTTCTTATTAGATTAGATTAGATTGTTTAAAAATTATGAATTATAAATTACAACAATTTTCACATTACTTTCATCTATTTTTCCCTTATTATATTATATTAGATTATTTTAAAGTAATTAATTATATTATATGTTTGATCTTTTTTTAGATCACAAAGTTTAATTATACTATTATTATTTAAATAGATGCTATTTGTATAAGAGTCAAATAGAATCTCACACGTATCTTAGACCTTAATGCCAATTATAATACTTACATATGAGTGTTGGTTAAAATAAATTTCACATATGGGGTTAACTTATATGATCCTACTTTAACCGGATTAGATAATTTAAAATTTTTTCTTTACACCCAAACTCTTTCAGAAAAACCAAAAGAGAGTAGCAATACTATAGCTATATATATCCGCATGGCCACAAATATATTTAAAATAAACGAAGAAAATCACACAAACAAAAACCATATTAATTACCTACACACACACCTACTGTTTTTAAAACCACCCATCTCCATCTATTATATATCCACATACCCAAATAAAACTGCTATAGTTTCTCCTCACCAACTACACTATTGACCAACTCTTATTTTTTCTTTGTACGTAAATTGTATAACATTCATTGTGATGAAGACTCACCTGGGTCCTCTGCCTACGTTGATTGCCCAATAAAAAAAATGTACTATGCCTTGTAGTTAGTTAATAATGAAATCCTATCATTATAAACAAATTAAGTAAAGATTAATAATTTTTAAGAATATACTACGTTTTACTACCTTCCACTGCAAACTTGTTACTTGTTTATTCTTGGCCCCAGGAGATTTTTAAAATTAATATTGAGAGTTGTTTAAACTAAAAGAGTTATGCTAGAGCACCCATACAATCTATCTTATTATTTAAAATTATCAAAATGTTTTGTCTCTGATACATATCAATTATGAGTAATAATATAATTTGATTGATCCAAGTATATCCTAATATATTTCTAGACTCTTGTTATATCTTTTACTCTTTATTATGTACTAACCTGATATCATAATTGATTAAGACGATGAAGACATTACTGTAGAATTGCCTGGGATAAAGATAAATGTAGAGAATGATTGATCTCGACTCAATTAAATATGAAACAAGAAGGAATAAAGGATAAAAGTTTTTGAATATTTTATAGTAAAGCTTAATTTTTTGAGTAAAAATAGGAATTTTTAGAAAGAATTTTCACGCAAAATTTTTAATATGCTTATGTAAATGTTTTTGTCATATAAAATTATACTAGAATTATCATTAATCTTTAGTATTTTTTATTTTAAATCTATCAATAATTAAGATATCTTGCAGTATTGTGAAAAGTATGTATTATGTGCTAAGCTTATACAAACCATCTTAATATTAAGTATTTGGTTATATATTTATTAACACATTAACAATATATTATTGTATTTTTTTTAAACTTAGCACTACATTTTATGACTAAGATAAACAAATTGGAGATCGATGATTTGATCCAATAAACAAATATATGTTACATGAAGTTTGATATATACAAATTTTAAAAAATAATATTGTGTATGCAAGTATATAAAAGTATATTGATCCCAGTTTAACACACAAATCTATTTCACAAATTTTTTAAATATTTAAATAAAATTTATGGCACATGCAATAATCCATGTTATAGATTTTAACTCAAAATGAATTTGACTTATTTTATAGTAAGAAAATAAATAATAAATAAATAATTTTGATATTTAACCACGTACATTGCACGTGCACAAAAACTAGTATATATATATATATAGGTAGGAGTAGAAGATGACAAAAAATCTTGTTGCTTTGAGTCAGATCATCTACTTTGATATTAGACGATATTATATCATATATCAAAAGGAAGACAATTTTACAATTAGATGACTTTTATCCCTGAGTTTATTCCGAAAAAGTCTCTTGTTTTTTTTTGACATTTGCTACATGTAGTTAGGATGTATTAACGATTTAAAATGCATGGATTTTTCATATAGTTCAGATGAGAATGGAAGTTATTAGTTATCCATCTTATCGTTTAATATTTTCTTGCTAAAATTTCTTAAACAGAGATTACACATTTTCCTTTTTCCATCCTTCACTGTCCCTTTCATATTAGTGTATGCATACACACACCACAATAAGGGTTGCGTGGCGTGCTATTTATCCTAAGTATAACTATGATGAGTCATGTACATCTGTGATTGAGTTAGAATTGTTAATGATCTATTTACCAGTTTTGATTGTATTCCATGAAAAAGTAGATGAACTAATATATACTAACCACAAGCCAAACATGTCCAAATTATTCATCTCAAGGGCTCTATGGTTATCATTGACTAACAATGGATAAAGAAGTCATATTATAGAAGAAACAAGCAACTAGGTTTAACTTTTTCTTATCTGTTACCTGAAAATTAACCAATATCCAAGATCACCCCTTTTCATTAAATCAATGCAATCCTAATGGGGTGTTTCTAGAAATGAAGGATTTAATTTTAATTTAAGTTTAGCATCATCATTAGGTAAGTATGACCATTAACCTTAATAATCATACACATTCCAAGCTAGAAGTATTATATTGAAGTTCAAGCACGCTTTATATTTGTAAACTGTTGACCAACTTTGTGTTCGCATGAAACTTGAGGATATTTTTTTGTTTAGTGCTGCTCTAAGCATTGCGTCTTTGGCTAAAGATTGGTGCATAGAATTCGGACACACTTTCCTTGTTATAATACACATGGAAACTCTCCCCATACTCCTGTAGTGGACTCCAATATCAACTGAGCAATCATTATTAATTAGATTATGGTATTGAATATTGATGACAAAGATGCGTCATTGCATAAAATCAAGATTTAGACAGATGCAGCTGAAACCAAGTACATAACAGAAACCTTCAGTAGTCAATAATTATTCGATAGAAACCTAGTTTTTCGAATATTATCTACTGCATGATATCTTAACGTCATGACTTGAGGTAGGTTTTCAGATTATGACGATAAGTTTACGAAAAACATGAAAGAAAACAAAACAGCAAATTTCGAGGGGATCTGATGTATGAACTTTTACCTGCTGAAGAAAGCTGTCCATAATGGAAAAAAGATCATTTGGTTATCCTTAAGCCTCTTAGAAAAGGCACATCCCTAATCACATCTAAGAGATAGGATTTGTTCTCAATAGACTAAATGATAACTTTGTCAAATTGATTCTGTGTTAATTATGTGCAGTCAAAAGAGAAAAGGGCTGTGCTGGTGCAAATTACAAAACCTGGCCCATGTGCGAGGAGAGAATTTATATGAATTCTATGTGAACTCATACGAGAACGAACCAGTCAAATGTTTCACACTTGATCATGAGTACTTTTTGCCATCCTAGCTGCACACTGGTTTAAACATAATAGGAGCATTTTATGGTATTTTATTTACGAAAGCTATTTTAGATACAAAAGGTGGAAGCATGATCTATAAATGATTTTATGCTAAAAAGCTTTTTTGAAAGCCAGTACCTAAAAGTTATCTGATAAATTTAGAAGGAGTACTAACAATGACCGAAGATTGGCTCAAAAGACAATCAAGGAGAAGGAATCAAATAAAAAATATTTGAGTATCAGAAGGTTAATCATGGAAAGTAATTTGGTGAGCAAATCAAACTTCTAATATTTAAAGGGCCTCAATAACCACAACATGGGCTTTGATGAGTGAATCTGTCACGGCAAGGATTAAGCATATCATGAATAATATTTACGAGATACACACATTTTTAAAAGAAAGAAGGAACTGAAGCAATTATAGTTGCAATAAAGTACTACTGTTTCACAGTTGCAAGAACTTTTTTGTTAAAATTTAAGGTATTATCTCAAGTTGTGCTAGTTGATGTGGTAGGACAAGCGGGAATTTTTGTAATAATAGTAACAGTGCGACAATTCATTACTGATCAGGTTTCAAGTTTTGATTTAAAGACAGAGTAACAATGATCACAATTTTGGCGAGTTTAACCTTGCAACGGTTGAAAATACACCAAGAATCCAAAGATCCAACTAGTAGAATAGATGAAAAAGAAAGTAGATCATATGAAATAAAATTTCATATAGAGATCTCAATCTTACACCCCAAACATGCATTTACATAAGTATATTCTGACTTCTCATTTCCGTACGTGATATTACATGTGGTAAGGGAGACAGAAAAAATATCTGACATTCAGGGGCGGATCTAGGATTTTAGTTCTGGGGGGGGGGCGCGTACAAAAGATAGATAAAAAATTTTCTTAATGTAATTTTATTCACAAGAGATATACCACAACCCACATAAAACGAGTAGAATAGCCAACATCAATATCTCTAAAATATTTCAAAAGAGGAAGATAAATATTATATAAAAAATAGTCAAATAAGCATCATTTATTTTTTTTATAACTAAAATTTCTCTAACTAAAAGGAATTCGACGTTCCTTAACATTTTCAAAGCCTTCAATGATAGTATCAATGCTTAGACTTTTAGCAATTTCTCTTTTAATAAACACCATTAATGCGTCGGAGAGGAAAGCATCCTCCATTTTGCTTCGAAGTCTAGTCTTGACGATATTCATAGCTGAGAATGATCGTTCTGCAGTAGCGGTAGAAACTGGAAGAGTAAGCACAAGTACGATCACTCTAGAAATGAGGTCGTATGTAGCAGATTTATTAGTCTTTACCAACCATTGACCCAACTCAGAAATGGTTGAAAGAGTTTTGAAGTCTGACCCTTTGACTACATTATGCTCATAATGTTCCAGTTGCATCTTCAAACTCTCTTTTTCTTCACTTGTAAAATCTTGTGCATAAAACTTACCAACCAATTTGCATATATCTTGTATTCTCAAAGCCTCAGATGCATTTTGAGGATTTAAGGCAGAACTAAGCATGAGCAATTCTGTCGCATCTTCACTAAAACGCACATTAATTTCTTGCATTTGTGAATCGATCGCGACATAAAGAAAGTCTAATCGATAATGATGCCCAATGGTGATGTCTTGATAACCACGAGCTCATTCTGCCCATTCGCTAAATACCTCTCCATAAATTTCCAATTTCAATGAAACCCCCTTTATTAATCTTGTTGCTACTCATGGTAATATATTTACTATTAATATATACATAAAAACCTTCAAATAATTAATATTCACAAACTAATTTTTTTCCCCAAATTAGGAATAGAGCACCCTAATTTTTCCCCCCAAAATTTTGAGGGGGCTTAAAGAATAGAGCACTCTAATTTTTTTCCCCAAAATTTGGGGGGGCCGTGGCCCCCCCTGGACTGTATGTAGATCCTCCCCTGCTGACATTGAACTCATACATTACACACAAAACCAACTTACGATCTCATCTTTAACGTGAGTGCTACAAGTTATACAACTGATGGCGACAGACACACAACTGAATGAGACTAATTTTTATAATAAGTTACAATACAAGAAAAAGGAAAGGTCACTGTAAACCTTTCCAGAATTCAGTGATTATGATGTGTATAGTTGCACTCTGGAAATTTATGGGAAACTTTTATGTACAACGAATAACAAATTAGGAAACAGTCTGAAGAATACACTGCTAATTTTGACACCAAAAAACAAGTAGTGAAGAAACAGAGAATTTCAACTCACCAGGCACACATGAAACAATCAAACTTCTATATGCAAGGAGTATGAAAACCATTTAGGAGGAAAAGCTATGATGATCGTGATGATAATTTAGAAAGTTGTAGGTTGATGTGATGAAAAGGGGCAAAAAAATGAAATATGTAGAGAATACCATAGTAGGATTATCACAGGCTATCAAGAAGAATTCTTTTGCAGGATGGTGGCTGGGAAGTACTTGGACCAGGTGCAGGGGATGATATGCCAAGCACACCAACAAGGAATCGCCTCTCCTGCACAATGCACAGGAACATAAATTGATACTTTCAAAGATAAGTATATAATTTTAGTTAAGCTAGTTTATTAAAACATTGACAAACCAATTATTTACAGTATATGATTAAGTAGTGCTTTAGGTGAAACTATTTACAGGAAACATGAATTAAGCCTTTTCCTATGAGAATGGCGCTAACTCTGGAGCAATCCACGCTGAGAAGGCTGTTTACAAAAATTTTCAATTATACAGTCTTCTTTCTGTTACAGCATACTTGATTGTCTAAATACCCAAATATCTTAGCTTGACAAGTATTTTCTTCTGGTTAATAAATAAATAGGCAAAATGACGATCTTGGTAATGAAGGAACCAGTTGACAAACATAGCCAAGTGCTATTTTGCAAGGATTTGAACATAGCACAAAATTTTGGAATTTATCATGAACCTAAACTATGTATGTGCAGAATTGTCCAGTATGTATCTGCCAAAGATGAGGTTTTTCCAACTCTTTCCTCTGCCATTCAGCGCATGCATGAAAACAAAGAGAAGAAAAGGAAAAGAACAGAAAAAATAAAGCCCAAGACAGCAACATGGATGCGCACACACACCTAACATGCTGGACATATTTGACAAATACCATATGGGTAACATCTACTTCCGAAAGTCCATAAGGTATGCATAGTATTCATTCAAACTGACTAATAGTACCTATATGTATGTTATCACAATTGGAAGAAATGTTGTGACTAGTAACCTCATGCATTATGCAAATTTTATTTCCAAAGCTCATCTACTTGCATCGAATTATTATTTTTAGCTGGAAATTCGTGCAGGCACCCGGCCAGACCTGTAAATTTTATTTATTGATGTCAGGAATAGCCATTAAATTAAAAGCTTACAAAAAGGAGGGCTTCCGGATTTGCGTATTTGTAAACTTCAATCCAAAACATTCATTTGACTAACACTAGTCAACTTTAATTATAATGCAATTCATTGTTAGTTATTTTCCTTGATATTTCGACCAAATTTCATCTTGCTTCTTTTATAAGTTTTCAATAATACTCAAACATATGTGCATCTAAATTCTTCTGGTAAACATTTTTATATATTTAAATTTATCCTTTTTATGAAATTTAGGAACTTTTATTCTTTTTATGAAATTTTCTGATTGTATTATACACTAAACGCTTTTCATACCGTATTTCACCACACACCAAATGATTAAATGATGGCCCAACCAAAAAACTAACAGAAACAAGAGACTAACCATGGTGCACACCTATCTCTATAGTATGCTAGATAGCTTTTATTTACTTACACTTGCTGAAAACATTGGGGTAGGAATTCCTTCAGTGAGGGATTTGAAAGAGGGTGTTTGATGTGGGGAGTCAAATTCTGAACTTGTTATAGTGCAAGAGTCTCTAACATTCCCTTTTGCTTCTTCCAAAGAGGATGAAGCCCATATCACTGAAGAAACATAATTACGTCTTATCAATATGAAAATTTAATTCAAATTTGAAACCACAAGAAAATATATTAATTGAAGTTTGAAAGAAAGGATAATGAGAGATTCTGACGTGCATTGGTTACCTTGAGAATTGCACATGCTTAAACCTAATGTATCTTCCTGATGCCAAGTATCTGTGGCATTCTGACTAGATACAGCTTGACTACTACTGCTTGTGTGAACCTGAAACACATTAGTTGACCCTGTACTGCACTCAGAACTCTCCTGAGACTCCTCATGCGAACCAGGCCTCCTGTGGGATGAGCTAGAGATTTACTTGATGCCATATCATTGAGCAAAATTACTTGATTTATAAACAATTGACACAAAGAGTGCTGTGTACATGCTACCTCCATGATAGATTATTTCCTGTATTCTCGCTCTTTAAATCCTCGATCAAGTCCTTGAAGTCATCAAGGAAGAAGTCCATATCTAGAGTTCGGGGAGTGATACTTCTGTAGCCAGTCTGGATTAAGTAATCCTGTAGTTCCTGATTATAAAATCAACCAATATCACATGATTATATAATATAATACAGCACTTGAATTCAGTTACAGCGGAAGTTCTCATCTTGGTTCTTTAAATTGTTTATATTTGTCACCTTCCAGGCACTCTCTAGATTCTGGCTAGTATTCTCTGAATTAACTTTCAACGCAAGAGAAGTAAGCAATTCTGCTTGTTGCAGCAATGCAGTGAGTTTCGGATCATCCTTCCTGAGAAAACTTCCTTCTGTCTTATGGTCTGATCCTGTCCTCACTTTGAGTTGGGAAACGTTTCAATAACTTTTACGGTGGAATATGAACTAACAAAGGAAACAGAAGAACCAAAGTGCTTAGTCCTCACCATCATGTGCTGCTGATTTAGCGTTGTTGTCAGGACAATATGGAAGTAGCAATCCACTGACACTATTAATGTTTTGAGGAAGCACAGATAGTGGAGACCTTAACTGGACTTCCCCTGTTACCGGGTTGTGGCTTTCTGTAGGATCTAAGATCTGATACCTACCTTACGAATGTAAAAGTAAGCAATAAGTATATATCAACATGAATCTGATTACTGTAGTTACATCTAATAATCTGGAAAACTTTCTCCTGCACCTGAAATCGTTCTGGATTGTGACCTTTTTGTTATTTGAATTTACCCACGAGTCATTCTCTTTTGTTGAAGACTCGATCTTTGCTCGTTTCTTGCGAAGTGTTGTGAAGCGATTCTTCACAGCATTATCTGTTCTGTACATAGGAAAATCATGCGTCTTAATCTCATTCTTGTTGAGAACCAGAAAGAGGAAAGGATATACATGTAAAAGTTAATTATCTCCACCAAATTACCTTCCGGAGACCACTTTAGCTATCTCTGTCCATCTGTTTCCAAATATCTTCTGAGCCTATGCACAAGATTTTATCTAGGTATCATGCACACCTCCAGAGTAGATATTTAAAAATTAAGGGCGTCGTAGAGTTTCAACAAACTAATATCAGATGACCAAGTAGAAAACATTTCTGCATTCATACATCATAAAGAGATAACCAAATCATTGTATTGCAAAACACATGGCAAACATGAACATTACATGCACAATCGCACTGATCAATATAAAAGGTCAATAGGCGATATAGGAATTGTTCATCATCTATCAAAGATTCCAATCATGACAAAAATATCATAAGCACAAAATCCTCGACTTACAATCTGGTGTGAGTGTAAACAGGTTTAGACAAAACCACACAAAACCAGAGCCAAAGACATTGCTAGTAGAAGTAAAAAAGAACCCCATAAAAGATAGCATTGCTAGCGGTACAAATTCCCAAAACTACAGTTACGAGCGTTCATATTTCAAGCAGAAAATTATCCAATAGATTGCGAATATCTTACCTCGCATAGAATCATATCCTCTTCTTCTGACCAACTGCCTTTCTTCCCCTCTGAATTCAAGTATGTGCACCATCTGCAAATTCCATTTCAAGTACACAATTTCAAAGTAAAATCATTGGCTTTAAGCGAGTTTAGTCCTCTTGAAATTACAAACTGCTACTCGTAGGTATATCCATACACTACAAAATTTGAAAATCCTTGATGTTCTCTAATAACTTTGAGGAAGATTAAATTAACCAACTACTTAATCATACCTAGTCCTTAACCCAAAAAAAAGGGGAAATAATGGTTTTTATCACCTTCTAACACAAAATTTAGTAAAATTACCTTCTTCTACACTGCCTGCTGGTCTTGTCCTTGAATTTAGCTGCAATACTCGTCCAACTAATAAATAGAAAAGTGAAAAAAAACAGAGAATCATATGAAATCCATTAAAAAAAGATAAACTTTTATCACTTCGTTACTGTTTCATCAATCAAAATAAATAAATAAATTAATGAATTAATTAATTAAATTAAATTAAGTACTGAACATCGGAAACAAACATCGGAAACTAACTTATCCGTTCCTTTGGCGCAGACTTGCTCTTGAAGCAGCTCATCCTCCTGCAAAAAAAAATAAAAAAATAAAAAATAAATCAAAAATTCGTACGAAGAAAAATTCCGGATAAAATCGGAAAAAATACCTCGGGAGTCCAAGAGACGATGTGGCGATCTTTCTTGGGCGCTGGTGCTGGATCTTTAACTGTTTCCCTATCTGATTCGGATCTCATCTCCGCATTGCTTCGACCCGTAGGAACCCTAAATTGATAGAAGAGGAGAGGTTTTGAGGTGAAGAGAAATTCTGGGGCGGAGAATTTATTAGGGTTTTTTTTTCCGGAGACGAGCGCGAAAATGCCGAAGTTTGAAAATGGGAGGTTGAGAGACCACCGGTGAGATTAACGGCAGACGTGACGTTCTCCGTGAGCGGCGATTTACTACTCTGTTTATTTACAGTCTCTTTCAAAGCTTGTCGATTCGCCGGTCAACTTGCAACGGGAAGGAAATGAGGTTGTTTATTGTTACCCGCTCTCTTCGTGGTGTTTGGTCACCGTCAGTTTGGTTACCGTGCTTTTGAGATGGGGTTTTTGCTTCTTGGGACTGCGTGCGGGCTGGCGGTCATCTTACCTTTTTGAAACGAGGAGGGAAATCGGACGAGACAATTTAACGGTCCCAGGTGGGAAAGTAGCGGAGGAGGTCAGGATTATTTCCTAACCGCTAATTTTGTAGTGGCCGTTGTGATTTCTTTTTTGGTATAGATTAGAAAAATAGTGTGTAATTCATTAGAGTATTGTAAAAGTTTAGATATAAAATGAATAATATTAATCACTGACTACATAAATAACGCAACGCGGAAGTGAAAACCTCGCAATCCACTAAAGAGTGTTTTCTGAATCCACAAAGAACGATATCGGAATCTACGAAAAAACTTTGAATCCACGAAAGAACGATATCGCAATCCACTAAAGAGTGTTTTCTGAATCCACGAAAAACTTTGAATCCACGAAAAAGATATTAAAGAAGAATTTTATTGATAAAAAAGTTATGCCTCTGGGACTTACAATACTCTGCTTAAATAGAAAATAAACATGACTCTTATTATGACCTGAACTTTGTAAAAATAAAATTAAAAAACTCTTCTTAAAATACTCAATATATTAGGAAAGTAAATCGGTCAAATTTAGAATCAAACTGGAGTTGCTTCCTAATCAAAACAGACTCCTAAAACAAAATAGTAAAAAACTAACAAAAACTCTAATATCTCTCAAACCGAAGGGAATTTCATGTAAATGGTGGGTTCGGTTGATTCCGTCTTGAAAAAATACGCGATTTAATTCGTCCAGTTCCAATGTATGGTTTGAGAGATATGACTCGTTCTTTGTTGCAAATTATTTTCTTTGGCTGGACCAGCGTTTGGGCCTTTGACGGTCTCGTTTCTCCATAAATATATTCGTAGTGTGTTCTACATCAATAAATCAATGGCTCTGATTAATATAGTGTTATCTTCATAACTTTTTTGATAGTGGAGAAAATCCAAATTCAGAAGAAAAAACCCCCATATAGAGAAACTCTCTAGAAAATATAGCGAGAAGGAAGACGATTCCATATATTATTATCAATTTTAAATCAGGTGCAAGCACTATATAGAATCATTTTATACAGTCAAAAATGCAAAATTTACATAACTTCTCAAAACTCTAATATTTTGTTTAAGGGCCTGTTCGTTTGTTTTCAAAAAAGCAAGAAATGGAAATGGAAATAGTGGAAATCTCAAAATAACCCATTTCTTCCATTTCCATCCCTAAAACTCACCCACAACATCCAATAAAATATTATTTTCATCCAACAACTTATCCACATCATCTAATAAAATATTATTTTCATCTAACCACTCATCCACCACATCTAATAAAATATTATTTTCATCTAACAACTCATCCATCACATCTAATAAAATATTATTTTCATCCAAACATCACTCAACTCATCTCTTTTTATTATTTCAAATCACTCACATCATCGAATAAAATATTATAACAATTCACCTCATCTCATTAACATTTCATTTCTTCCATTTCATCCCAAAAAGTTGTGAAAACACATTTCTTAATCTTTCTTCACATCAACCAATAATACAATGACATCTCATCTCATCTCATTTCATTTCTTATTTTTAAGAATGAACCGAACAAAAGAAAACAAGAAAACTACAGGAAATAGGTTTCTTATAATTCATTTCCTTATTTTTTCGCCAACCGAACAACATCAAAACTAGTTTTCTTAAAAAATCACTCACATCATCCAATAATAATGTGACAACTCATCTCATCTCATCTCCATTTCTTTGATTTCCTTTTTTTTTTTAGCCAACCGAACACTCCAAAACAATTCTTCATTTTCCATTTCTTTGATTTCCCATTTTTTTTAAGGCAAACGAACAGGCCCTAATAGGAAAGTGCATTGGAAAATAGATGATCGTGTTGACAAAATCACGTGTATTGTAGTACTACGTCACTCATTTCCTCGCAATTTCCTACGATAAGAGGAATGTTTTTCAAAGTTCCAACACTCTTCTCAAAAGATATATAAATAATTTGTATGAAAATTTTGGTTCTAAAAAGTTAATCGATAAGATCCACGTTTGGAAAAATATCTAAGAAATAAATGGAAATATGCATCCTTCTAATAAGAAAGTAGCTTATATTTGACATTTGCTTTCCCCCAAATAAAAGTCTATTTTGTTGAGTTTTTCTCTATTCCTTTGCAGATACGTGCCTTACAAAGGAACTAGATAACTATTCACGTGGATATGGTTCAATAGCTAGGGGTGTTAACAGTTTGGATACGATTGGGGTTTGATGCTTATTATATTGGGTTTTTATATGGAGATCATCTTTAAAATAGGGGTGTAATACAAGAGCTATATTTATTGTTTAATTTTTATAGGAACCATTTTAAAGTATATTTTGTTTCAATCAACCACCAAAACCCATTTCATATTGACTTTTTCGTCAAAATTCCTATAATATCCCATCTTTTCACACACTCTCTCTCCTCTCTCCTCTCTTTAGGACCCACAAATCTCGGCAGGCGGCAATGCCACAGTTGCCCATGATGGATCCTGGCCG
>NC_033796.1:39722862-39749258 GCF_001876935.1 Asparagus officinalis | reverse complement strand
GCTGCAACCCCCCTAGCCATGTGCTCGCTGACGTATGTGGGTCCCAGTTTGATGTTGAGATATGTGGGCTCTAGAGAGAGGAGAGAGAGAGAGTAAAAAGATGGGTATTAAAGTAATTAACAAAGTCAATAGAAAATTAGTTTTGGTGTTTGATTGAAAGGAAATCTAATACTATTATAAAAGTGGGTTGCCATGTTAAAACATTTCTACCCAAAATGCCCTCCAGCACATCCATTCATACATACATGCTTAATTTTTTATAACCTCCTCAATGCTTGCACATCCATGTATACAGACATGAAGGCATACATGCTCAATTTTTCATAACCTCTCAATTGATTGCCATCAATTTTTCAATTAATCACCCACTCATAACACTCCTCCACTAACTCATGATACACTAACATAACTTTATGTGCACTAATGATAAAAAACGTTACAACTATTCCTCTCCTACCAAATCACTATAAATAACAAGAAACTTTTATCAAATTTCTCCAATCAACATTCTAATTTGTAATTAAAATTTAGATTGAGAAGAAAAGAACCAAATCTAGCTCTCTTTGCTGCTTACGACTTTGGCATTTTCGAGCTCACTTTCTCTACGATCTTTACAATTTTCATGTTCTTTTCTTGATCAGCATTGCTACACACTAAGATCTATGGTGTTCAATTATTTTTTGCCCTTTTTTAGAGATGTTGTAAAAATAAGTGATTCATTTAATAAATAATAATTAAAGTTTCTATACATTTTCGTATACTATTTTGTTCTCTAACCATAATCATGCAACATTTTGTTAACAAAGAAAAAGAACAGGGAAAGGTACTAACAATTTTGAGTCAATAAACTAGTATTTCAAAACAAATTAGAATAAGTTATTTGCTAAGTAAGAAATTTTTGAACTTGAGTTGTTAGGTTTATTTTAAAAAAATTCTCTTCTATGTCAATGTTGTTTACTGTAATCCATTAAACTATTGCGAATATCGATCTAGAACAATAACTAGGTAATGAGAGGAGAGATATAAGACTATTTTTCACATATATCTACTCATATCATAAGTTTTTCGGTACAATAGCAAGTCAAGAATACTTTGATTACTAAATTGGCTATTAGTTTAGTAAAATTATGCCAATAATGAATTAATAATAAAATTCGAAACCCTAAAGTATCATCTCAAAAGGCTAATGAATGGCATGGCCATGGGAGGCGAAGAATTAGGTCATACATCTCTTTGGATTTATCAAAACAAATTATTAGCTAATTAAGATTTCTTAACCCGTGTTATAAGTTTCTTTTTTACCAATGTTGTTTCTTGCAAAATAGTTAAATCATAGCTCAACTTCAATTTAG
This sequence comes from Asparagus officinalis, assembly GCF_001876935.1. Lineage (NCBI taxonomy): Eukaryota > Viridiplantae > Streptophyta > Magnoliopsida > Asparagales > Asparagaceae > Asparagus > Asparagus officinalis. The sequence goes on along the minus strand of NC_033796.1, from coordinate 39,747,906 downwards.
ATCAAGAACAAGGTAATGAAGGAGAAATATATATATTAATAATACCAATTTTTTCTATTAAAATTTCTAAATTGAGTTAAATTTTTTGGGTTAAGACCAAATTACCCTTGGCTGAAATTAGCCTCCTCCCATTATAAAAAGGTAGGTAAAAATATAAATAAAAAAACCAATTAGGGTAAAACAAAGCCATAATTGACATGTGAGTAGAACATGCGAATACTCAGACATTCAAGTCACATAATATACTAATTTGCCATGTTTAAACAGGTTGGGTATGTAATTGTAAACTTTTACAATTTGGGGTGTATAAGATTAAGAAAGATGAAAATATAAGGTATTTAAGTGTTTTTTTAGGCTTTTAGAAAACCCCCTTAAATTTGGTCATTTCTTAGATAAAATCATTAACTTGCAAAATGTCATAACCCTACCCCCCCCCCCCAAAAAAAGGATCTTTGGCGATCTCAATCCCCTTAAACTTTCAACAATTTTCAAAAAAATCATTCTTAATGGCAATAATCCTTACTTCGTACTTTTTCACACATGAGTAAAATTATGCAGGTTGATATTTTTGCCAATGAAAATTGTGTTTCACGCTTTTGAGGTTTAAATGTGGTTTTCTGAGAACCTTAAAACTTAAAGAGTTTGTGACATTTTAAAAATTCGAGGGCTTTATCCTGGGGCATTTGTGAAATTTATCCTAAATAAAATGTATAAATTTTATGATTGGAAAAACTAATTTGATATCTGGGGCATTTGTGAAATTTATCCTAAATAAAATGTATAAATTTTATGATTGGAAAAACTAATTTGATATCTAATAAAGTGTTAATGCAAATCAAACTAATTTGAAATACTATTATATAATAAAACTATACATTAGATACATAAAATTATCATTGCAATGCACACTTATTAGCCTACATATAAACATGAAAATGGACACACGTACAAAGCACGTGCACCGTACTAGTATACTTTAAATGTGGTTCCTATATAAATTAAATAATAAATGTGAATCTTGTATTACACCACTATTTTAAAGGTGGTTTCTATGTAAGAACTCATTATATGGAAACCACCTTTAAAATAGAAATGTAATACACAAACCACATTTTTTGCACCCTATCATCATAGGGGTGGGTAGTGGGTCATGTTGTCTCATTCTGCAAGCAAGCTCGCGCGGCCCACTGACGGGACAATCCAACTCGTGGCTCGCCGAGTCAAGCGAGATGTTTTTCACCAATTCTTTTCGAACCTAGAGTTCAGCTCAGTCTGCTCACAAGTCTGTGAACAAAGGAGATGGGCAATGACACATGACAGCTCGCACGACCCACTTAATTATTCATTGTTATTTTTTCTATTTTTAAAAATAATTTTAATAATTTTTAACAGTTTCTAAGTACGGTTTAACAATTAAAAATGATATATAAATAACAAACTAACATAGCGATGATTATAGGAAATGAAAAAATAGTTTTACTAAGTAAAATTGTATATTTGTACATACGGTTTAAGAAAAAACCTCGCAAACACAAAAGATTTATCATGGTTCGGAGCAAGTTCTATGTCCCTGAGCAGCAAATATATTTGTTCCACTAGTTTAACAACATATAAGCATTGAGGAAATTAGAATAATTTATTAAAAATATAATACAAACAGTAAAATATGGATCCAGGAGCCGAGACGAACAGCCAGCCTTACCCACTTGCAGGCTCAACTCACTCGCCTGGCCTTGCGGACTGAGCATGTTGCCTCGCACAGAGCCGGAGGCTAACCCACCAAGCCATGCAGCCCACAATTATCGCGAGACAAGTTAGGCCCTGCTTCAGCAATGGCCAGATCAAACTGAGCCCAAGAGCTAGTCGAGAGAGTAGGTTCGTGGGCTGACCCGGCCCAGTGCCTACCCCACTGTCCAGTAACCACTTTCTCGGATCACTGTTGAATATCGCAACATCCTGTGCTCTCAATGGGCCAAAACCAAGCGTCAAAATAGTGGCCCAATCCTTTTATTTTACGCCCCGGCAAAGTTCAGGCTTCTGTCAGTGGTGAACAGTAGCACCGAAAGTGCTAGCGAATAACTAACAAAAAGCTGCCATCAGCAGAGGCTGCACACAATCGCTCTCGTCCTCTCTGGTCCCAGGAAATAAAGGGAAAACTTTCACAAGGTCCATTTTAAGTTTGAGCATTTATGAGATGACCCCATTTAATTCTTAAGACGTTACAAAATTCTTCCATAAGTTTTGGGTTCTTAGGAAACCCCGTTTAACTTTCAGAGTTTTCTGGAAAATTATCCCAACAGCGTTAACTAATCGCAGTTTTCGCATAGGCAGGTAAGACTAGGCAAGGGGATGTCTTTGCTAGTGAAAATGTGGCTCACTCTAGTGGCTCTTGGGGAAAAAGTTGTAGTTGTCTGAAAAAACTTGAAAGGGTTTCGGAGACATTTTAAAAGTTAAAGAGAATTATCTGATAAATATCAAAACTCCAGAGATATTTTAAAAGTTAAAGATGGTTATTTGATAAATACCAAAAGTTAGATGTAAGAAAAAATAAATACAAAAGGGTCCTCTATAGAATAGAGGGAAAAAGCAGCATTCACTTGCACCAATTTTAAGTCATATATTAATATTCTGTGTATAAAATTTTAAATTATATACTTGCATCAATTTCAAGTCATATATTAATGGTCTGTGTATAAATTTTTTAATTATACTTCTCAACTTGTACTGTAAATCCGAAATCTAGATATAATAGGCATGATTTTAAAATGATATTAGAGTACTTCAAATTTAACTTCTGCTAGCAATGCATTCAAGACTGATAACAAAGAAGCAATATGTAGATCATATTCGAGAGCGAAATTATGGACTTCAATCTTATGATAGCCATAGACTTTTTAGGGTAGTGGAATGAATGTTACGACAATATTGAGCAATTCGGATTCAGATTCAGATTATATAGATATACGTTTAAAACATTTTAAAAAAAATATCATTACACGTAAAACAATATTAGTTTCGACTCATGAGAGGAGGTTCAACCTACTAAAATCATTCTCTTAACAATCATTGCAACTTCGGAGGGTTGAAGCAATGGAAAAGGAGACATCAGAGAAACATACAAACATTTTAAAAACAGTAGAAAGAAAATATTGAGCAAGTGTAATTAGTATATGAGGTAGCTAGATATAATAACCAAATTGAAAATTAATCTTGCAATAATATGGACTCTTTGGTTACTATATGATGGTGACGTTGACACGATGGTAGGATTGTTGCTTGGAGGTTACAGGCGCACAGGGGTAGTCTGGGAAGACAACCTCTTCGCATGTGGAGGGTAAGGCTACTTATATCCGAAAGTTTCCACGCTCCACGATGATGGAATTCTCTATGAACACGTGGGGGCCCAACCACGTGTGTGGTTGCGTTTTCTTAAAAAAAACGCGGTGGGGGCTGTGAACGAAGTGGGAACACGAGCCCCCAACTTCGGTTCTTTTGTTCGCTGGACGCAACGAAGTGTGAACAGATGAGAAGCAGATGTTTTTTCGTTTCCTGGATGGCCCACAAACCGCGTGAAGAGATGAAGATCCAGCGGACAAAAGAATGCCCACCCGAAGACCCGACAGAAGCTTATAAATAGAGCCCTAGGGTTTCGTGAACAGTTGGCACATATGCAAGATTGAGCAGAAGGGGGAAAATCATTGGCGACCGTGCAAAAGTGGGGAAAAAATGGCAGGCGACTGTGTTAAACTTTGGGCAACGTGCAGGCTTCGTGAAGAGAGAAAAAGTATTTGAAGGCTGACCTTTTCTTAAGAAGAAAAGCAAGGAGCCTATTTGAGGGTTTAGATTATGAGAGTTGTAAACCCATTTGTATTCTTTTTCTCTCTAATAGCAGACCTCCCCCTCCTTGCCCCGTGGATGTAGAAAGTTTGTCAAACCACGTAAAATTAGTTTGTTTGTGTTTGTGGCCATTGTAATAGTTTTTAGGATCCCTCGACATGTCAGTCCTAGAACTGATGAGAGGAAGAGCCGATATCTCACATTGTTGAGATATTCGCTTCAGATTCTTATTTCCTTGGTGATACGAGAATTCTTATTGGGATCTTTCTCTCTTATTGTGCACCAGAAACTCTGCCAAAATTTTCGCTGCGCACAACAAGTGGTATCAGAGCTCGGGCTACGCTTGGGCTATTTGGAGGAGTAGATCGATTTGAAAGCTCGTCTAGGGCTTTGTTTGGTGATAAAGATGTGATCTTTTGGTAAAAGACTATCTTTTTAGTTTTGCATCTATTCTTTATTCGTTGGTGCGTTGAGAAAGATGTCGGGGAAAGAAGGTGTTTTGGGTATCGAGGGTGGTGCTTCTGGTGTGAAAACCATTCAGAGTTTGAATATCCACTCTATGAAGATAGATGTAGAGAAGTTTAATGGTACAAACAACTTTGGATTATGGAGATGTGAGGTTTTGGATGCGCTGAACGCGCAGAATTTGGAGGATACCTTGGAGTTAGATGGCAAGCCAGATGAGATTGAAGAGAAGGTTTAGAAGAAGATGAATCGAACGGCGTGTGGTGTGATTAGGTCTTGTTTGACTCAAGATCTAAAATATGATATGATGAATGAGACTTTTGTGAAGAAGATTTGGGAGATTCTTAAAAGCAAGTATCTGACAAAGAGTGTTGAGAATCACTTGCATTTGAAGAGGAGACTTTATCGTTTCCAGTTGAAGAAGGGAACCTCAATTAGAGATCACATGAACACTTACACAAAGCTTCTTGCGGATTTGACGAATGTAGATGTTATGATTGAAGATCAGGACAAGGCGTTGCTGTTGTTGAGTTCCTTGCCTGACGAGGAATATGAGACATTCGTCCTTACTCTGATTAATGAGAATGCATCTCTTTCGTATAGTGAGGTCACTGCTGCACTGGTGAATTATCAGCTTTGGAAGAAGGATAAGGAGACTTCGACTGAGTCGGTAGCAGAGGCGTTGGTCGCAAGAGGGAAGGGTCCAAACCGAAAAAATTAGAAGTCACAGTCTAGAGTAGTACATCCTACAATTGGAAAAGATCAGTGTGCTTGGTACAAGGAGACTGGTCATTGGAAGAAAGATTGCCCAAAGCTCGATGAATGGATGAAGAATAAGCAGAAGGGAAAAGAAAAGCAACCATCATCAGAAGCAAACATCGTATCAGATGGTAATATTTCTGACTCTTCTATTTATTCGCTTTCTATCAGTCCTACATGTAGCTATTCGGAGGAATCCGAGTGGATATTGGATAGTGGTGCGACCTATCATGTGTGCCCTAGAAGGGAATGGTTCTCTAGTTTTGAGAAGCTGGATAGTGATGTGGTGTACATGGCTGATAACCGTGCATGCCAGATCCTTAGGATAGGAAGAATTCACATAAAAATATTTAACGGGACTGTTAGGGAGTTAAATGATGTGAGATATGTTCCTTCTTTGAGGAAGAACTTAATCTCGATTGGAGCTTTGGTTGGAGAGGGTCTGAATGTTCGAATTGAGGACATGGTTCTCAAGATTGTGGAAGACTTTCTGATTGTGATGAAGGGCGTCAGGAGGAATAACCTGTATTACTTGACTGGAGGTATAGTGGCAGGTGGAGAAGTGACGACTTCTCGACTAGACTGCGGCATTTGGGGCTTGGCCATTCTAGTATTGATTCCTCGTATAGATTGAAAGAGGGTACGAAGACCTACAGTTTGAAATCCAGTGAACATGTTGATGTGAGCAAGAAGACCAAGGTGAAGTTTGGCACCTCTATTCACCGTGCTAAGGGTCGTTCTGGAGGAGTTCACGTGGATGTTTGGGGGCCTTCCAAGAGGGCATCATTGGGAGGTAATAGGCGTTTGGTTTCCTTTGTTGGTGGTTGTTCTAGGCGTGTTTGGGTTACAACCAAATCCCCACTGGAGAAAGTCCTAGTAGTCTCCAACAGATTAAAGAAGTGTGTAATAGACAGAAAGGTGAAGGTACTTTATTCTGATTTTGGTGGGAGGTACAAGATGGACCTGTTTCTGTATTGGAGCTGAGCTCACGGCATTTCGAGACACTTCGTTGGAAAGAAAATCTTAGGGCAACTTGATAGGGTAGCAAATTTGGAGAACCGTGCCTTGCTGGAGGAGGATCGGTATTTGTTGTCAAGTAATGGTCTGCATAAGAGTTTCTGGACTGAGGTTTCGACATATTTGGATCATCCTATTAAAGAGTTGTCAACTACTGTGTTTGGAGGTAAAACTCCATTAGAAGATAGGTCTGATTGTGTCACTTTGGATGAGGCTTCGATGAGGAAGCCAATTGACTCTCAGCAGGTGGAGAGTTTTGGACAGACCTTAGATGTATTGCAGCAGGTGGAGATTGATACTACTTCACATTGGGTAGAGATTACTCTACATACTCCAGATCATACTGCATCGTTTGGGATTCTAGCTGAGGTGACACAGTTTGAAGATCATTTGGTTTTGGATGCAGATGAGTTGGGTTTTGATTCGAGTGCAGTTGATAGATGTAGTTTGGATATGGCCATTGGTTCACCTCAGGTGGAGGTGTTTGAGGCCATTAGAGGTGCTATCAGCCGTAGAGTTGATGATATTGGAGAAGGGTTGCGAACTCTTCTATTGGATTGAGGTCGTTCGCGGCCATTTGGGTGAACTACGTGAGGCTTGATTCCTTGGGCAAGAGGATACATAGGCAGTCTTTATGATGCAATCGGGTTGGATTTTGATGGGGGTTAGATCGATTTGGTGAGTTGATACCAACATTTGGAGAGTGTTCTCATTCTCATTTGGGTCTCGACTTGTTGTGGATTGAGTCCGTTGTCGTGAATTGTTTCACGTCGTCTTGGACGCAACAAGTGAGACATTTGTTTTGGTTGGTGTCGGCTTAGTTTTGAAAAAACTTCGTCGATGTGGAGAATTGTGAACACGTGGGGGCCCAACCACGTGTGTGGTTGCGTTTTATAAAAAAAAAACTCGGTGGGGGCTGTGAACGAAGTGGGAACACGAGCCCCCAACTTCGGTTCTTTTGTTCGCTGGACGCAATGAAGTGTGAACGGATGAGAAGCAGATGTTTTTTCGTTTCCTGGATGGCCCACAAACCGCGTGAAGAGATGAAGATCTAGCGGACAAAAGAATGCCCACCCGAAGACCCGACAGAAGCTTATAAATAGAGCCATAGGGTTTCGTGAACAGTTGGCACATATGCAAGATTGAGTAGAAGGGGGAAAATCATTGGCGGCCGTGCAAAAGTGGGGGAAAAATCGCAGGCGGCTGTGTTAAACTTTGGGCAACGTGCAGGCTTCGTGAAGAGAGAAAAAGTATTTGAAGGCTGACCTTTTCTTAAGAAAAAAAAACAAAGAGCCTATTTGAGGGTTTAGATTGTGAGAGTTGTAAACCCATTTGTATTCTTTTTCTCTCTAATAGCAGACCTCCCCCTCCTTGCCCCGTGGACGTAGGCAGTTTGCCGAACCACGTAAAATTAGTTTGTTTGTGTTTGTGACAATTGTAATAGTTTTTAGGATCCCTCGACAAGTCAGTCCTAGAACTGATGAGAGGAAGAGCCGATATCTCATCTTGTTGAGATATTCGCTTCAGATTCTTGTTTCCTTGGTGATACGAGAATTCTTATTGGGATCTTTCTCTCTTATTGTGCACCAGAAACTCTGTCGAAATTTTCGCTGCGCATAACATTCTCGTGCAGTGAGCAGTCTTTTTTTATTATTTATTTTTTGCCTTCTTCATTTCCATACATACAATTTTATACAAAGGATAAATTATGTGAATTTTCCACCCCCGCTGGACTTTTTGCAAGCCTTTCAGAATCCATGATACCTCTGCAAAGAACAAAGTGATCCAACATCCAAACCAGCGCCCTCTTTCCACCACTTTCCTAATCTCACTTGGCTAATGTCGTTAGTGTGAACCTCTAAGTAAAATGCCTACTTTAAACAGCTTTATAGTCCTAAAATATGTTATCCAATTAGGTATCAGTCCCCACAAGGACCAAAAATAACCAAATTCAAATGTTCAAATTTAAATCACACAGCAGCTTTACAAGAGTTTGTCGATATAGCAAGTCTATATTTTTTTCATGGGTTTTTTTTTTTTATATCACATTCCTTGGCGCGGAAAGAAATTGTAAAGATACCCGTCACCAATTCTAGACGCTTGCGATTTTTTTCATAGATCGCAAAGGTGTTTTAATAAATGTGTACTTTTGACCCTATCCGTGCGTATTTCGGTTTCTACTTGTGGACGAGGTCAGAAAAATTTGAAGGATATACAGGCGAAGAGATCTGAAAGTGAATCCATAACGTACTTACATTAATAATTGCCTATTTTGGATCAGTGTAAATGTTAAGAAATTGAAGATTATTTGTATCGATACAACCAACCACTAAACTTTCTCCTTTATGGGATTCCTTCGTGTGGTAATATAGAAAATTTAACCACCTTTGGAAGCAATCATGTATCTTTTCCCTTTTCTTTTTAATAAGGACAAGCCCCTGAAGAAAGCAAGATCAGGAATGGGAATCTTATGCTTCTTTGCATTTGGCCTTTGCTCCACTGAAGATTCCCATGAGATAACCTACTCTCTTGAAGCTCACGGAGATATCAAACATGCGGGCAATACGTGCCAATGATTTCAAGAGGGCGGTTTCAAATGGGGGTTATTTGCATAAATGCTCCTTATATTATGGGTATTTGTAAAACTACCTCCAAAATCTCAGTATTTGTAAACAACCCCTGAAGTTATCGATTTTGGAAAAAATTTCAAACCGGTCAATCGTCAACTTTAATAGACTAATTTGCAACTGCAATTTAAAAATTGTCAACAAAATAGTCAAATTTTTACTGACCAATTTGATGATTTGCTAATTTTATGATGATTTGTCCTAAGGACAATGGTTGGCACCCTTTTTATTTATTATTATAGAAATTGCATAAGTTCCACAGCAAATGTTAATCAACCGTAAGTTAATTTTTTCTGTAAGATATTTAAAAATCTAGTAAGTCGTGATCACATATTAATGTTTCCTTGATAATCAAATTAATTACATATTATTTATTAAGCCATACAACAGTGGCCCACTGTATCCAAATCTTGAAATCCTTCACATGGCCTTGGAAGAAAAACTGAATTTTGTACAGAAAGTGCGCGTTTCAATCACGAGAGTAGCCACCGTATTCAAACTTGTGGCCTTTATTTCCGTTAAATAATGCTAGGGTCACACCATATACCACAATCTCAACTATACCCCTACATTCTCTATAGTGTTAGTGGGTCATGCATGATATTTTTTAAAAAATATCATGCATGACCCACTAGCATTATAGAGAGTGTAGGAGTATGGTTGAGAGTGTGGTTCATGGTGTGCCCCTGGTGGGACTCATTTCCGTTATATTCAAGTATCTTACTTAAGGTTAGGCCCAACATGAGAGAGAGGTCAAGAAATATAATTTATATTCTACTATTCTCCGTAAGTGGTGTCAATCTTTTTGTTTGAGATATGACAAGCTTAGATTTTCAATGTTTGTCTTTTTAAATCTATTAATTTTTATGCTCGCGCATTGCACGTGATTAAATATCATGATTAAATATTTTAATTTATTTCCTTACTAAAATTTATTCATTGGTTTTAATTACTTCAATAGTTTTTGCTCACTTATGTTTCTAAACTTTAACGTTATGATTATTCATATTCTTTAATGTTTGTTTGAATGAGCTATACCGATTTTAAATTTTCATGTTGCTAATTGAATTGACAAGAAATAAATGTATCCAAAGCCAATTTGAAATTTCATTTTATTTAGGCTGACATGAAACTGAGCTTAACTTGAGGAAAGTATTATGCTGCAAAAGTGAAAACATTTGAAAAAATAGCGATATAAAAGAAAGATGTTAAAGCTAATAAGCTGTAAAACTCCGTAAAATTTGAATATTATATGAAAAATAATAATAAATATGTTATATGGTGATAAATAATATATGTTGATGTTTGAGTATGCTAAGGATTGATTTGAGATTAATCCAATGTATATATATAAATATAGGAGTGAAATCATGCACAGCATGCACGAGCTTGAATCTGGAAAAAACAACCAGTTAAAAGTTTTTATATTTTACACACTGATATAGTTAGAATCTAGAAAAACTCAGACTATAGTTGTAGGTCTCTTCAACAGCTTTCAAACAAATCTTAAATCACCTCATTCTGAGATCGGATGAGAAAGTTACAGTCATTAAATCGAATACAGATTTCAGAATATCGGTTGTTTCCAGATATGTTTCAGGTTTCGGGTTGGGTTTTGTTTAACCCGAATCTAGTTATTACCCTAAGTGTATATATTCATTTTAAAGCTCTCTTAAACCTCTTTCAAGCCCTAATAACCTCAGTCACCTCCCTCCTCAAATCCTAATCCAATTTGTGAGCTTTAGGAGAGATCCAAAGGTGTTTGTTGAAGGAAAGACAATGATTTGTGACAATTGGCGGAGGAGAGGCATTGTGCTCATGTCAAGGAGTCCAACAAAACCTTGAGGCAAGATTATCTGCATTCAAATCTTACCCATAGTATAGATCATGTGTTTATGAAGTAATATGGCTGTTTTGATGCTTAGATCTAATTATAACATGATAAAAAAGTAGTTTTTTTGATATTAAATCTTAACTAAATGTTAGATCTAATGTTTTCCTTACTGTTTATGTTAGAAATATGATCATGATCATTAGGGTTAATATAAATTTCATTTTAAATTTGTAAACTATGATTTACCATGTGAAAATCCTAGTTTATTTGATTATTTGAGTTCTTCTTGTAAACTAATCATGCTAAAACCTAAGCTTGTGATATATATTTTCTACAGAAAACCGATGCACATGTATAGACTTCAACAGAAAACTGAGTATATTAAATGAACTCCAAATTTAACTAAATAAGTGCCAAATGAAAGATATATGAAATCTAGTTTCTAAACTAGAAAATCATTCTTAAAAAAAATTGTATAAGAAAGATATGCTCTTTTTACTAACAACATGTCCTGCAGAAAAATTGCTACACATGTGTAATATTTAACTAGAGATTTGGGATAACAAATGAACTCCAAACTGAATAAAACTTATGCCAAATGAAATATGTGTGAATCTAGATTTCAAAACAGAAAACCTTTCCTAAAAATAGTTTTCCTAGAGAAAGATATATTCATTTTACTAACAGAAGTCCCGATTGTTTGTTTTTAGTTTTCTTGTTGTGTTGGTTTGCGCCGTTTTGAAATGTGTTGCGGAATTTGAGCCGCTTGATGTTACACTTATAATCATGAATATGTTATTATACATATGTGAGTATTCCTAGGGGATTATGATAAAATATTTTTACGTTTACACATATGAGATTGTGAGTTATTACACCGCAAACGAGACCGCGATGATTTTTCTTTCCACTACAGGTATTTGTCGATTCGCAAGATGATGTGATGATACTTATTTATCGATTCACACGATGATATGATGATACTAATTGATCGATTCGCACTATGATGCGATGATACATTTTTGTTGATACACACGATGATGCGATGATACTTATTTGTCGATCCGCACGATGATGTGATGATACTTATTGGTCGATCCGCACGATGATGCGATGATACCTTTTTGTTGATTCGCACGATGATGCAATGATATCTTTTTGTCGATCCGCACGATGATGTGATAATACTTATTGGTCGATCTGCATGATGATACGATGATACATTTTTATCGATCCGCACGATGATGCGATGATACCTATTCGTCGATCCGCACGGTGATATGATGATACCTTTTTTTGCCGAATCACATAAGTATATGTTTTATTGAGAAACTATAGAGAATGATGATATTGTTAGCTAGTTGTTTTGAGTCCTTGGTGGACACTTAGTGTGATGTGATTCATTATTGAGTTGCCCTTTTTACCGAGTTACTCATGATTTTGAATATATGAGACATATACATATACTGATGTCGCTTATGATATTGTACTTTATTATTTTATTTTAGTTATATTTCTGTTTTTTAGTTTAGGGTTAATATTTAGAAATTTACTACTTGAGACATATGGTATATACATGGGGTCCTTATTTGGATTATTTTGCTCGACGTACTACGTCTCGTGTTGTAGATTTCTAAGTATTAATACCATTAGATACAAGGAAAAATAATCTAGATAGACTATGCTTAATAGATAGAGCCTCCACTTTATCTAGTAGCCCTCCTCCGGGGCGGATGGAAGTAATCTTGCTGTAGCGCTTTGACACTCTTGTTGTTATTTTTTTTCCTTTTATTTTATTGTAAACTTTTAGGCGACTCAGAGCATCAGAGAGTCGCAGGGTAATAAGAGTTCTTGCATAGTCGTTGTCGCGTATTTTTACTAGTAGGGACTCCACAGTAGTCTTATGTTTCTATTCAATCATTTGAATTTGTATCCATATTGTTAAGGCAGTTTGCCTTAATACGATTTTAGTTGATTCTGTCTTGGGATATTTGACATTTACTTTAGAGATCAGTTGTATTCCAGATTAGTTTATTTGAGACATGATTTTATTTGTGAGATATATCTTTCTGCATCATGTCTATTGTATAAATTTCTCTTATTTTGCCTGTTTTGTACCTTCACTTATATATGTTCCCACTAGAGGATATTACTATGATTGGTAAAACATGTTGTTGCACAGTGAAGGTGCATGACAGGTTTGACATCTTTGGGTTCACCTTGGACTACAGCCAAGCGTGAAAACAGCGGCGTCACTGTTGGTATCAGAGCTTTAGTTTTAGTATCCTTAGGATCTTTCCTATGTTGAGTCGTGGAGTTAGGATAGAGTTTCTTAGGATTCATGTATAGAGACTGCTAGGATTCCTAGAATGAGTGAGGGCATTATATACGTATATTCCAAAATTTACGATTTTTTATGACTACCTTACTTTGATTAAAAAGTAATTGCGTGAATGATATATGATATGATTTTCCTACTGTTATATGTTATGTTATGTATGTTTATAAAGCTCTCCTCTTGGTATTATAAATATCGGGACGAGGACGTGGTCGAGGTAAATCTCGTACCCGGAGAGCTAGGCAAGTAGAGCCCAAGCCGCAGCAGGCTCCACAGTATTTGATCGACTTAATAACACCGATTACAGAGGTAGAGACTAGCAACTCTCGAGGAGCGAGTAACGAGCCACATTATATTTTTAGAGTTCCACCACCAGTCATACCAGTCATACCTATTAAAGAGGCAATACCGACAATTACACCATCACCACAACTAGCTGTTAATAGAGATATAGAGCAGGAAGCTTGGCTCTGTAAGAATGAGAAAGATATCAGAAGATGAGAGCACTAGAGTTTCAGGTCACATCGGATTCATTTGCAGCCTATAAGTAGAAGGAATATGTAAAAAAATTCTTAACGTCAACTCAGTACCAAAGCAGAAGTTATATGTATTCGGCGTAGAGGACGTCACCGGGGGATAGTAATGACTTTAGATTTTCGATGGAGTAACAAATATCACTTATTTGGGAGAATTTTATTTACTTCTTCGACAAGCAATTAGAGCTAGTCCGATTGAAGCAGCGAGATATACCTGTAGTTAATGAAGAAATCAAAACCATCATGGTGACGATGATAAGGGCAAGAGACCTATTGCGGGATCTAGAGAACCCTAACAGCGGGGTAAGTATTTTTACCACCAGCAACAAGGACAGTATAAGAAGGGAGCACGACATGATTCGAGAGCGCTGCAGCAGCGCAGAGTTCAGGGTACATGTTACAACTGTAACAACATCTGACAAAGAGCGAAGGACTTGTGGCAGTACACCAGTAGTATTCCAGCATGGCAGGGTTAGGGTCGGTAGTCTTAGAGCCGCGATTTCGGCTGGTAACGAAAGATAGATGCACTACCTGTTATACCGAGGATTGAGAGACCGGTAGGCCAGATTTGCGTTATCTAGGAGATTCCTGAGGGATAGATGGTACCATATATTTTCCATTACCGGCAGAGTTTATGCAGCTGTACCACGTAATCTTGGTACGAGCAGAGTTTTCTTCGTGATTTCCTTTCCAGCTCAGACCTTCTTTTATTTAGGAATTTTATATTCTTTTATCTTTCATGCCTTCATGGATAGGCTTCAGCTTGTAGCACATCCTTTAGACATACGGTTATCCATCTCTACTCCTCTAGGGGAGGTGTCCCTATTAGAGAGTATCTCTAGGAGCTGTGTCATCAGTCTAGATGAGTTCGAGTTTCTCATAGATCTGATCGTGTTGCGGATGTTGGATTTCCACATCATTCTCCATACGAATTGGCTATCATCATACCATGTCAGTATCAACTGTTTTGCTAAAATAGTCAGGTTGTGAGCATTCGTTGGGTTTGTATAGATAGTAGCAACCTCATACAGTAACCATAATGCGGAGTCATTCCTGTTATACGTCGAGGATGTGATGTTGAGGGACTGGTGTGCTGATTCGTACGAGACTAGAGTTATCTTAGTTTATCAGGATGTCTTTTAGGACATACCTAGGTTACCTCATGTAAGAGAGGATGAATCCTGCATCGAGTTGTAGTAGAGCACAATACCGATATCCCAAGCACCCTATCGTATGACACCCGCTGAGATGATAGAGCTACAGATTTAGTTAGATGAGTTGTTATCTTAGGATTTTATTCGTCGGAGTCGTTTTCCGTAGGGAGCACCGGTCCTTTTCGTGAAGAAGAAGGACGGTAGCTTATGATTATGTATAGATTATCATGAGTGGAACAAGTTCACTATCCGGATTAGATAAGATTTATGACTTGTTCGATCAGCTACGGGGAGCATAACATTTTTTGAAGACTGATCTTCATTTTGGTTATTTTCTATTGCAGGTTCGGGAGATGGATATTCCCAAATCCGCCTTTCTGACTTGATATGGGTTCTTCGAGTTTCTGGTCATGCTATTTGGGCTGAATAATGCACCCACAATATTTATGGATTTGATGAATCGAGTTTTCCGTTCATACTTGGACCAACTCATGATTTTATCTATTGATGACATCCTCAATTATTCGAGATTGGAGCCAGAGCACGAGAAGCATCTATGTTTGGCATTACGGACTTTGTGGGAGCATCAGTTGTACGCTAAATTTAGAAAATGTGAGTTTTAACTATCCCGAGCAGTGATAGGACATTCGTTATCTATACGGATGCATCATTAGTGGGTCTAGGAGGCGTTTTGATGCAGACCCAAAGAGTAGTAGTTTATACCTCTCGACAGATGAGGACACATGAGCAGAACTATCTCACGCACGATTTGGAGCTAGCAGCAGTAGTCTTCGCACTGAAGACATGGAGATATTATCTGTACAGTGTACAATTTAAGCTATTCACAGACCACCAGAGTTTGAAGTACCTATTTTCTTAGAAAGAACTCAACCAGAGATAGCGGCGATAGGTCGAGTTCATCAAAGATTATGAGTTTGTGATTCAGTACCACCCGGGAAAGGTGAACATCGTAGCGGATGTTTTGAGCAGAAAGTGTTGACACCGGAGTGCGGCTTTGAGGTGCCTGTTGCGTCAAGATCTTCATACTCTTAGCCAATTTGAATTTCCGAGCATGAACTTTTGGAAATATAAACTCTGATTATTTTTTTTGCTTCAATGAGAATAAATATTAATTTTATATGTATACTTTTTTTATGTTTTTAATTTATTATTAAAAGAAGATAAGGAGCCACTCTTTTTTCTCTTCAATAAATTCTTTTATTGTGCATCCAATAAGAGTTTTAATTGCACCAAATAATATTACATTTGCCCCATCTGTGTCATTTTCCACGAGGATTTGAACTAAGTAACTGCATTTTCGTCAATTTGCCTTATATTATAACAATAATATTTGATTTTAATATGTTTATTTCATAAAGAAGAGATATTACTTAACCTTACTATCATCATTGGTTCTGTGATATTCATCATTTGGACACTCTTATTAGCATTTTTATCCACCTTCTTGTTACAACCTTTGCAAGCATAGAACCATGGGTCAACTTTATTATAAATGATAGTTATTCTTACATTATAGGTGCAATAACATGTCATGTATTAGTAAACTATTTTAGGATTAATTGTGTGAATTTTAGATTAGGTATTGTTTGCGTCGAAAGTTGATTTTTTCATTGCCATTGAACCTGTTACAATCGTTTATCGATTACAAGTTCACAAAATAGAAAAATTGATCTTTTTATAAGATCTCCTTACACAATAAAAAATAAAGATTACAACTTTGTCAAACAACACACAGATCCTGTTTATAGTCTCTGTTTGCGTGAGATCTTTGCTTGTGCCGGGGATTTTGATATCCGTGGACTGCCTTTGATCTGGATTCGGTTGATGGAAAATTTGGCAGAGCTTCATCTTCACCGAGGGAATATTTGATTGAAGCGCTGAAATTGACCAAGCAAAATCAGTAGCTCTTCTCGAGATTAAGACCAAGCCTAATCTCAAGGAACGGTGGAATCGAGCTTCAGATCCTTTGAATAGCTCATTCTTTATGCTGGAGTTCATCGGGATCTCGCTAACCCTCGCTAAAATTCATGGCTCTTGGCTCTGGAGTTCGACAGCACCTCCTCATCTTGATAATAAATCCACCCTCGTGAAATGAGCCTCTAGGCCTATATTTATAGGCTTCGGTTGGGGGGTTTTCAGATGAGAATGAATGATTCCTTCTTATATTCAGTTAATAACTGATTAACAACGTTTGGGGATGATATCAGATCAGTTTGGATGCTCAGAAATAAACAAATCCCGAGAAAAACCGTCAAAAACCGAACAAGGGTTGAATCTGACCCCGCCCCCTGCGGGTCGGATCCTTCCGACCCGTGCGGGTGCGGGTCGGATTCGTCCGACTCGCGTGGGCGCGGGTGTTTTAGCCTTTGGTGTTTTCTGATCTTCCGGGACCTGTATTTTCTACCATTTTATGTATTTGAACATCTTGTTGACTTGTACGATTTGCTAACTTGCTTCATGCACTCGTTAGCTTCTTTACGGTGCTTGGAACTGATCGACGCATGCGTATTGATTGACGCGTGCGAGCTGATTGACATGTGCGATTTGATTGACGCGTGTGAACTGACTGACGTACACGCGTTGACTGACGGGCGCGAATTGTTTGACGCACGCGCGTTGACTGACGCGCGTGAGCTGATTGACGCACACGTATTGCCCGACACACGCAAACTGATTGACGTGCGCGTGTTGACCGACGCGCACGAGCTGATTGATGTGCGCGAGCTGGTTGACGTGAACCTTCTCAATTCGTCCACTCTTTGATTTGATTTGTATTCGGGGACCTATAGGTAATTTTTGACGCCTACAGATACCCCTTCCAAAGTGTTTCAGCCTCATTCTTTTATAGATGAGTCTGAAATGCTTTGGATGTGATAGACCCTACCTTCAATTAGTGCCAAAAGACCTATAACTAGCTTCAGTTCCACTTTTTAGTCTATTCAGTATTTTGTCGAATAGATGAAGTTCTTCCGGCGCTGCGTTTATCGTCTGACCGTTGTCGAAATCTCAAACTAAAGTTGATGAGTTGATTTTGGCTCTTGTCATTGAGTCGACTTTGAATTAATTAGTTGTATCGTAACGCGTTGATCGGTGTTGACCTTGGGCTACGCGTTGACCGGCGTTGACCTTAGGGTTTTGTATCGATCGGCGTTAACATAGTTTATACTCGTACGTTTGCTGGAGTCTACACAGTTTAAGCTCTTAAGGCGTTGGAGCGTGGCAGTCCTAAATATTAGGGTGCAGGACCAACTATTAAAGCTGATTCATCTGCATGTGTGGATCTTATCCCGTAGTTGTTGGATGATCAAGTCATGAGACTAACTAATGAAACTAATGCGTCAATAACTCACATTTATAGAATGACGTGCGCGTGTTGACCGACGCGCACGAGCTGATTGATGTGCGCGAGCTGGTTGACGTGAACCTTCTCAATTCGTCCACTCTTTGATTTGATTTGTATTCGGGGACCTATAGGTAATTTTTGACGCCTACAGATACCCCTTCCAAAGTGTTTCAGCCTCATTCTTTTATAGATGAGTCTGAAATGCTTTGGATGTGATAGACCCTACCTTCAATTAGTGCCAAAAGACCTATAACTAGCTTCAGTTCCACTTTTTAGTCTATTCAGTATTTTGTCGAATAGATGAAGTTCTTCCGGCGCTGCGTTTATCGTCTGACCGTTGTCGAAATCTCAAACTAAAGTTGATGAGTTGATTTTGGCTCTTGTCATTGAGTCGACTTTGAATTAATTAGTTGTATCGTAACGCGTTGATCGGTGTTGACCTTGGGCTACGCGTTGACCGGCGTTGACCTTAGGGTTTTGTATCGATCGGCGTTAACATAGTTTATACTCGTACGTTTGCTGGAGTCTACACAGTTTAAGCTCTTAAGGCGTTGGAGCGTGGCAGTCCTAAATATTAGGGTGCAGGACCAACTATTAAAGCTGATTCATCTGCATGTGTGGATCTTATCCCGTAGTTGTTGGATGATCAAGTCATGAGACTAACTAATGAAACTAATGCGTCAATAACTCACATTTATAGAATTTTTGGCAAATTCTCAGCCATCAACGGGTTTGATTAGCCTTTACCGACTACCGTTTGAGTCGGGCTAGCGTGCGAATTGTTTAAGTCCGTTCCGCATATGACGTTGTGTTAAGAGAGTTAACTCTCTTAGTGCTACGATATTGAATACGTAGACTTCATCTTTCTTACAGGAATAAACTACCCGGCAACGCATGTTAGGCACTGACTTATCCCTACTTAGGCTTTGGAATAAAAGTCCCCAGACTTGGATTCTGGTATCTTCTTCAATCGGTGAAAGACTAAATCGACAACGCGTGTTAGACGTCCCTTCTTAGGATTCGGGATAAAAGTCCCCGTGCGTGTGAAGCACGGATTTTAGCATTATGAATAACAACCTGCCATAATGTCGAATATGTGGGCTTTTGTTCTTTTTACGGTTAAGAACTAACCGGCAACGCGTGTTAGGCATTGACTTATCCCTGCTTAGGATTCGGGATAAAATTCTCCATGCATGTGAAGCACAGATTTTGGCATTATGAATAACAATCTGCCACAATGTCGAATATGTGGGTTTTTTTATTCTTTTTACGGTTAAGAACTAACCAGCAACGCGTGTTAGACATTGACTTATCCCTGCTTAGGATTCAAGATAAAATTCCCCGTGCATGTGAAGCACAGATTTTGGTCTTATGAATAACAACTTACCACAAGATTGAATATGTGGGCTTTTGTTCTTTTTACGGTTAAGAACTAACCGGCAACACATGTTAGGCATTGACTTATCCCTGCTCAAGATTCGGGATAAAATTCCCCATGCATAAAAAGACATGGATTTTTGTTGCTACGATACTGAATACGTAGACTCGGTCATTTTTACAGGAACGAACCACCCAGCAACGCGGGTTAAGTGTGGACTCATCCTTACTTAGGTTTCGGGATAAAATACCTCAGACTCGTATTCTGGTGTCTTTTTCAATCGATGAAAGACTAAACCGACAACGCGTGTTAGGCGCTGATTTATCTCTACTTAGGCTTCAGGATGAAATGCCCTGTGTGTGGAAAGCATGGATTATAGAGTTGAAGGATGGTGTTGAAATATTGTGCCTTCTCTTAGGGAAAAGATGAACCCGATGCGGGAGAGGAAGAATTTTATATTCCATCTCCCAAAGCTGAAGAGGAAGATTTTTATACTCTATCTTCAGTGCAGAAGAAACTCAAAGTGGGATCTCCACTTTGAGATTCTAAAGAGTGAAACTAGGAGTGGGATCTCCACTCCGAGAATTAAAAAGATTCGAATAATCCTAACTATCGGAAGATTTGATTACCGAAGTAAAGGTGAATTTCTCATTTATCGAGAGTGAATTGTGATTTTGGTCCTAACTGTAGGAAGATTTGACCAAGCGGGAATTTGAGGTGACCCTAGCTTTTATAGGTTTGATCGAGTAGGAGTTTTGAGATGATCCTAACTGTAGGAAGGTTTGATCGCTCAATTTGTGGACTTCTCGTTCATTGGAGGAATCAAGAGGGGATTTTGGTTGTGGTCCTAACTGTAGGAAGGTTTGACCGAGTAGAAGATTTGAGACGATCCTAACTGTAGGAAGGTTTGATCGCTTGATTTGTGGACCTCTCACTCATTAGAGGAATCAAGAGGGGATTTTGGTTGTGGTCCTAACTGTAAGAAGGTTTGACCAAGTAAACAGTGAGAGTGGGAGTACAAATCATAGTGGAATTGTTGACTTGTACCGATTACTCAATGGGGATTCTTGGTGTCGAGTGATAAGAACTTAACACGAAGGGTTTTGACAATTCATCAAGGATTAGGACATTAAAATCCCGAGTACCATGCCCAGACTCTAACGATGAGGATGTTGAGTGCACAGATACATCAAAAGTTTGAGTGGATTTAACCAAAATGAATTTCGGTGGTCCCACCGTCAATTAGTCTGATTGGTGAGGGATTTTGTGGTGGAAGACTGTGAGTCGTCAAACACCAATGAGAGTTTTGTGAGGAAAAATTGATCCAACGAAGTGATCGAATCTCATCTCAGCAAAAGAGTGTTCAGAAATCACAGTAGGAGTTTAGTATTTATTACTTTGTTCGCAATGATCGGGTTATCCCTAAAAAAATTATATGTATAATTCTTCCGAGAACTTCCCGTTACATAAATCATCCACCCCCAGTTTCCTTTGTGAAACCGGGTCTAACATTGTACTTAGTTGGATGACCGGGTTATCCTTAAGAATACAAGGCATGGCATTCTCCAGGAACATCCCATGAAAGAAAGGAAACAATTTAGACTCATATACTTGTTGGAGTTTTGAGAAACAGTTTATACTCTTATACTTGTCGGAGTCTTCATTCGACTCAATTGAGTGATATAACGCCGACTTCAACCAATGTTTGGATGATATTCTTGAGAGCGAAACAAGCCTTGGTAGGATGAAGGATCCTCCTGTGGTACGTACAGTACTTCAGATCCATAGTATTATCGGTTTCCTCCTGATCTGGGATAGGTGGTAGCTTGATCTTGTTATTTTCAAGGAGGGACTCGAAAATAGCCGGAACATCTTCGTCCTTGAAGGAGTACTCTTTTTGGATTCTCAGATCCGAAGTCTTTTGCTATCTTCGGGGTTGTTGTTGCGACGTCTGATTAACGTCGATAACTGCTGTAGGTACCTTGCCCTTACCACGGGAGGCGAAGTTCAAGTTCGGAGGATTGGCCATCTGTTGGCTCCTATCGGCCTTCTTCCTTCGGAGGAAGCGTTTGGCCCGCTCTCCGCACATCTTCAATTCTTTCCAGGTGTCGGACGGTGCTACTCCCATAACTTCCAACACGTCCAAGGAGAGGTTGTTGTGATAGATTTGTAGGATGAAATCCTCCGTGATCGGATCTCGGCAATTCATCACCTTATTCTGGAAGCGCTTGACAAAGTCGTCGACCGTCTCGTCGTCTTCCTGTTTCTCATCGAAGAGTGTCCTGAATGACACCTCGGCGTCATCAGCAAAGAAGTGAGTGAGGAACAGATTCTCTAGGTCGTCCTAGCTGTTGATGCTTGCAGACTTGAGACGACGGTACCAATCGAAGGCGGGCCCACGAAGGGTGCCAACGAATGACCGAACGATCAAGGCTTCATTGCCGGAGATCATGCCCAAGTGGGATTTATAGTAGATCAGGTGTTGAGTGGGTGAACCCTTCCCGTCAAACGACGTGAAGTTAATCAAGTTGAACTTCGTCGGGTATGCTATTGAATCCCACTCTCTTGGATAGGGATATGAAATACCGGTCATTTTCACCTCTCGAGCAGACATCAGAGTGTTGATTTTGCTCTCGAGATCTTTCATTTTCTCATCCTCGCTCGTATCAGGCTTTGGATGATTCTTAAGAGGAACAATAGGGCCACCCCCAGTGTTATCGTTTTCGGTGGGATCACCCCCATCGTTGTTGTTTTTAGTGGGACCACCCCCAGCGTTCTGGTCAACGGGAGGGTCATCAGTATTGATGTATTTATTCACGTTTGAATCGCTAGCTGCTTGGCTAACATTGTTGTGACGACTGGATTCACCTAGCTGATTCGACAAGGCTCGGATCTATTGGTCATGCTCTTCTCTCATCCGCAACATAGCCATTTCCATTTCGAATTTAAATGCTTGCTTTTGCTTGGCTAGAGCATCCTCAACCATTTTAGTTGCTTCCTCGATGTTAATCATAAACACTTCGCGGGACTACCATGGGCTAGATACCGTATTGTTAGAGGCGACTACAGAGTTAGCATCTGATGCTTCATCATCCAAGGATAACCCTCTCTGCCTTCTTTGATAGTCCCTGCATCTAGTGGTCTCTGCGCGTAGCCGAGTCAGACGATGCGATACGAGGGGGTCAGAGCTAGAAGGTCGAATTGACTTTCCCTTATCCGTCATATTTATTGTGACTTCCGGAGGTTCGTCAGCTTGCACGGCAGATCGTTTCTTGCGGAAACGTCTTGCTTTGGGCTTAGTCGCTCTGTTAGAGATCCTCTCAAATACCAAGACCCTATGCGGAGCGGTCTTGGGGCAGCTACATACTGATAATACTACCCTAATTAGCTTGGCACACGGGCAGTGAGACTCCGACTCATGGGTACTTCTCTTCCGAGACTTGTTCGTACCCCCAGCCTGATAGTACAACTCATCAGTTAGATGACCAGAGCAATCTATCGTGTGTTGGTATGACTTCCCTGGTATAACATTGTCATCGTCAGATGAATATGTTTCTTTCAGGGGATTTGTCATCTTGTTGGCGTTCTCAAGAGTCACGCGTTTAAAGTCACGCATTTGTAAGCATGAACTCTTGACGAGCTCTTGGACTCCAATTCGCCATCCGAAGTGGTCAATTACAGGAGTTTTTTGTGTACGACCCCTAGCTCGAGTAATTGTTCGGGATTCAATCACCCGACCCAAGCGTTTTTTGACCGGGGCTTTGTCTTGACCCGCGTACGAAGAGCCAAGACGATCCGTGATCTTAAATCGGGACAAATCCACGCTATCGCGGTCCTCCACCGGAGGTGCGGAACTCGAATGGATCAACGAAATAGGTGCGGAACGTCTTCTGTCTTGACCCTGGCGCGGGTCATATTTGAGTGACCCACGGGTTGGAGGGTCGAATCCGGGTGACCCGCGGATAGGAGGGTCGGATCTGGGTGACCTGCAGCTTAGAGAGTCAGATCTAAGTGACCAACGAGCTGGAGGGTCGGATCTGGGTGACCCGCGGCTTGAAGGGTCGGATTTAAGTAACCCGCGAGCTGGAGGGTTAGATCTGGGTGACCCGCGAGCTGGAGGGTCGGATTCAAGTGACCCACGAGCTGGAGGGTTAGATCTGGGTGACCCGCGAGCTGGAGGGTCGCATCTGGGTGACCCGCGAGTTGGAGGGTCGGATTTGGGTAACCCATGGCTTAGAGGGTCAGATTCGGGTGACCCGCGGCTTAGAGGGTCGAATTTGAGTGACCCACAAGCTGGAGGGTTGGATCTGGGTGACCCGTGAGCTGAAGGGTCAGATCTGGGTGACCCGCGTTTTTCGATCTTTTCGGCCGCTATTTCAGACTTTGGCCTCCAAGTTTGATGCAGCCTTGGTTGTTTCCCAACTATGTCCTTCTTCTACATCTTTTGTGCTTTCTGCATAAGAATTCGCGCGTGTACAAGCAACGCACGGTGTTTCAGAATCCGTTCTTCGAGCGTTGAACGTGTCCTTTTGACGTGGACCCATTCATTCATCATTGGCTTTGAGAAAAGGCCATTTGTTGGCTGTTGAGGGGGTTGGCACCTTCTGGACTTCAGATCCACTTCGTAACGAATCCCGTCAACTGGCTCCAAAGCCTTAGCAAGTTGACGCGCACGGCGTTGGCGCTGCCTTTGGCGAGCTCTTTTCGATAAAGTAGGCGCGTCTTCAGTACTCAACTCTCTAATTGAGGAGGAGTTTAGATCTACAGATCCGGTCTTGTTAGATGCCGGAGGGGCGTTGCAAAGTGTAGCTACCGCAGCAACAGAGGCATTGATATTCCTGCGCTTGCGAGAGGCGGAAGATCTGGAGGAGGAGGAGGACAGATACTCCTCAAACTTTAGTTGGTCGAACTCGTATTCGACTACTTCTTCAATCGGGATGCAGATCCGAGGTTGCTACACAACAGCTTCGGTAGCGAAGCTGTTGGCTCCCACTGTGGTCGCCAGTTTGTTTGCATCGAAAGTTAATTTTTCATTGCTATTGAACCTATTATAATCATTTATTGATTACAAGTTCACAAAATAGAAAAGTTGATCTTTTTATTAGATCTCCTTACACGATGAAAAATAAAGATTATAACTTTATCAAACAACACACAAATCCTATTTATTAGTCTCTATTTATGTGGGATCTTTGCCTGTACCGTGGATTTTGATATCTGTGGACCGCCTTTGATCTGGATCCGGTTAATAGAAAATTCGGCAGAGCTTCGCCTTCACCGAGGGAATATTTGATTGAAGCGCTGAAATCGACCAAGCGAAATCAGTAGCTCTTCTCGAGATTAAGATCAAGCCTAATCTCAAGGAACAGTAGAATTGAGCTTCAGATCCTTCGAATAGCTCTTTCTTTATGCTAGAGTTTGCCGGGATCTCGCCAACCCTCATTGAAATTCGTGACTCTTGGCTCCGGAGTTCGACAACACCTCCTCGTCTTGATAATAAATCCGCTCCCGTGAAATGAGCCCCTAGGCCTGTATTTATAGGCTTCGGTTGGGGGATTTTTGAATGAGAATGAATGTTCCTCCTTATATTCAATTAATAACTGATTAACAATATTTGGGGATGATATCAGATCAGTTTGGATGCTCAGAAACGAACAAATCCCGAGAAAAACCGTCAAAAACCGAACATGGGTCGAAACAGCGCGCTGGGGCGAATCTGACCCGCGCTTGCGCGG
>NC_033796.1:39717770-39722852 GCF_001876935.1 Asparagus officinalis | reverse complement strand
CCGTGCGGGTGCGGGTCGGTTGAATCCGACCCGCGCCCCCCGCGGGTCGGATTCGTCCGACCCGTGTGGGTGTGGGTCGGATTTGTCCGACTCACGCGGGCGCGGGTGTTTTGGCCTTTGATGTTTTTCGATCTTCCGGGACCTGTATTTTTCACCATTTTACGTATTTGAACATCTTGTTAACTTGTACGATTTGCTAACTTGCTTCATGCGCTCGTTAGCTTCTTTACATCACTTGGAACTGATCGACGTGCGCGTGTTGATTGACACGTGTGAGCTGATTGACGCGCGCGAGCTGACTGATGTACGCGCGTTGACTGATGCGCACCAATTATTTGACGCACGCGCGTTGATCGACGCGCGTGAGCTGATTGACGCGCGTGTATTGCCCGACACGCGCAAACTGATTGACGTGCGCGTGTTGATCGACGCGCACGAGGTGGTTGATGTGCGCGAGCTGGTTGATGTGAACCTTCTTGATTCGTCCACTCTTTGATTTGAGTTGTATTCGGGGACCTATAGGTAATTTTTGATGCCTACAGGTATTGCAAGATTATACCTCTTTCAAATGTTGTGATGATTGCATACATCAATAATTTAAATTTATGTTGTATTTGTGAAGAGCCATGATGAAGATGTTATATATTGACAGCTTGTTCTGAATGGGACCTATTTATTAGCTTTAGAATATAATATTTTTTCTTTATTATGTTGTATGAATGTTTGCTTTGTTTGCTTACCATTCTCTTATTTTTTTGATAAACTATATCTTTGTGTTGATATATATTATTGACATAATTTTATGATGACATGCATATCTCGCCTATATATTTGAGACATATATAAGGTAAATTTTATGATTAGTGGCTTTTAATAAGAATTTTGGTAATGAAATATATTACCTTCATATCTAAAGATCTTGAAATCTGATAGTGCTATTATCTGCTTATCTTTGACCGTGTCTTCAAGAATTGATCTTTCGTTAGTCGTCATTTCCCCCAAATAAAGTTACACAGAGAGTCATGCTACGATGTATAAAAAAGAAAAAGGTCAATTTTATTTTTTTACTTACACTATGTAAATAAGTATTATATGTATAACTTTTATCCATCATAGTAATTTTCCTCATCTTATCTAGCTTGTTATATCTTACAACATAGTTGATCAATGGCTTAACTTTAGTTTCTATTTCAAAATTATTTGTATGCAATTTTATATTAAATTTATATAAAAATTTATATGACTTACTATTTTTTCTTGTATTTTCATAGATAATGCTTCTCTGATTGTGACAAAGATGTTCAATATGTTCTTTAAGGAACTTAAGCGGTGTTTCTTTAATAGATATGCTTTTTGTCAATGTCAATTCAAGTGATTCGTGAATATTTTCAAATTTTGGGTTTATTTCCTTTACTTCTCCATTTAAAATAAAATTAACTTAATTTTTTTGAAGGATATCTCTAAACTTTCTAATAGTTTCTCCATCCATAGCTCATTGTATTTTTTTTATCCTATAAATACTATTTGATATAAGAGATCAATATTTATACATTATAATCCTTTATTAGTTTTATATAATTTAGTCTTCTATCAACTAGTCTTATTAGTAAAATTATATGCAATTTATTTAATTTATATAGTGACGTTAATTTTTAATCTATCATATATTTTTTAAAGTTCTATTCCTTAACAGAATGTTTTTAATCTGTTGTTATTGTCATTTTT
This sequence comes from Asparagus officinalis, assembly GCF_001876935.1. Lineage (NCBI taxonomy): Eukaryota > Viridiplantae > Streptophyta > Magnoliopsida > Asparagales > Asparagaceae > Asparagus > Asparagus officinalis. The sequence continues at coordinate 39,721,127 of NC_033796.1, read as the reverse complement.
TACCAGCATCAACTTAAACTATTTTTAGATGCTGAAAAGGATAGTAAACTTTAAATTGAAAGTTAATATATCTTAATGAAAACATATCAAATAATTATTCTTTTCATTACCAAGTTTAAAAATTTTAGCCTTTTTGTGATTTTGAACATCTAAGGGTGTGTTTTGCAATTTTGAAACTTTGATAGTATTGTTTAAAAATTTTAAATTCTAAGTTGAGTACTTATAATTTTTATGTTTTATGTGTTGATGATTAGTTCTTAAATGTTAGGATTTTTTGCAACTTCAAAATTTTGAGAGTGTTTTTTTATAAATTACTAAAACTTTAGATTATTTTATGTAAAATTTAAATTTCCATCGGTCTGCTAATAATTTCAAAATTTAACGTGTGCTGGATATAACTTTTGAATTTCAGCTTATAGGTTTTGAAATTTCAAGATTTTTTTTGTGATTTTTAACTTTAGAGGGAGTTTTTGCAATCTTTCTAACTTTAAGGTTATTTTTTTTGTAAATATTAAAATTTTAAGTGCCTTATGGTAATTCCTTGAATCCATTGATATTGTTTGCAAATATTGAAATTCCAGAATTTTAGGGTGCTGTTTTGTAATGTGAACTTTTGAGGTTGATCTTATAATGTTTGAAATTTTAAGCATATTAATTGCAAATTTAAAATTCTTTGGGGGCTGTTCTTAATTTTTAGATTTCATGTACGTTATTTTAAGTTTTGAAAAGTCAGGGTGTTTTATGTAATTTTAAACTTTTGTGGGTATTTTGTGCAGTTTTTAAAATAGTTTGGGTTTTTCTGTAATACTTCATGTATTATAATATATTAGCTATGTATGACTTCTTGATATTATTTTTTTAAATTGTTGAGCTATAGGTAGTTCACGTGGGATTAGTATAGGATATGATTAGTATTATGATAGATTATGATTAAAATAAAATATTCAAAATAGTGTTTTATATATTTTATTAATCTTATTTTTTAAGTTGTTGTGCTATAGGTAATTCATGTTGGATTAGTATATGATAAAATTAGGATTATAATAAACTAAGATTTAAATAAAATATTCAAAATAGTGAAGAGTAATATTGACCATAGAAAGCTTTTTCCGAACCTATGCATTTAAAGGGAGTATGATTTCTTGACGACAGTTGGGCGGAGAAGCAAATAATATATATGAGCTCTTACTTTTGTCTAGCTTAAGCTTATAGGCCCGTTATGTCCAGCCTAAAAATGCATTTTTCCTTGGCGCTCAATTAAGGCCAAGAAGAAGGCATTGTCCTTTTGTCTGGGGCCCCATTCCAGATAAATGCACATAGGCACGTTCTGAAAACGACACTCATATGAGTGGGGTAATTTATACCATAGAAGGAGTAGCTATAATTTTCAAACTAACTCTCTAAAAGATCACTTCCTTTGATGCATTGTTCTATTACTTGATAAATCCCACGATAAGAATTGACTTAACTACTGCATGTTACCTAAACTATTAAACTAAACTATTAAATTTATCTCTGATCTCTAAACTATTGTATTAATCTCTTCTTACTTGTTGAGCTATTTTTGGTCTCAATTTGCTCCCTTAAACTATTAAATTCATCTCTACCGCTCTCAGCTATCATTTTCAATATCTACTTAGCACTTTCTATTTATTCATCTATGGATATTTAAAAAAGACTAGTACTAGTTTCTATGCACGTGCAGTACATGGTAGAACATCAAAATATTTTTTATATTTATTTTATTACTATAAATAAGTCAAATTCGTCTTGAGTTCAAATATCTAAAATTGACTTTTAGATTTACTATTATTTTTATTTAAATATTATTAAAAATCAATGTAGTGGATTTTTAAGCTAAACTGAGATGAATGTACCTAACTGAGATATTGTAATTGTCATTATGAACTATAGTTATAGCAATAAAGAAATCATATTTCTTATTGCATTGAAAATATAATTTCATAGTATTTTTGGATATTATAAGCTTAACTAGGTGGGACATCTTAATTGATTTCTTAAGAAAAATATGAATTGACATAATAATATCTTCAAGTAGAATACTAAAAGAAAATAAGTTAAATTAATAGTTTATGTCATATTCCAAACTTGTGACCCCCTGGTTTTACACAAGGCTACAGTCCAAGGTGAACCCAAAGATGTCAAACCTGTCATGCACCTAACACTATGCATAAACATATTTCACCATCACATTAATATCGCTCTAGCAGATGTCAAAATAAGAAGTGTGAGTACAAGTAGACGTATCAAAGATAACAGTACAATGAACACAATAGAGAGAAGAAATATCCAATAATAACTTTAATTATGTTCCAACAAAAGAAAAGAAAGTACATCTGAAAAACTGGAATAAAAATAATGAGTCTCTAACATATAGGAGTCAACTAAAAAGTACATAGGCACCCAGCCTCCAAAATAAAATACATCTCTATAAGGAAACTAAAATCATAAATATCTATTGTGGAGCACTAACTAGCTACTAATAAATGACGACGAACTATGCTGAGTTTCCGTCAACCCTGCGACTCTCCGAACCCCTAACTCGCTGCCTAAAAGATGGAAACAATGAGCATCAAAGCACTAGCGAGAACATATCCACTGGCCCCAGAGGGAAGGTGTTAGGTGTATAAAAATACAAGTTATAACATATATAGATATATAGATCGTACACCCTGAACTAAGAGGAATTGAGATTTAGAAATCCACAACACGAGAATGAGTACGTCGAGTAAAATAATCCAAACAAGGAAACTCTCATATATATATATATAATATATATATATATATATATATCATGTATCTCAAATTATGGATCGCTAAATATTAACTCCAAAATTCTATGAATAAAATAATCAACAAGAAAATGCATTACCAAACCACATTCAAACCATGTTGTATCATAATATCTCACACTACCTACGGGTAGGTGCCGTGAGAACAAGTATAAAAATACAATCCGGTGAAGACCTTGACAAGGATACGTCGTACCTAACAAAACACAATCTTATACTCTACCCTTGGGGTAGACAACATGGGAGCAAATACACAATCTTGTGTAATCCTCTACAACGAAAACAGTAGGGAGTATAGGTGCTCACAATATTATGTGGCTCATCGCAATATTTTGTGGCTCACTACCTTACTTGAACACCTTGCAGAGTATAGGCATATCAGCCTAATTCGGAACATAATGATGCATCACGGAGTGTAGTCCACAGTGTTCTTATTTGCGGTACACCAACTAACGCACTCAGAGTGTAGTCAACCGTGTTCTTATTGTGGTGCACCAACTAACCTACCCAAGCATCCAAAATCACCATAAAATGAAACAAATGT
>NC_033796.1:39697770-39715270 GCF_001876935.1 Asparagus officinalis | reverse complement strand
CACTAGGAATTTAAACATTTTTTTGATGGAATCTAATTATTTTTTTGTTTTAATGAGAACAAATGTTATTTTAATATATATGGAATTTTTTTGATTTTCTAAATTATTACTTGAATAGAGTTAGAAATTACCTCTTTCTTCTTTAATGATTTTTTTTATTGTGCATCTAATAAGAGTTTCTGCTACATCAAACAGTGTTACTCTTGCATTATCCATGCTATTTTCCACGAGAATCTTAACTACGTATATGTAGTTTTCATTATCGATTTCTAGAGATAGTTAATATTGTATTTTAATATGTTCATGCCGTAAAAAAAGATATATTACTTAACCTTGGTACTGAGTCGTCAATGATTCTGCGACATTTATCATTCAGACACTCTTTACTAACATCTTTATCTATCTTCTTGTTGCAGCCTTTGTAAGCATAGAACCATGGCTCGAGTCTATTCAAAATAGTAGTTATCTTTGTCTTAAATATACAATAGCGTGTCTGTATTGAAAAATTTTAGTTAGATTTAAATGTGTTAATAAGAATAGGTTTTTAATATTATAACTATATCGAATTCTGTGATGTATGCATAATATCACTAATTTGAATTTCTTTTGCATTTATAAAAAGCATTGATGAACATCCTTTTGTTTTTGCGGCTTCTTCTAAATGAAACTTGCATATTAGATTAAAATATAATACTATTTTATTATTACGTTATATGAAAGTATGCTTGTTCTACTTACCGATCCCTTAATTCTTTAGCTAGTTGTATTTTTGGGTTGATACATATTGTTGATATAATTTACGATGATATGCTTGTCTCTCCTGTAAAATTAAGATAATTATTGGATGAATTTTATGTTTAGCTGTCTTTAATAAGAATTTTAATAATAAATTATGTACCTTTATATATAGAGATTTTAAAATCTAATAATGTTATTATAATATTATCTTTGATTTTGACTTCAAGAATTGATCCTTCATTTGTAGCCAAATTCCCAAGTAAAGTTGCGCGCATAGTCATTCTACTATATATGAAAAAAGAATAACATAAATTAAAATATGATATTGAAAATCCCCAAGTACGTTAATCTTATTTTTTCTTATGATATTGAAAATAAGTATCAAGCATGATTTCTCTCCTATTGTTTGGTTTGTTATGTTTTGTAATATAGTTGATCGTCTGCTTCACGTTAGTTTTTATTGCAAGAATATCTACAAGTAATTTTATAAAAAATTTATGATTCTATAAATTAACGTCTCATTTTGTATTGAAGATGAAAGTAAGAAATTTATAAGTACTTACTAATTTTTGTTGTATCTTTCATGGAAAATACTTCTTCAAATGGGGCAAAGTTGCTCAATATGTTCTCCAAGTGGAAACCTATTGGTGCTTCTTTGATAGATACGTCTTTTGTTAATACTAATTCAAGTGACTTGTGGATACTTGGAAAAGCTGAGTTTATTCCTTTCACTTCTCCATTTGACATGAAAATAATTTGATTCTTTCAAAGCATATCTATAAACTTTTCGATAGTCCCTCTGTACATAACTCCTTGTATTTTATTACCCTACAAATATTATTCACACCAGAGATAAAATGTTTGGAAAATATAATTAATTAATACTAAGCTATATCTTATATTTTAATTAGTTATATGTATAGAAAAATAACATAAAAAGGCATTCTGAAAGTTATTGGGGTTTTAATGAAATTTACCGAATAGATAATGACAATCATAAAAAAATACAAGCTGAATTATAAACGCTGATATTATGATAATAACAAAAAATGCAATCTTTTCTCATTTTTCTTCTATTACAGACAACAACTTTCATAACCCAAGCGGCAATATTTGTCTTCAGAACTATGCTTGGAGGCTCTAGTACAATATCTAAAGCCAATTTTATATCAAACTCCAGAATAGTGGTAATCACCACATTTTTAAATTCTCTAACAATTTTATATCCCTTTGCATAAGTAATGGATGAACTTATTATGTTTTCTCAAGGTAGGATCTCACGATATATGTTGTCAGTTAATGACATTGTACTAATTGATGAGAGAAGATCTCGTATTAAAAGATTCCAAATTAATATAATAAAAATAAAATGTGTAGAATGTATGTTAGCAAAACAGTACGAAGGAGTGCATGGCATACAGATAAAAGTTATGTTAGTCTAATTAACCAAATGTTAGATTTCATTGTATCATCGGAATACTTTCACATGTTACCTTTTGAAAGTTTTAGTGATCATGTTTCTTCAATTGATATTATTTCTTGAGTTTTGAAAAATATATACTGCTTTCTGTATGTAGTCTCATGATTGTGCTTTCCTTGGTCTTATAATTTTTTGTGCACACACCAATTTTAATTTGCTGATATTATATATTTTTGAATTCTTATGCAAGTATCAAAACTCTTAATAGAATATGGCATATTCCTATAGACTCCAAAACTAAAATTTTCATATTTATGTGTTTGTGATTTTCTTCTGTTTTTTTGCAGAATGAAAGACAAGAGACATATTGGTCTATATTAATCTTACATACAAATTACATGTTTATTAAATATAGAAAACTTTGCATTGGAAGTAATCGAAGTCATTATCCAATGAAATAGTGCTGACAGCATGTTACTTTTCCATGGGGATAACTACTGGTGATATGAAACTGAAGTTGATTAGTTTAGTGGATAAATAATTCAAATAATGGAAGATTGAGATAATGAATAAGAAAAATAGAGGACCAATAGATTTCCTTCTGAGAACTATTAAATAAAATTTACACTATCATAAATACAAATCACAAGATGCATGAAAGTTTTTTTAAAAATTATATTTTTATTTCCCCCACTATGAGGCCGACTTTTGCAAACAATTATAATTAATTACTTTAAAATAATCTAATCTAATCTAATAAAAAGAAAATAAATGGAAGTGCTGTGAAAATTATTATAATTAGATACCATGATTAATTGACTAAAATAAGAAGAACAATATCTAATCTAGTTCATAATTTTTAAACAATCTAACCTAATTCTTATAAGAAGAAAATAACAAAGATAAAAAATCATCATTATTAAAAACAAAGAGAGACACCAAGACCGAACCTTTGAGAGAGAACAATTGATAATTGCTTCAAAGTCTGAGAAATGTTTGGTGAGAGAAAAAAGTGGATTTGGTGCTTTATTTATACCCGAAGAATCCTATTGCTATAATAAGAATTTGGTTATAATAAGAATTCAGTTATCTTTGTGAATGCACCTATTAAAAGATAGATACATTCATAGCTCGTGCGATATGATATCTTTCTGTAATATAAACTTATTATATTATTATTAATAAATTAATCACAATATGATCTTACACGTGCAAAGTAGATAAATTAGTTTAAACTTTTAGATACTGTATAATATTTCAAACTTAAAAAAAGTATAATATCATTATTATATAACATCACGTATTAAGGAAAGATATATTAGTTGTATTAAGGATATATATATTAGTTTAAACTTAATTAAAAAATTATTAGAATTTGATTAAGTTAGAATTTTATTAGGATTAAGATAGTTCAAACTTTAAAGTTATTTAATTAGGATTATAATAAATCATTAAATACAATTTAAAAATTAGAATTGATTAGTGATAGGATAGTTTAAACTTTATAGGGGTATTTTTGTCTACAGAAACATTTTCCTGAACTCGTGTTTTTAAAGGGAGTATGATTTATGAAACTAAATTGATAATTAAGAAGGGTTAGGTGGTGTTGAAAGATAATCCTAATTTAATAGGTTTGGAGTTAGTTATTCGAAGCTTTTATTTATAGGAGTTTGATTATCTTTAAGTTAGTTAGTTTAAAGATGGAGTTAGTAGTTTAAAGAACCATTCCCTTCTAGGGCACACATGATAGGTCACACTACTATCCAACGTTCATTCAGATTTCTCCGAATAGCTATCTGTAGGACTGATAGGAAGCGAATAAATAGAAGAGTCAGAAATATTATCATCCGATATAACGATGTTTGCTTCTGATAATGGTTGCTTTCCTTTTCCCTTCTGCTTATTCTTCATCAATTCGTCGAGCTTTGGGCAAACTTTCTTCCAATGACCAGTCTCCTTGCACCAAGCACACTAATCTTTTCCAATTGTAGGATGTCCTACTCTAGACCGTGACTTCCAATTCTTTCGGTTTGGACCCTTCCCTCTTGCAGCCAACGCCTCTGCTACCGGCTCCACTAAAGCCTCCTTATCCTTCTTTCGAAGCTGATAATTTATAAGTACAACAGTCACCTCACTATACGAAAGAGATTCCTTCCCATTAATCAGAGTAAGAATGAAGGTCTCATATTCCTCGTCGGGTAAGGAACTCAACAATAGCAACACCTTGTCCTTATTTTCAATCATGACATTCACATTCGCCAAATCTGTAAGAAGCTTTGTGTAGGTGTTCATGTGATCACTAATTGAGGTTCTCTTCTTCAAATGTAAACGATAAAGCCTCCTCTTCAAATGCAAGCGGCTTGCAACACTCTTTGTCAGATACTTGCTTTCGAGAATCTCCTAAATCTTCTACGCAGAAGTCTCATTCATCACATCATATTTTAGATATTGAGTCAAACAAGACCTATGTTAGACCCTAGAGGGGGGTGATTAGGGTCTTATGCTAATCTAATCCGATTAAATGCCAATTAAAATTAATTAACAAACTATTCTTGCAAGAGAGATATACAATATGTTACAAGCAAGAATAAGCAATACGAACAAAGGTAAATATCCTAGCAATGAGATATACTATGAGATATATGCAAGGATATATAAACAACACAAGGGTAAACAAAATGAACTAGATAGTGGATGAAATAAATGAGCAATGCACAATTGGCGATATAAGATAAATGCAAAAGCAAATGCGCCAATGACAAACTCAAACACACGATATGATCACAGAGTTCGGACCTTCCGTCCTACGTCTCCGCTCCCCACTCCCGGGGAGAAAATCCACTATCACAACCGGGTTTTCTACGTTCACCCGAATAACGTTTACATCTCACACACGGTTTTCTAGCTAACCGAAAACTTTACAATCGACACTCTTGCAATCACATTCTACACCCTCACAAGTGTTGGACCTAGCCGTGTCTCCCTCAAGTGCTCGGTTACAACCTCTCCCTAGGCTCGTCAACCGACGCCACTCCTCTTGGGACGATCCCCGACTCTCATCACACACTCCTCTCGGTGTACAAGTGTATTACAAAGTGAATCTCAAAATTAGGCTCAATATAATAATTGATTGTTCTCAACTATGGATGAGAACACAATGAAAGCTCACACTCAATGTTACAAACTCTCACAACCCTAATATACTATGTATGCAAATACAATAAGCTCATGTGGGTGTGTGTAACAATGAGATAAAATCAAATCTAAACTCAATATAAAACTAGCTTTAATAGAAATGATAATTAACAAATAATTATAAATAAAAGCTAGAGTTGAGTTTAGGAAAACTTCTCTATAAACACAAAGAGAAAATGATGAAATGTTGAAGATGAACTCTTCAATAGTTGATGTAAACTCCTCTTTGTAACAGCAAACCCAAAACAAACTTAAACCAAAACTAAACAAGCTTAAACCCTTGTTTAAAAACTTCTTTTTAAAAACTTCTTAGCTACTTGAAAGAGAATAGCAATGGGGTATTTATACCCACTCAAAATCTCAGCAAAAACCCCTAAGTAAAAGTCCAAAAAGTCCCCAAAAAATCGGCTCAGAAAATAACCGTTGAGAAAGCAACGGTCATATTGGCGGAGCGGCGGTCGACCGGAAATTCTAGCGATCGACGGATGCGAGATCTCGGTCGACCGGTGCGGTCGACCGACAAACTCTCTGCTGCCTACTGCCGACTGAACATATGAGCGGTCGACCGGATCGGTCGACCAAAAACTGATACACAGAAAAAAACAGGTTTTTGAAAGCTGATTTTTGAGACTTTGGAAAATTGTTAAAAATAATAAATGAAGTCCAAAAATAATAAAATTTGGGAAATGTATATAAACATGTAAATGAACATGTTACTAAAAGAATTTTCCAAATTGCATTTCCCATTTGTGAAAAATCATCATTTTGGAAAATAGTTCAAAACACGAAAAAAGTAAACATGTGAATTTTGACATTTAGGCTAAACCATGTTTTGAAACTTTGCACAATGATTATATTGACTTAATAAAATATGTATATGATTATTGTTAAGTCCAAAAACTAAGTATACAGAATTTTCACAAAATTGCATATTCTATGCAACGATTACAAAAACACAATAGTAAATATGAAATATATGATTTCATATTTATAAACATGAAAACTCAAAAACTATGTATGTATATATATAACTATATATATGCATAGAAACCAAAACTTATGTATATATATATATATATATATATATATATATATACCAATAAATGTGTGTGTATAGATATTGAGCTTAGAGTATATAACACACATAATATAAAATCTAAAACTACATTACCCAAGCAATCTTGATCTTCAATTAAGCTTGACTTGGTACACTTTAAATTACCCAAGCTTGATCTTGATCTTCATTGTAGCTCAACTTGGTACACATGCGGATGAAGCTTGAACTTGATCTTTAACTTGAAATGTACGTTGCTTCACTCCACAATTCCGCCAACCTCCATTTGATATGATCGTTATGGCGCAATCCATCCATCCTCCAACTATGTTGTTTGTCTATAATAAATAAGAAAACATAAATACTAGATAAACAACATTAGTGATAAATTGTTTGTTAAACATCATCAAAACAAGAAGGCCAACAATCTCCCCCTTTTTAATGATGACAAACAATTTACAAAAAGAGATATATGCATGAAGGAAAGGAATATATAATTTATAATTCACATGCATATAAACAAGAAAGAATATACTCACAATATTTCTCCCCCTTTGACAACATCAAAAAAGGGGATAAATGTATGAAGAGAGCAAAAGCTCCCCCTATCAATAAGCATAGGTGAGTATAACACATAGAAAGATATAGGGATTGCTCCCCCTATCAAAAAGCCTCATGAATTATAAGCAATAAAAGATCATGGCAAACATGTGAGCAAGCATAAATAATATGCCAAAAATCACTCACATTCAAGAGATAATGAGAACATATATAAATATATCAAGATGAACATATTGTGCCATATCATAAAAGCCAATGTATAAAATAGATTTATGAAATCAAAAGAAGAGAAACATGAGAATCATGTAAAAAGTTTTCAAATGAAAACAAATCAACCAATTGAAATCATAAATCAAAGTTTAAATTCAGAAACAATGTTTGATCAATAAATAGAACTTTCTTTGTAGAACTTGATCAAAGCACTCATAGAATACATTATAAACCACGAATAGATGATCCATAAGCACAAACACATAAATATCATCATATAAGTGAAATATAATGAATTCAAAGTAACAAGTCAAAACAAAATCTTTGACAAAAGAATTTCAAGAGAGGCAACAATATATCAAGCTCTTAAGCTTGTTACAACCCATATAATCATTCTAGCATCCGGTAAACATGATTTGGGAATAAACACCCAATAAACCCGGAGGGTTATATAAACACAAACCTCTCATCAAAATCAAAAAAAATTCTTGGTTTAAAATTTAAATTTGTTTTGGTACCCAAGAACTCTTGGTACCAAAAGATTTAGGGACATGACCCCTATCATTAAAGCTCAAAGCCTTAGGGTTATGAACCCTCTTAGGCACATATGGTGCACTAACATGGTCAAAACAATATTCATTCAAATGACCCTTCCGATTGCAATTTGTGCAATGAAAGAGATCCATTTGTTTTTGTGGACCATTAGCTCGTGCACGGGAATCATTTGCAAATAAAGATTTTCTTTTAAAATTATTTTGCAAATGAGAAACATTCTTAAACAATGGTCTATTTGGAACATATTGCAATTTAGAAGCTTTTTGTATATCAAAGCAAAATTTAGCAAGATGTCCAAACCTACCACAAACATCACATTTAAACTTTTGTGGTCTTTTAAAATCATTTGGTAAAAGTGAAGTCTTTTTCAAATCATAGCAAAATTTTACCAAATGGCCAAAACGACCACAATGATCACACCTGAACACACTAGCATGCTTATGATGAACTTTATGAGAATGAGCATGTGAATGTGTAAGTGTACAAGATGAAGAAGCTACATGAGATGCACAAGGATCATTAGAATTCTTAAGTTTGTGTGCATCATAACAAAACTTAGCTAAATGACCTTGACGGCCGCAAATAGAACACTTATAAGTTTTGCTATACATGTGTGCATAATGAGTGGATGATCTTGATTTAGCACACATATCCATAAGCTTCTTATGATTATTAATGCATGTTTTCAAAGTTGAATCTAAAGATGAAATACTATTTTTCATAAGATTCAAATCTTCATTTTTAGGCACATATGCATTTTTAGAAGTAGAACATAAATAGTCATTTATAAAAGAAGCTGTATTATTTTGTATGTTCTTTACTTCTAACATGGCATTATCTCTTTCATGAGTTAAACTAGCAACGTTTGAAGTTAAAGAAACATGATCCAATTTTAATTTTTCATTGTTTTCTTTAAGGATCACATTTTCATTAGAAATAGTTTCAAACTTAGATGCTAACAACTCATGATCGGATTTCAAAATTTCATGCTTGCTTTGTAAATTAATGAAATCATTTTGCAATTTGTTAAAGGCATGTAATAATTTTTCACTAGCACAAGCAAGTTCATCATTAGGTAAATCATTAATAGATTTGAACTCGCAAACCTCACTAGGGCTATCGCCTAGTGCACGTGTGCATGACGCTCCACATGATGAACTTGAAGTCGGATCCTCCAAAGCTTGTTGGATCACCTCCAAGTCCCCTTGATGTGCTTCTATAAATTTCCAAAGTTTGTAAGCACTATCAAAATGAACAAACTTGTCAGACATAGATGAATTAAAAGCATTTAGCAAATATTCTAACAAAATATTGTTCATTGTAAACATACGATGATCATTCTTATTTCACTTGGATTTCTCCAAAGTGGGCACAATATAAGCATCATCTATAATTTCCCATAAATCAAAGTGTTTAGATTGAACAAAAAGTTTAAATCTAACATACCATTGGTCATAGGGGAAATTATCTATTCTAGGAACAATATTAATGGCATAACCTAAACCATGCATATCCATAATATAAAAGGCAAGCAAGATACAAATAAAGCTCAAAATTAGATTAGCACAATAAGCTAACTTGGATCATTAACTCAAGGCGATTAGATCTTAAATCAAAGAGCACCAAGCTCTGATACCAATTGTTAGATCCTAGAGGGGGTGATTAGGGTCTTATGCTAATCTAATTTGATTAAATGCCAATTAAAATTAATTAACAAACTATTCTTGCAAGAGAGATATACAATATGTTACAAGCAAGAATAAGCAATATGAACAAAGGAAAATATCCTAGCAATGAGATATACTATGAGATATATGCAAGGATATATAAACAACACAAGGGTAAACAAAATGAACTAGATAATGGATGAAATAAATGAGCAATGCACAATTGGCGATATAAGATAAATGCAAAAGCAAATGCGCCAATGACAAACTCAAAAACACGATATGATCAGGGAGTTCGGACCTTCCGTCCTACGTCTCCGCTCCCCACTCCCGGGGAGAAAATCCACTATCACAACCGGGTTTTCTATGTTCACCCGAATAACGTTTACACCTCACACACGATTTTCTAGCTAACCGAAAACTTTACAATCGACACTCTTGCAATCACACTCTACACCCTCACAAGTGTTGGACCTAGCCGTGTCTCCCTCAAGTGCTCAGTTACAACCTCTCCCTAGGCTCGTCAACCGATGCCACTCCTCTTGGGATGATCCCCGACTCTCACCACACACTCCTCTCGGTGTACAATTGTATTACAAAGTGAATCTCACAATTAGGCTCAATACAATAATTGATTGTTCTCAACTATGGATGAGAACACAATGAAAGCTCACACTCAATGTTACAAAATCTCACAACCCTAATATACTATGTATGCAAATACAATAAGCTCATGTGGGTGGGTGTAACAATGAGATAAAATCAAATCTAAACTCAATATAAAACTAGCTTTAATAGAAATGATAATTAACAAATAATTATAAATAAAAGCTAGAGTTGAGTTTAGGAAAACTTCTCTATAAACACAAAGAGAAAATGATGAAATATTGAAGATGAACTCTTCAATAGTTGATGTAAACTCCTCTTTGTAACAGCAAACCCAAAACAAACTTAAACCAAAACTAAACAAGCTTAAACCCTTGTTTAAAAACTTCTTTTTAAAAACTTCTTAGCTACTTGAAAGAGAATAGCAATGGGGTATTTATACCCACTCAAAATCTCAGCAAAAACCCCTAAGTAAAAGTCCAAAAAGTCCCAAAAAAAATCGGCTCAGAAAATAGCCGTTGAGAAAGCAACGGTCATATTGGCGGAGTGGCGATCGACCGGAAATTCTGGCGGTCGACCGATGCGAGATCTCGGTCGACCGGTGCGGTCGACCGACAAACTCTCTGCTGCCTACTGCCGACTGAACATATGAGCGGTCGACCGGATCGGTCGACCGAAAACTGTTACACAGAAAAAAACAGGTTTTTGAAAGCTGATTTTTGAGACTTTGGAAAATTGTTAAAAATAACAAATGAAGTCCAAAAATAATAAAACTTTGGGAAATGTATATAAACATGTAAATGAACATGTTACTAAAAGAATTTTCCAAATTGCTTTTCTCATTTGTGAAAAATCATCATTTTGCAAAATAGTTCAAAACACGAAAAAAGTAAACATGTGAATTTTGACATTTAGGCTAAACCATGTTTTAAAACTTTGCACAATGATTATATAGACTTAATAAAATATGTATATGATTATTGTTAAGTCCAAAAACTAAGTATACAGAATTTTCACAAAATTGCATATTCTATGCAACGATTTCAAAAACACAATAGTAAATATGAAATATATGATTTCATATTTATAAACATGAAAACTCAAAAACTATGTATGTATATATATAACTATATATATGCATAGAAACCAAAACTTATGTATATATATATATATATATAACTATATATATGTACGAAGGAAACCAATAAATGTGTGTGTATAGATATTGAGCTTAACGTACTTGACACACATAATATAAATCCTAAACTAAATTACCCAAGCTTGATCTTGATCTTCATTGAGCTCAACTTGGTACACGTGCGGATGAAGCTGAACTTGATCTTTAACTTCCATTTGATATGATCGTTATGGCGCAATCCATCCATCCTCCAACTACGTTGTTTGTCTATCATAAATAAGAAAACACAAATACTAGACAAACAACATTAGTGATAAATTTGTTTGTTAAACATCATCAAAACAAGAAGGCCAACAACCTAATCATACCACACGCCATTTGATTCATCTTCTTCCAAACCTTCTCTTCAATAGCATCTGATTTACCATCTAACTCCAAGGTATCCTCCAAATTCTACGCGTTCAGCAAATCCAAAACCTCGCATCTCCATAATCTAAAGTTGTTTGTACTATTAAACTTCTCCACATCTATCTTCATAGAGTGGATATTCAATCTCTGAATGCTCTTCGCACTAGAAGCACCACCCTCGACACCCGAAGCACCTTCTTTCCCCGACATCTTTCTCAACGCACCAACGAACGAAGAATAGATCCAAAACTGAAAAGATAGAGTCTTTACCAAAGATTCCACCTTTATCACCAAAAAAAGCTCTAGACGAGCTTTCAAATCGATATACTCCTCTAACCAAAACAGAAAACCATAGATCTAAACCTAGCTCTGATACCACTTGTTGTGCCAACAAAAATTTTGACAGAGTTTCTGGTGCATAATAAGAGAGAAAGATCATAATAAGAATTCTCGTCTCACCAAGGAAATAAGAATCTGAAGTGAATATCTTAACAAAATGAGATATCAGCTCTTCCTCTCATCAGTTCTTGGACTAACCTGTCGAGGAAAACTAATAAACTATTACAATGGCCACAAACAGCAAATCACACAAGTTTTACGTGGTTCGGCAAATTACTTACGTCCACGGGGCAAGGAGGGGGGAGATCTACTATTAGAGGGAGAGAATACAATTAGGGTTTACAACCACATAAGATCTCACAAATAAACCCTCAATCTAATCTCTCAATTCC
This sequence comes from Asparagus officinalis, assembly GCF_001876935.1. NCBI lineage: Eukaryota > Viridiplantae > Streptophyta > Magnoliopsida > Asparagales > Asparagaceae > Asparagus > Asparagus officinalis. Next base: position 39,702,987 of record NC_033796.1, on the reverse strand, counting down.
TCTCTCAAAAGGGAGGCCAAAACCCTATTTTTCTCCTCTGCTTCAGCCAAAAAACAACAACTGTTTTTCCCCAAACTGCACCTACACACGTCTGTGTTGAATCTCCTTGCATGCCAATCCGTGTTCGCCCCCTCTTTGCAGTCTCCCCTGCTTCCTCTCACCAAAATCGTACGAAACCCTAGGCAAGGGTTTTATACAGCTCAAACACGTCTTTGGTCTTCGGGTGAGCTAACAATTTGCTGGTTCTTAGCAAACATCCGTTGGATCTCCATCTCTTCACACGGTTTGTGGGCCCCCACAATTCTCTATCTATCTCCTCATGTGAAAAGACTTAGCCTTTCATGCGTTTTCACGAACCCACTGAACTCTTCATGCGGCACTCAAAAAATCGCTGAATTCCCTTGTGAACTTGTGGTGGCCCCCATACTCTATCTTCCTCTATCCAGCAATTCTCCACCTTAGCGAAGTTTTCCCAAAACTTAGCCAACACCAACCAAATCAAATGCCTCACTTGTTGTGTCCAGTACGAAGTGAAACAATTCACGACAACGGACTCAATCCACAACAAGTTAAGAACCCAAATGAGAATGCTAACACTCTCCAAATGTCAGTATCTACTCACCAAATCGATCTCACCCCCTCAAAATCAACTAATCCAAACCTACTGCATTATAAATGACTGCCTACGTATCCTCTTGCCCAAGGAATCAAATCTCACGTAGTTTACCAAAATGGCCGCTAACGACCTTAATCAAAAAGAAGAGTTTACAACTCTTCTCCAATATCATCAACTTTGTGGCTGATAGCACCTCTAATGGTCTCAAAGTATAACAAATCAAGCACCTCCACCTGAGGTGAACCAATGGCCATATCCAAACTATATCTGCCAGCTGCACTCAAATCAACCAACTCATCATCTACATCCAAATCCAAATGATCTCCAAACCGTGTCACCTCAGCTGGAATCCCAAACAATGCAGTATGATCTAGAGTAATCTCCACCTAATGTGAAGTAGCATCACTCTCCACCTGCTGTGATACCTCTATGATCTGTTCAAAACTCTTCACCTGCTGAGAGTCAATAAGCTCTCTCATTGAAGCCTCATCCAAAGTGACACAGCCAGACCTATCTTCCAATGGAATTTTACCTCTAATCATAGCAGTTGATAATTCTTTAATAGGATGACCTAAATATGTCGAAGACTCAGTCCAGAAACTCTTCTGTAGACTATTGCTTAACAACAAACACCGATACTCCTCCTGCAAGGCATGGTTCTCCAAAATTTCCACCCTATCTAGTTGCCCCAAGATTTCCTTTCCAATGAAGTGTCTCGAAATATCGTGAGCTCGGCTCCAATATAGAAACAGGTCCATCTTGTACCTCCTACCAAAACCAGAATGGAGTACCTTCACCATTCTATCTATCACACACTTCTTCAATCTGTTGGATACTACTAGGACTTTCTCTAAAGGGGATTTGGTTATAATCCAAACACGCCTAGAACAGCCACTAATAAAGGAAACCAAATATCCATTTCCTCCCAATGATGCCTCATTGGAAGGCCCCCAAACATCCATGTGAACCCCATCTAAAAGACCCTTTGTGCGGTGAATAGAGGTGCTAAACTTCACCTCGGTATTCTTGTTCATACCAAAGTATTCACTGGATTTCAAATTGTAGATCTTTGTACCCTCTATCAATCTATGCAACGAATCAATACTGGAATGACCAAGCCCTAAATGCCACAGTCTAGTCAAATCAATAGAAGTCGTCACTTCTCCACCTGTCACTATACCTCCAGTCAAATAATATAAGTTATTCCTCCTGACGACCTTCATCACAATCTGAGAGTCTTCCACAATCTTGAGAACCATGTCCTTAATTCGAACATTCAGACCTTCTCTAACCAAAGCTCCAATCGAGATCAAGTTCTTCCTCAAGGAAGAAATATATCTCACATCATATAACTCCCTAAAATTCCCGTCAAACATCTTGATGTGAATTTTTCCTATTCTAAGGATCTGGCATGCACGATTATCAGCCATGTACACTACACCACTATCCAGCTTTTCAAAACTAGAGAACCATTCTCTTCTAGGGCATACATGATAGGTCGCACCACTATCCAACATCCATTAAGATTTCTCCGAATAGCTATCTGTAGGACTGATAGAAAGTGAATAAATAGAAGAGTCAGAAATATTACCATCCGATATAATGATGTTTGCTTCTGATAATAGTTGCTTCCCTTTTCCCTTCTGCTTATTCTTCATCCATTCGTCGAGCTTTGGGCAGACTTTCTTTCAATGACCAGTCTCCTTGCACCAAGCACACTGATCTTTTTCAATTACAGGATGTCCTACTCTAGACCATGACTTTCAATTCTTCCGCTTTGGACCCTTCCCTCTTGCAGCCAACGCCTCTGCTACCAGCTTCACTGAAGTTTCCTTATCCTTCTTTCGAAGCTGATAATTCACAAGTGTAGCAGTCACCTCACTTTGGTTCACTTTTTGCTTCTTCGTACCTTCTTCTCTCAACATTACATATATAATTCATTTTTCTAGTTTCTTCAATAGTAGTATCAAAGCCATGAATAATTTGAATAGGATGCCATCGCGCTGTATTCCTATATTGGATGAGAAGAATTATTACCGATGGAGAGTACAGATGAATGCGTTGCTTGAATATCAAGATATATTGGATGTCATAGAGAACGAAGTTGTCAATCTCGCAGATAGCACAAGTGAAAGCGAGAAGAAAGCCTACTATTAGATCAAGAAGAAGGATGGAAAGACGTTATTTGACATCCATCGAGGAGTGAATGATTCAATTTTTGAGAAGATTGATGGAGCAACTACGGCAAAACAAGCGTGTGATATTTTGGAGACATCGTACCATGGAGTTGAAAAGGTGAACAAAGTTAGGCATCAAATATTGAGATGTTAATTTAAAATTTTGCAGATGGAACCTGCTAAAAGTGTTACAGATTATGTGAATCGAGTACTTGCTTTGCCAAATTAAATAAAAATAAACAGAGTGAAAGTTGCAGATTTAACAATTGTTGATAAGATATTGTGATCTCTTACAACAAAGTTTGATCATATCATGGTGGCAATCAAAGAATCGAAGGATTTGTTTAAGATGACAGTTGATGAGTTGATGGGCGCCCTACAAGTTCATGAACAACACATGAACAAGAGGGCAACCGAGAAGCCCCTTGACAAAGCTTTTCAAAGTCAAACTTTCATAAAAAATAACAAAGGAGCACATGATAAAAGAAACTAGATAAGAGGAAATTTCCATGGTAGAGGCCGAGGATATGAGAACTACAACATCTGAGGACACAGATACTACAATAGTCGAGGATGTGGTAGTTATAACAACAATAAAAGATGTCACGCCCCACTTTCCAAAATACCGAGAATCGAAACGTGAACAAGCCCACGACGTATTAGGCCGAGGAGAAATAAGTACTAGACCATTTCTACTCAATCTAATACGCTAATGTCAAGAAATAAACAATGCGAAGTCACAGGTCCCCGATCACAATTAGCAAGAATATAATGAACAACACATAATAGAAAATAGACATATAATCAAAAGTAGATCATCCGAGACACAAAATATGGGTCAAACATGCCCTTATTACAAAACAGTCCAAATAAGTACTAAAGAAATATAAAAATACACCGTTCAACAGGAATAGAAAGGAAGTACTGCACAAAAAAAACTAAGGACCATCAACTAAGAAAAGATAACTGAGCTTCAGCCTATTCTTCAACTCTGTCTCCAAAGCACTCCTGCTGAGAATATCCCGACTCTGGCACATCACCAAGCTGGTCTGTCCGTCATCTAAATCTGACGTACACCATAGAAAATAGGTGTACATCAGCATGCATGGCACACGATAAGATCCCACATGAAAGAAATGAAATGGTCGAATGACCAATGCAATGCTAGTAATAATGAATAGAAACATGCAGCTGGAATACTAATAAGCTAGATGCAATCCACCACTAGCGTATAACAATCAGAAGAATCTAAAATCAACCAGTAATATAGGTCATACTACTAATTATCCTATAATAGGTCGCTGGTCCACATCTCACATAGAGTCAACGTTCATATTACCGGATAACTGACTGTTCATAAATCCCCTACATGCATCCAATCCCGCTATACATGCGGCCAGAGGACTACACGTAAATCGTTTTTTGCCTGGTCCGAACTCAAGCAAGACTCGGGTGACGAATTAAATTCCCACTAACCAAAGTGATGTACACACTTTACTTTGGTCCTACAAACCAACCACAGTGGCGACACCAACCACTGGTGCGATCCTGGAAGATACATCAACAGTCACATCCGATCACATGAACCAAGACTTCCCAATCACAACACTTCTCGTTTTTCTAAGTCAATAATCATAATCCATACTAGATTTCTGGTTCACCTCCTAATTTTAGTCAACGCACCCACACATGTCACTAAGTCTGTTCATGACGCACGAAGCCACTAAGTCATGAACTACTAATGGTACTCAATCATAACCAGAAAAATAATAAATACAGGTATTTCTATGCAAATAAAACATGGTATGTCACGTAATTAAAATAAGAATCATGAAATTGACGGATGATTTGCACATAAAATGTCGCGGTCAACAACCACTCATCACACGTCTATAAACTAAATTAATTCAAAATAAATAATTTTTTGCAAAATAAATTCCTTTCAAATTGTCTCTCGCCATGATTATTCTAAAAAAATCTTTTAAAATAATAACTTCATAAATTCAAAAATAATCTTTTTACAAGATAAATTCTCATTAATTCAAAATAATCTATTTTCCCAAAATGATTTCTTTTAAAAATATTTATCATTCTAAAATGATCTCTTCCACAAAATAAATTCTAAAAAATATTATAATTATTCTAAAATAATCTCGTTGTCAAAATAAATTCTTTAATCTATTATAATTATTCTAAAAATATTATTGATCACATAATTACAATTTATTTAATATTATTCATCAAATCCACGCAAATAATTATATCACAAATTAACATAAGCAGATAATTCACAATTTTATCGACAAACCCATGCAGATAATTATTAACATATCTAAAATGACAAAAAAATCATAATAAATATAAAAATTCAGATTTGAGCAAGTGGGATCTTTCCTGCGAGGCTAAGGGGCCTATGGACGTGGC
>NC_033796.1:39679563-39697517 GCF_001876935.1 Asparagus officinalis | reverse complement strand
GGGCGGTTTGTGGGGCCGAGGTGGATGAGCAGAGCATGAGGGGAGGCAGCTTGGAGGAGACAGTGAAGGGCTGAGGGCGGGGCATGAGAGAGAGGAGAGAGAAGAGAGAAGAGAGAAGAGAGAAGAGAGAAGAGAGAGAGAAAGAAAACGAGAGAGAGGAGGGGGTCTGGCGGCGTGAAAAGAGAGGAAAGGAAGAGAGAGAAAAAGATCTTAAATAGGAGAGAGGATTAGAGTTTAACGAAAATATTAAAAAAATTAATTACGTATTAAATTAAATAATTATGAAAAAATATTTGCAAAATAATACGTACTAGTTACACTAATGCAACAGATTATACAAAATAATATGTAATAGTAATAATAATCTCACAATGTATTATACAAAATAATATGTAATAGTAATAATAATCACACAACGTAATATACAAAATAATACATAATAGTAATAATAGCACAACAGATTATACAAAATAATACGTAATACTAACGATGACACAACGGATTAATTCAAAAGTTTTTACTATACTAAGTTAATTTATAATTATCTAAATCATTAAATAAATATAAAATTGGATTTTAAATCATAGAAAATATAAATATCTATTTGAAAATAATAATTGAATATTTTAAAATACCAAAAAATTATTTTAACTAGTATTAAAAATTTATGGTCATTACATTCTACCCTCCTTAAAACAAATTCCGCACTCGGAATTAAAATAAGAAAGAACCCAATGATAGAGATATAGAAAAAGAGGCTCAACTCAACGCATATAGAGAAGAATTCAAAAGAAATTGCATATCCATAAGTAGAGCGTGAGAAAAACACAAGTCGAAATATAGACACAAATACTAAGTTATCACAATATAAATATACAATTCATTATAATAAAAACACTAGAGATATATGAATATAAATATACTAAGTTATCACAATATAAATATACAATTCATTATAATAAAAACACTAGAGATATATGAATATAAATATACAATTCACTATAATATACAATTCATTATAATAAAAACACTAGAGATATATGAATATAAATATACAATTCACTATAATAAAATACTAAGTTATCACCATAGACATAAAATAATATTTAGTCATATAACATAAATATAAAACATGTATAACACACATATAGAAAAGTAATAAAAATATTCTATACAAAGCATCATTTATATATAATATTCTAAAAATAAAGAAGATGAAAAAAATATAAATGTAAATTCACATATTATACATATATTGCATGAAACATGTTATGAGAATGCATTAATATAAGTTATATTGGCAAGTCAAATACAAAGTCAAACAAGCAGAATATGATAATAACAGTTAATAGTAATAGGTATATAGTATAAATCAATAATGTATAGTTAGAGGATATAAAATAAGCAGGAATAATGATAAAGCAGAAGTATAAAAAGCACGCAAATCATCAAAGGAATATATATAATATAAAGTCATAAGAAAGTCTAGTATGTAGTATAAATAATAAGAATAATGTAAGTATAACATAAAGAGAGTGAACATATATTGAAAAAAGATTACATAGGTATAAAGAAGCATGTATATAGTAAATAAAATAGTTGATACATATCAAATTATAAAATAACACAACATTTAGGCATAGGCAAAAATATTAGTATCAGTTAACATAGTTTAATAACAAAGAAGTCAATATACAATTATAAAAAAAATATAATTTCAACATGATATTATTTACATAGTATCATAAAAGAACACATCACAGTGTTAAAATGTAATCTATAACACAGAATTAGCAAAACAGAACAAATATATATAACATACAAAAATATAATACAAACAATTGTCAATCACTAGAAAATATGATAAAGTATATCAACTCAACAATATAAATAATTAAAAAACATAAAGAAGATAAAAAGATTACAACAAAATGTAAATCACTCATACGTAAGCAGATGATAAATATGATAAAACACAAAAATATAAAAACATAATACAATTAACAGATGAATTATATGCAAGCAAAAGTAAAAGAAATATTTGAAGAGTATGTGAGCAAACAAAATAGCAAAGAATCAATCGTATATATAGTTTAGATAAATATAAGGGACAATATAAAAGACATGGAAATAATAAAAATATCAAATCACTATAGATATATCATACAATTAGTTAGTAGAATAACCATTCAAGATATACAAAAGTAAAATTACAAACTACCACATGAATACAATCAGCAAATCACATTCAACCAAATAAGACATATAAGACACAAATTCTGAAAAATAAAAATTTGCAATTATGTTAAAAAGGTTCAAAGATAGTATTATGGCAACATATGTTTAAAACAACCAAAACATAAACACACATAAGAAAATATAGATATAATAATCAAAAAATAGCAAATAGTAAAGATAGAACATGATGATAAATTTAATAAAAATAGTTGTAGTTATAATCAGTAATTTTTTAGAACATATGACATTAAATAATTATCATACAATGCACAATACTAAGTCACGTATTAAGAAATAATATGACAAATAAAATCATCATATATAATAGCCATTAAAAATGAAAGCACATACATAATAATAAGCGTACAAAAGTCTGAATACTCATAGTACTAAACATGCTAACAAGATAAATTATGATGGAAATACTCATAAAATATTATATGATAAAATAAACATAAGAGTAATAAGTGATTCAAAATAATATATTATATAATACATAATAGGGACATAATTATATATATTCGACAAATAATATGATAACTCAGAAATATTAAAAATATTCATAAGGTAAAATAATAAATATAAAAAAGATACAATAATAATAATCATTACTGTTTAAAATTAATTTAGATGTAGCAATATATTACATAGTAGTTAAAATCACATAAATACAATCAGCATAAAGTACATACTACTAATTTTAGTAATAAGTTGAATATAGAATCATCAATCTTAAAAATCAATGTATTCAAATAAGTAACGAAACAATTGATAGCATAAAGCTAAAAAAAAATTAACACATACAAAAATCGTTGAATACACTGAAACATAAATGTTATTTGGAATTATCTTTTATATAAAAGAATAATAACTAATGAAACGATATAATGTATCAAAATCCTATATAATTAGTAACTCAAACTCTAAAATTAACAATATGAATAATTTCTTGAATATCAAAATAGAAATACATTGATCTTAGAAATAACTGAACCAATATGAACATACTAAAACAACCTAACAAGACAAAACTGACTGATAAGGTAACTATGTACTGAAAATGTTGTGAGTTGAAAAATAAAGAATAACAATATAATGTATATGTAGAATATTAAAATCATGAACTTATTAATGTATATCACTAAAAGTACGAACAATATACAATAATCTAAAATATAAGTAAATAATAGATGGTATGATAGAAAAAGCATACACATACATAATTTAGATATGCAAAAATATATTAATCATAATAAAATAATCTAAATATCAGATACGTTATGTGATGTATATGTGAAATCTAATGACATGATTTGGACAATTGAAAATGTATAGGTAATGATATATATTTTAATGAAAAACATACAATATTACACTGTGTGTGATATATAAAATAATATAATAAATAATATAGAAATTAATATAATTAAACGATATATAAGTCAAATTAAAGAAAACATAGTGTAAAAATAATAACACATAAAATAACGACCGGTACAAGAAAAGATAAGTTAGAGGAAGAGAGCGTGTAGTCGCGAAGCGACGAGACAAGAACAGTGGGAAGCCCCGGAGTCAAAAAGTGATAAGATAGGGGCAACGATATAATTTATCGAGATGATAGAATAAGGGCTAACTATAGTCTTACGGATGAAATATGATATGCGTCTAAATTTTGTATTATATTCTCACTGGTAGGAGCTTTGGACCGTGACTTGCGTGGGCCACCAAAAAAACCTGTCACGCTCCGCTTCCCAAAATATCAAGAATCAGAACGTGAACAAGCCCGTGATATATTAGACTGAGGAGAAATAAGTACTAAACCCTTTCTACTCAATCTAATACGCTAAGCGTCAAGAAATAAACAATGCGAAGTCACAGGTCCCTGATCACAATTAACAAGAATATAATGAATAACACATAATAGAAAATAGACATATCATCAAAAGTAGATCACCGAGACATAAAATACAGGTCAAACATGCCCTTATTACAAAACAGTCCAAAAAAGTACTAAAGAAATATAAAAATACATCGTTCAACAGGAATAGAAAGGAAGTATTGCAAAAAAAAAAAAACTAAGGACCTTCAACTAAGAAAAGATAACTGAGCTTCAGCCTATTCTTCAACTCTGTCTGCAAGGCACTCCTGCTGAGAATATCCTGACTCTGGCACATCTCCAAGCTAGACTTGTCCGTCCTCTAAATCTGACGTACATCATAGAAAATAGGTGCACCTCAGTGTGCATGACACACGGCAAGATCCCACATGGAAGAAATGAAACGGTCAAATGACCAATGCAATGTTAGTAGTATGAATAGAAACATGCAACTGGAATACTAATAAGCTAGATGCAATCTACCACTAGCGTATAACAATCAAAAGAATCTAAAATCAACCAGTAATCTAGGTCATACTACTAACCATCCTATAATAGGTCGCTGGTCCACATCTCACATAGAGTCAACGTTCATATTACAAGATAACTGACTGTTTACAAATCCCCTACGTATATCCAATCCCGTTACACATGTGGTAAGAGGACTATACGTAAACCATTTTCTGCCTGGTCCGAACTCAAGCAAAACTCGAGTGATGAATTAGATTCCCACTGACCAAAGTGATGTACACACTTCACTTTTGTAAGACCTCGTAGATTTTTGAGTATGTATATGTACGTCAGTAATGAGGTTGAGTGTGCTAGATACCAATCATATGCAGCAGAGTCAGAGTATACAGTTTCTAGTCCATGAGTCGACCCATGACTGTCATGAGTCGACTCACGAAATCGAGTCCTGTTGTTATTTAGTCTCTGCTGAGTCGACTCATTATATCATGAGTTGACCCATGAGTCATGAGTCGATCCACGACTGCCATGAGTCGACTCATCGGGGTTTTTCTGGTTTTCTGAGTCGGGTTTGTTTGGGTTTCGGGTCGGGTTTCATCCACTCATATATGTTTCTCCCCACCCGAAAACACTCTTGTTCATCAGAAAACCCTAGAGAAACCCTAGCCTCTTCTCCCCCTCTAAACCCTAGCTCGTTTTTGGGATTTCTTGGGCGATTTTTGGGGATTTTCAGCAGCTTTTCGTGGATTGCAGCGAAGGGGATTGTTCATCATCACTTTTGAGGCGAGTAGCATCTCGCCCAACCCTTCTCCCATCTTTCTAATTGTTTACAACTGTTTTCCATAAGTTTTATTGAGCCTAAGACTTATTTTCAAGTATAAATCAACATCTTTGTTAGGCTTAATGCTAGAGATCATGTATTTCTGATTTTAAATCCCCACTAACAAGTTTTTCATGAAAACCCAGATCTGGAATTTTATTTAAAGAATAAAAATGTGAGTTTTATTTTGATTAAATGCTTTCTTTCATGTATAGGAGTTAAATGTTAGATTTAACCTACAAGAAAATCGTTTCTCATAATAAATATGTTTTTCTCACTGTATTATAGTCGAGAATCGATGGCTATAGAAGTGTAGATCAGAAAAATGGAAGTGTGGATCGGGTTGAACAAGTTACAGTTGGGAGAAATGCTTTGTTCAGCCCGTGAGTCGACCCACGGCTCATCATGAGTCGACTCAACAGGTTGAGTCGACCCATGACTGTCATGAGTCGACTCCAAAGTCTAGTTGTGTTGTCTTTTTTGTTTTTGCTGAGTCGACTCGTCAGTATACGAGTCGACCCATAAGTCATGAGTCGACCCACGACTGGCATGAGTCGACTCATGAAGTCCTTTCCTGCTATTATTTGTGTTCTGCTGAGTCAACTCATATTGAGCACGAGTCGACTCATCACAGTTTTTTTTCTCTTTCTGTTTCGTTCGTGCTTCCGTTTAAATCATCTGCTGTATTTATATATACATGTATGTATACAGTGTTTACATATTTCAAGGGTACTATCTACCACGTTTGGACTTGAGGAGTACCTTGTTTATTGAGTATTTATTTGCAGTGAATATGATTTCACCTATATATGTGAGATGACCTTTCGGACACAAGTTTAAGTCAGTACAATAGGGTATGTACGGGTATAAGACATGCATACTTTCTTATACGCAGTCCTCGTGCTGAACTATAATCCATCAAAGTCCTCGTGTTGGACTATAATCCATTAAAGTCCTCGTGTTGGACTATACTTTATTTTAATCATGTTTTAGACTTTTGCTAAACCTTGAGCATGTTACGTAATCAAGTTGGGTACCTGATATATTGTATTAGGCTGGGACATGATAGCTACCTAGGTTGTTCACGACACCTATTGTAGCTTTGTCATGTTTACACTTTATTGGTAGAGATGAGTATGTATTCTTTTCTTTATTTATTTCTTATGACCAACCTCGGGTTTAATATTTAGGGATCTACAATTTGAGATACAAGGTATATACATGAGGGTTTCCTTGTTTGGATTATTTCGCTCGACGTACCTATGCTCGTGTTGTATTTCCCTAAGTACTATGTATTATCTGTATTTTCATACAACGAGCCCTATCCCTTGGGGTTGGTTGTGATGTTGCTCGCTAGCGTTTTGACGCTCGTTAGCGTTTTGACGCTCGTTGTCCCTCCCCCTTTCTGGTAACGAGTCAGGAGCCCGGAGAGTCGCAGGTTGACGGCGATGCACTTTAGCTTCAGCCATCTATTTTAGTTATATTTTCTTTGAGCTCCACTGTAGACTTCTGTTTAGACATTTGAGAGTTTTATTCTAGAAGTTGTAAAGGCTGTGTGCCTTATTTTCTCTTGTCAGACATTTTATATTTGAGACTTGATGAGAACTCCAGTTTATTTATTTCAGACATTTATTTGTACTCCAACATATTAGATGGTGAAATATTAATTTGATCTCTATTATTTCATCAGTTGATTCTTGTATAACCTTTTACTTGCTTTGTACTACACCTGTTGTTGATTCCACTAGAGAGATAGAAATTGTGATGGTGAACGTATATCTCAAAATTTTGAGAATTTTTTTTTTATGACAACTATTTTTGCTTAAAGTACATGTGTGAATACTATGTGATGTGAAAATCATATTGTGATGAACTATGTATGTACGTCTACTTTGACTCATGAACCTTATTTTTCTTATGATCAGAGAGATGGCAGGACGTAGGAGACCCCGCACTCGAAGGGCCGCTCAGGCAGAGCCCCAGCAGGCCCCACATGAGCCGCAGCAGGCTCCACCCGAGCAGGAGTAGGCACCACCAGAGCCGCAGTAGGCTCCTCAGTATTTGGTGGATATCATAGCTCCCCTTATTGCCAGGATGACAGCCATTGAAGAGTTAGTAACGACTCACATAGCACCACGGACACCACCACCACCGGTAGCTCAGCAGCAGGGGATACCAGCCATCCCGATCAGAGAGAGAGACCCAGAGGTAGCACCTGCAGTTATTCCACTAGCGGTACCAGACAGAGTCACGGATCAGGAAGCTTGGCTCCGTATAGTAGAGAGGTATCAGAAGATGAGGGCACTCGAGTTCCAGGGGTCACCAGACCCTCTTGTAGCACACAAGTGGAAGGAGGATGTGAGCAATATACTTGACATACTCAGTGTAAATTCGGTCCAGAAGCAGAGGTTGGCATCCTACAGTCTGAAGGGAGATGCCGGGAGATGGTACCGATTACAGTTTACCCCAGAGCAGAGGATGACCCTCACATGGGAGGATTTTATCTACTTCTTTGATGGGCAGTATATTTCTTCCGCAGCCCGGACTGGGAAGGAGCTTGAGTTGTCCCGGATGACTCAGGGGGACATGACAGTGGCAGATTATGAGAGCCGGTTTATGAAGTTGCTGCATTTTACGGGTATGTGGCAGACAGGAGAGTGTCAAGCTCAGATGTTTTTAGCAGGGCTACGCCCTAATCTCCGCCGGTACCTCATCTCGAGGAGATTCTATTCCGTTAGGGAGGTAGCTGAGGCCGTCACCTCACAGGAGATTGAGACTACTATGTTCCTGAAGGACAAGGAAGGGAAGACCAAGGCAGGGCAGAGTGGGGATAAGGGTAAGAACAAGAGACCTTTGACAGGGCATCAGCATCAGCAACAGCAGGGCCCTCATAAGAAGTGACCCCATCAGGATTAGAGAGCGCATCAACAGCGCAAGTTCTAGGGATCTTGTTTTAACTGCCACAAGGTCGGACACAAGGCATCAGAGTGTCGTAGTGCACCAGCAGGAGCTCAGCAGGGCAGGGGCCCGAACCACTACCAGCAGCGACAACAGGGCAGAGGTCAGGGTCAGCAGCCCAGGCTTGAGACACCGCCAGCGACGCAGAGGGTAGAGGGATAGGTTCGAGCAGTCCAGGAGGCTCCCAGGGGCAGATTATCCTATATTCTCCAGCATTAGCAGCAGAGCAGTCTTCAGCTACAGGCAGAGTATATGCAGTGGTTCCCCATGATCACGGTGCCAGCGGAGCAGTTGTGGAGGGTACGTTCCTTATGAATTCCTTTCCTGCCCGTATTCTTTTCGATTCGGGAGCTTCGCATTCTTTCATCTCGCATGCATTTATGGCTAGACTCCAGCTCGTAGCTCAGCCCCTAGACACCCCTTTATCAGTCTCCACCCCTTTAGGTGAGGTATCGCTTCTGGAGAGCGTTTGTAGGAGGTGTACCATCAGTTTAGACGAGTCGGAGTTCATAGTTGATCTGATAGTTCTGCATATGTCCGAGTTTGATGTCATTCTTGGTATGGATTGGTTATCGTCCTACCATATTAGTATTGACTGTTTTGCGAAGACAGTCAGGTTGCGAGCGTCCGATGGGTCCGAGATGATTGTGGCCACTTCTCAGGCCAATCGCTTTGCGGAGTCATTTCTGGCGTTCATCGATGAGGTGATACTACGGGATCAGAGTTCTGATTTGTTAGAGACTCGAGTTGTCTCGGATTATCAGGATGTCTTTCAGGACATACCTGGGTTACCTCCTGTGAGAGAGGTTGAGTTTTGTATTGAGTTGCAGCCGGGCACAGCCCCGATATCCCGCACACCCTATCACATGGCACCAACTGAGATGAGAGAGCTTCAGACCCAGTTGGACGAGTTGTTAGCTCAGGATTTTATTCGTCGGAGTCATTCTCCGTGGGGCGCGCCAGTCCTCTTCGTGAAGAAGAAGGACGACAGTATGAGATTATGTATAGATTATCGGGAGTTGAACAAGGTCAATATCCGGAATAGGTACCCACCGCCTAGGATTGATGACTTGTTCGACCAGTTGCAGGGAGCGCGATTTTTCTCGAAGATTGATCTTCGTTCTGGCTATCATACCGCTTTCCTCACGCGCTATGGATCTTTCGAGTTCTTGGTCATGCCATTTGGGTTGACCAATGCACCCGCGGTCTTCATGGACTTGATGAACCGGGTTTTTCGTCCATTCTTAGATCAGTTCGTGATTGTTTTCATCGACGACATCCTCATTTATTCGAGATTGGAGGCAGAACATAAGCAGCACCTCCGTTTAGCTTTGCAGACCCTACGGGAGCACCAGCTATACGCCAAGTTCAGCAAGTGCGAATTTTGGTTTTCAGAAGTGAGATTTCTCGGCCACATCATCAGCAGAGAGGGCATATCAGTAGACCCAGCCAAGGTTACGGCAGTGCTTGATTGGGAGCCACCAAAGACAGTGACAGAGATTCGCAGCTTTTTGGGATTAGCAGGCTACTACAGGAAGTTCATCCAGGACTTCTCGAAGATTTCGACGCCACTTACACGCCTTACGAAGAAGGGTGTACAGTTTATTTGGAGCGCAGAATGCCAGAAGGCCTTTGATATCTTGAAGACTAAGTTGACCTCAGCACCAGTTTTGACTATCCCGAGAAACGACAGGACATTCGTCGTTTACATAGATGCATCATTGGCAGGATTAGGAGGCGTCCTTATGCAGACTTAGAGAGTAGTAGCTTATATCTCACGGCAGTTGAGAGTGCATGAGCAGAACTATCCCACTCATGACTTGGAACTAGCAGCAGTGGTATTTGCACTGAAGTCATGGAGGCACTACTTGTATGGAGTGCAGTTCGATCTATTCACAGACCACCAGAGTATGAAGTATCTATTCTCTCAGAAGGAACTCAACCAGAGGCAGCGGAGGTGGATTGAGTTTATTAAGGACTACGAGTTTGCGTTTTAGTATCACCCGGGGAGGGCGAACGTCATAGCAGATGCTTTGAGTAGGAAGCGTCAACATCAGATTGCGGCTTTGAGGTGCTCATTGCACCGAGACCTTCTCACTCTTAGCCAGTTTGATTTTAGACCTGAGTTTGGCGGTACTAGTGTATTTTTGGGAGCCATATCAGTGGAACCAACTTGGAGCGGCAGAGTGGTTAGAGCTCAGTTGGAGGACTCTTGGATTCAAATCCGTAAGGAGGAGATTTCCAAATAGCCTAAGGCCGATTGGACCATTGGAACAGATGGAGGTCTACGGATGAAGGGTAGATTGGTTATGCCAGCCAGTGCAGGGCTGAAGAGGGAGTTGTTTGATGAGGCACACCGTACTCGATACACAGTACATCCAGGGACCACAAAGATGTACAAGGACCTAAAGAGGCACTTTTGGTGGAGTGGTATGCGCAGGGAGATTTCAGAGTATGTGGCGAAGTGTTTTACCTGCCAGCAGGTAAAGGCGGAGCACCAGAGACCAGCAGGCACACTTCATCCGTTGCCTATCCCAGAATGGAAGTGGGCGGACATTTCTATGGACTTTATTGTAGGGTTGCCCAAGTCAAGGAAGGGGAATGATTCAGTTTGGGTCATTGTGGACCGGTTGACGAAGTCAGCACATTTTATCCTAGTAAGGACTACTTATACAGTTGAGGCGTATGCGAGGATTTTCATTCGGGAGATTGTTCGACTTCACGGAGTTCCGGATACGATCGTGTCGGATCGAGGATCGGTTTTCACTTCGCATTTTTGGAGGAGTTTTCATGATTCATTTGGCAGCAAGCTATCTTATAGCAGTGTATTCCACCCACAGACAAATGGTCAGACGGAGAGGGTGAACCAAGTGTTGGAGGACATGTTGCGAGCATGTGTCATTGATTTCCAAGGCAGCTGGGAGGATCATATCCCACTGATAGAGTTCGCTTATAACAATAGTTATCAAGCGACTATCGGTATGGCTCCGTATGAGGCACTGTACGGGAGACCTTGTAGATCACCGATATGTTGGGCAGAGCCTGAGGATAGTTTGATGCTTGGACCAGAGCTTGTGAGGCAAACTACCGAGAAGGTAGCGTTGATCAGGGAGGACTAGATCTTCCAGCTTCTATGTCTAGTATACACAATGTATTTCATATTTCTATGCTCAAGAAGCACTTGCATGATGAGGAGCGGCAGCGAGTGTTGGATGCACCGGAGATTGAGCTTCGGGATGATTTATCGACTATTGAGATCCCAGTGTCCATACTTGCTAGAGAAGTCAAGAGACTCAGGAACAAGGTGATTCCATTGGTGAAAGTTCAATGGAATAGAGGTGGAGTTGAGGAAGCTTCTTGGGAGCGCGAGGAGGACATGCGACGCGACTACCCACACTTGTTCGAGCAGGTAAAACTAATTAAAGTATTTATTATATGACTTCTTACTTGTATATTTATATCTATATATGTTGATACTTATATTTAACACTAGAATGAGGGTATTTTTACTTAATTCTTAATCTTACGGAACACATGGTATATACATGGGGGGTTCCTTGTTTGGATTTTTCGCCCGACGTACTAGTTCCGTTAGATTTGGGGTTAAGTAAGAATATTATCATTTTAGATCGTTAAGTATGAATGTCGCTATGTGCTAACTAGCATTCATTATTGCGAAATGTATATGTGTGTGGGTTAGATTAGACCCTTATCATGTTTTCAAGTATCTTTATGAGTTAGATGTGATTTCCTGAATTTCGAGGACGAATTTTTTTTAAGGGGGGAAGAATGTAAGACCCCGTAGATTTTTGAGTATGTATATGTACGTCAGTAATGAGGTTGAGTGTGCTAGATTTCAATCATATGCAACAGAGTCAGAGTATACAGTTTCTAGTCCATGAGTCGACCCATGACTGTCATGAGTCGACTCACGAAATCGAGTCCTGTTGTTATTTAGTCTCTGCTGAGTCGACTCATTATATCATGAGTTGACCCATGAGTCATGAGTTGACCCACGACTGCCATGAGTCGACTCATCAGGGTTTTTCTGGTTTTCTGAGTCGGGTTTGTTTGGGTTTCGGGTCGGGTTTCATCCACTCATATATGTTTCTCCCCACCCAAAAACACTCTTGTTCATCAGAAAACCCTAGAGAAACCCTAGCCTCTTCTCCCCCTCTAAACCCTAGCTCGTTTTTGGGATTTCTTGGGCGATTTTTGGGGATTTTCAGCGGCTTTTCGTGGATTGCAGCAAAGGGGATTGTTCATCATCACTTTTGAGGCGAGTAACATCTCGCCCAACCCTTCTCCCATGTTTCTAATTGTTTACAACTGTTTTCCATAAGTTTTATTGAGCCTAAGACTTATTTTCAAGTATAAATCAACATCTTTGTTAGGGTTAATGCTAGAGATCATGTATTTCGGATTTTAAATCCCCACTAACAAGTTTTTCATGAAAACCCAGATCTGGAATTTTATTTAAAGAATAAAAATGTGAGTTTTATTTTGATTAAATGCTTTCTTTCATGTATAGGAGTTAAATGTTAGATTTAACCTACAAGAAAATCGTTTCTCATAATAAATATGTTTTTCTCACTGTATTATAGTCGAGAATCCATGGCTATAGAAGTGTAGATCAGAAAAATGGAAGTGTGGATCGTGTTGAACAAGTTACAGTTGGGAGAAATGCTTTGTTCAGCCCGTGAGTCGACTCACGGCTCAGCATGAGTCGACTCAACAGGTTGAGTCGACCCATGACTGTCATGAGTCGACTCATGAAGCCCTTTCCTGCTATTATATGTGTTGATATATGCAGATTTCAGCCCGTAAGTCGACTCACGACTCATCACGAGTTGACTCAACAGGTTGAGTCGACCCATGACTGTCATGAGTCGACTCACGAAGTCTAGTTGTGTTGTCTTTTTTGTTTTTGCTGAGTCGACTCGTCAGTATACGAGTCGACCCATAAGTCATGAGTCGACCCACGACTGGCATGAGTCGACTCATGAAGTCCTTTCCTGCTATTATTTGTGTTCTGCTGAGTCGACTCATATTGAGCACGAGTCGACTCATCACAGTTTTTTTTCTTTCTGTTTCGTTCGTGCTTCCGTTTAAATCATCTGTTGTATTTATATATACATGTATGTATACAGTGTTTACATATTTCAAGGGTACTATCTACCACGTTTGTACTTGAGGAGTGCCTTGTTTATTGAGTATTTATTTGCAGTGAATATGATTTCACCTATATATGTGAGATGACATTTCGAACACAAGTTTAAGTCAGTACAATAGGGTATGTACGGGTATAAGACATGCATACTTTCTTATACGCAATCCTCGTGCTGAACTATAATCCATCAAAGTCCTCGTGTTGGACTATAATCCATTAAAGTCCTCGTGTTGGACTATACTTCATTTTAATCATGTTTTAGACTTTTGCTAAACCTTGAGCATGTTACGTAATCAAGTTGGGTACCTGATATATTGTATTAGGCTGGGACATGATAGCTACCTAGGTTGTTCACGACACCTATTGTAGCTTTGTCATGTTTACACTTTATTGGTAGAGATGAGTATGTATTCTTTTCTTTATTTATTTCTTATGACCAACCTCGGGTTTAATATTTAGGGATCTACAATTTGAGATACAAGGTATATACATGAGGGTTTCCTTGTTTGGATTATTTCGCTCGACGTACCTATGCTCGTGTTGTATTTCTCTAAGTACTAAAACCCATAAATGTTTGTGTAAATGATTTATATTATTATGTATTATCTGTATTTTCATACAACGAGCCCTATCCCTTGGGGTTGGTTGTGATGTTGCTCGCTAGCGCTTTGACGCTCGTTGTCCCTCCCCCTTTCAGGTAACGAGTCAGGAGCCCGGAGAGTCGCAGGTTGACGGCGATGCACTTTAGCTTCAACCATCTATTTTAGTTATATTTTCTTTGCGCTCCACTGTAGACTTCTGTTTAGACGTTTGAGAGTTTTATTCTAGAAGTTGTAAAGGCTGTGTGCCTTATTTTCTCTTGTCAGACATTTTGTATTTTGAGACTTGATGAGAACTCCAGTTTATTTATTTCAGACATTTATTTGTACTCCAACATATTAGATGGTGAAATATTAATTTGATCTCTATTATTTCATCAGTTGATTCTTGTATAACCTTTTACTTGCTTTGTACTACACCTGTTGTTGATTCCACTAGAGAGATAGAAATTATGATGGTGAAACATGTTATTGCACGGTGTGGTGCATGACAGGTTTGACATTTCTGGTTTCACCTCGGACTGTAGCCTTGTGTGAACCCAGGGGCGTCACAGTTGGTATCAGAGCTCTAGTTCCAGTATCCTTAGGATCATCCTGTGTCGAGTCGTGGAACTAGGTTAGAGTTTCTTAGGATTCATGTGTAGAGTCCGCTAAATATTTCTTAGTATGAGTGAGGACGAGATATATATCTCAAAATTTTGAGAAATTTTTTTATGACAACTATTTTTGCTTAAAGTACATGTGTGAATACTATGTAATGTGAAAATCATATTATGATGAACTATGTATGTACGTCTACTTTGACTCATGAACCTTATTTTTCTTATGATCAGAGAGATGGCAGGACGTGGGAGACCCCGCACTCGAAGGGCCGCTCAGGCAGAGCCCCAGCAGGCCCTACCTGAGCCGCAGCAGGCTCCACCCGAGCAGGAGCAGGCACCACCAGAGCCGCAGCAGGCTCCTCAGTATTTGGTGGATATCATAGCTCCCCTTATTGCCAGGATGACAGCCATTGAAGAGTTGGTAACGACTCACATAGCACCACGGACACCACCACCACCGGTAGCTCAGCAGCAGGGGATACCAGCCGTCCCGATCAGAGAGAGAGACCCAGAGGTAGCACCTGCAGTTATTCCACTAGCGGTACCAGACAGAGTCATGGATCAGGAAGTTTGGCTCCGTATAGTAGAGAGGTATCAGAAGATGAGGGCACCCGAGTTCCAGGGGTCACCAGACCCTCTTGCAGCACACAAGTGGAAGGAGGATGTGAGCAATATACTTGACATACTCAGTGTAAATTCGGTCCAGAAGCAGAGGTTGACATCCTACAGTCTGAAGGGAGATGCCGGGAGATGATACCGATTACAGTTTACCCCAGAGCAGAGGATGACCCTCACATGGGAGGATTTTATCTACTTCTTTGATGGGCAGTATATTTATTCCGCAGCCCGGACTGGGAAGGAGCTTGAGTTGTCCCGGATGACTCAGGGGGACATGACAGTGGCAGATTATGAGAGCCGGTTTATGGAGTTGCTGCATTTCACGGGTATGTGGCAGACAAGAGAGCGTCAAGCTCAGATGTTTTTAGCAGGGCTACGCCCTAATCTCCGTAGCTGAGGCCGCCACCTCACAAGAGATTGAGACTACTATGTTCCTGAAGGACAAGGAAGGGAAGACCAAGGCAGGACAGAGCGGGGATAAGGGTAAGAACGAGAGACATTTGACAGGGCATCAGCATCAGCAACAGCAGGGCCCTCATAAGAAGGGACCCCATCAGGATCAGAGAGCGCATCAGCAGCGCAAGTTCCAGGGATCTTGTTTTAACTGCCACAAGGTCGGGCACAAGGCAACAGAGTGTCATAGTGCGCCAGCAGGAGCTCAGCAGGGCAGGGGCCCGAACCACCACCAGCAGCGACAACAGGGCAGAGGTTAGGGTTAACAGCCCAGGCTTGAGACACCGCCAGCGACGCAGAGGGCAGAGGGACAGGTTCGAGCAGTCCAGGAGGCTCCCCAGGGGTAGATTATCCCATATTCTCCAGCATTAGCAGCAGAGCAGTCTTCAGCCACAGGCAGAGTATATGCAGTGGTTCCCCGTGATCATGGTGCCAGCGGAGCAGTTGAGGAGGGTACGTTCCTTGTGAATTCCTTTCCTGCCCATATTCTTTTCGATTCGGGAGCTTTCACATTCTTTCATCTCGCATGCATTTATGGCTAGACTCCAGCTCGTAGCTCAGCCCCTAGACACCCCTTTATCAGTCTCCACCCCTTTAGGTGAGGTATCGCTTCTGGAGAGCGTTTGTAGGAGGTGTACCATCAGTTTAGACGAGTCGGAGTTCATAGTTGATCTGATAGTTCTGCATATGTCCGAGTTTGATGTCATTCTTGGTATGGATTGGTTATCGTCCTACCATATTAGTATTGACTGTTTTGCCTGGGTTACCTCCTATGAGAGAGGTTGAGTTTTGTATTGAGTTGCAGCCGGGCACAGCCTCGATATCCCACACACCCTATCACATGGCACCAGCTGAGATGAGAGAGCTTCAGACCCAGTTGGACGAGTTGTTAGCTCAGGATTTTATTCGTCGGAGTCATTCTCCGTGGGGCGCGCCAGTCCTCTTCGTGAAGAAGAAGGACGACAGTATGAGATTATGTATAGATTATCGGGAGTTGAACAAGGTCAATATCCGGAATAGGTACCCACTGCCTAGGATTGATGACTTGTTCGACCAGTTGCAGGGAGCGCGATTTTTCTCGAAGATTGATCTTCGTTCTGGTTATCATCAGTTGCGGGTTCGGGAGATGGATATCCCCAAGACCGCTTTCCTCACGCGCTATGGATCTTTCGAGTTCTTGGTCATGCCATTTGGGTTGACCAATGCACCCGCGGTCTTCATGGACTTGATGAACCGGGTTTTTCGTCCATTCTTAGATCAGTTCCTGATTGTTTTCATCGACGACATCCTCATTTATTCAAGATCGGAGGCAGAACATGAGCAGCACCTCCGTTTAGCTTTGCAGACCCTACGGGAGCACCAACTATACGCCAAGTTCAGCAAGTGCGGATTTTGGCTTTCAGAAGTGAGATTTCTCGGCCACATCATCAGCAGAGAGGGCATATCAGTAGACCCAGCTAAGGTTACAGCAGTGCTTGATTGGGAGCCACCATTAAAATAAGAATCATGAAATCAACGAATGATTTGCACATAAAATGTTGCGGTCAACAACCATTCATCACACATCCATAAACTAAATTAATTCAAAATAAATAATTCTTTTGTAAAATAAATAATACTTTTGCAAAATAAATTCCTTTCAAATTGTCTCTCACCATGACTATTCTAAACATAATCTTTTAAAATAATAACTTCATAAATAAAAAATAATCCTTTTACAAGATAAATTTTCATTAATTCAAAATAGTATATTTTCCCAAAATGATTTGTTTTAAAAATATTTATCATTCTAAAATGATCTCTTCCACAAAATAAATTCTAAAAAATATTATAATTATTCTAAAATATTTCTGTTGTCAAAATAAATTCTTTAATCTATTATAAGTATTCTAAAAATACTATTTATCACATAATTACAATTCATTTAATATTATTCATCAAATCCATATAGATAACTATATCACAAATTAACATAAGCAGATAATTCACAATTTTTTTAATAAGCCCACACAGATAATTATTAACAGATCTAAAATTATAGATAATTTATAATAAATACAAAAATTCAGATCTGAGCAAGTGGGATCTTGCCTGTGAGGCTAAGGGGTTTGTAGACATGGTGGCGGAGGGCTACTGGAGCAGCGGTCGGAGA
>NC_033796.1:39640401-39679218 GCF_001876935.1 Asparagus officinalis | reverse complement strand
CATGAGAGAGAGAGGAGAGAGGAGAGATAAGAGAGAGAGAGAGAGAGAAAGAAAATGAGAGAGAGAAGGAGGGGGTCTGGCGGCGTGAAAAGAGAGGAAGGGATGAGAGAGAGAAAAAGATCTTAAATATGAAAGGGGATTAGGGTTTAACAAAAATATTAAATAAAAAATAATAATTAATTTCATATTAAATTAAATAATTATGAAAAAATATTTGCATAATAATACGTACTAGTTACACTAACACAATAGATTATACAAAATAATACATAATAGTAATAATAATCACACAGCGTATGATACATAATAATACATAATAGTAATAATAATCACATAACGTATTATACAAAATAATACGTACTAGTAATAATAACACAACAGATTATACAAAATAATACGTAATAGTAACAATGGCACAACAGATTAATTCAAAAGTTTTTACTACACTAAGTTAATTTATAATTATCAAAATCATTAAATAAATATAAAATTGGATTTATAAATCGTAGAAAATTCTAGAAACCCGAGAAAATATAAATATCCTTTTGAAAATAATAATTGAATATTTTAAAATACCAAAAAAAATTATTTTAACTAGTATCAAAAATTCATTATGATCATTACAAAAGAGATGACGACAACTAGAGAAAAATTATTAATCAAATTCAAATTATCAAGGATGAGGTCAAGGTCAGGTTTAAGGCTTTGACGTAGTAGAGAAAATTTTAATAAATTAAATAGTGAATGTTGCATATGTCACAGATATGGCCACTATGCAAAGGAGTGCAAGTACTAGGATAATTACTAATATGGAGAAGAAGTTCGATTTGCACAAGAAAGAGGTGATGAAGATAATCACACTTTGTTGATGGTCACGGCAACTAGTGAAGAATCAAATTACAATACATGGTTTCTTGATACTGGATGCTCTAATCATATGCGCGGAAAAAAGAAGTTGTTCGTGGATCTGTAAGAGTCAATACAGCCCAAAGTCAAGTTTGTTGATGATGGGAAAAGTGATAGTTCCCATCAAGTTGACGAATGGAGACCACAAGTTTATTTCCAATCTGGTCTATGTGCCAAATATCAAGAGGAATTTACTTAGGATGGGCCAAATTCTTAAAAAGGGTTATGATTTGTGCTTTTCTGTTAATTAACTCTTAATCTTTAATAAAGATGTGCATTTATCCTTAAAGCCCCTATGACAAAGAATCACATATTTCTTGACATCGAGAATGATGTTTATCTTTACTTTAATGCTATATTGAAAGATGGGTCTTAGTTGTGATATTTTTATTTCGGACATCTGAACTTTTGTAGTTTGAAGTTGCTTGCTCAAAGAATGATACGAGTCATCGTGCAAGCACCTTTGATCGCGGAATTATCAAAGGTGGGTTGAGAAGAAAATAACAAGAACACAATAACAATTCAGTGGTGACGAAAAAAAATATATTCTCTAGATTATAAGAATAAAATAGTTTACAATCTCTCATAATCTCACTAGAATTGAAGAATAATCTCTCTTAATTCTCAAATACAATCTAATCTCTCTTGATTACTTTCTCCTCTTTTTCTTTTTTTAAAACCCTATAACAATCCCTTATATAGGTGTAATAACATGGATGACAAAGTGGTAAATAACTAAGCTCAAACCCCATAGGAATTCGTACAAACAAAAACCTAAACGAACCAGGAAACCGTCGATGAGTCGACTCATAAACATGCATGAGTCGACTCCTGCCAAGTGAGTAGACTCATGATGAGGTGAGTCAACTCATCAGAAACTTTCGATAAAACGACTGGGTTTCGTGAGTCAACTCATGACAAGCATGAGTCGACTCAACCTGATGAGTCGACTCATGTACATATATGAGTCGGCTCACGAGCTGAAAACTGGATGCTTCGATTCTTCGATTCGCCATCTCGTTCCATGCTTCAACCTGCGTTCCACTGTATTGTTTTACCCATCTATTCTCAAGTTACCATGAGAATCATCTATCCTCAAGCTCCCATGAGGATCGTTAAGTTCCAAAGAGAAGATACACCCGTATCAGAATCATCTATCCTCAAGCTCCCATGAGGATCGTTAAGTTCCAAAGAGAAGATACACCCGTATCATGGCTCCCCACTTTAGGAACTTGAAGTCCCGTTCAAGTTAGAACTTCAGCTGAGAAAACTCGCGAGCTCCTCCTTCCCTGTTAAACCACTTAGCCTTGCTAGGAACCTGACCTTGACGTCCAATGATAAATGACTCCTTTGTTCCCCGCCTCGTCATGGTCATCTTTCGCTTCAAAATACAATCTTCCTTCAGCGGCTCCTCTCTATCAAACCACAAGTCTTCAACATACGGCAAGATTACCTTATCGTCACCTTCATTATCCAACAATGGAGGCTCAAACAATTTCAAATACTCAGCATTGATCACCGAATACATGTCTAAGTAAGGTAGAAAATCCAGCCTGAAGGTGTTGTCACTAATCTAATCGAGAATCCGAATCGGACCATAATGTATAAGTTTCAACTTCTTCCCTTATCCCTTTAGCCTCTCCTGATGGTAACCAGACTTCAAATCCAGCTTCGTGAAAAAACTCGCTCCTTCCAACTGGTCTATAAGATTATCAATCCAAGTTAATGGGTATCGATTCTTGATGGTTATCTTGTTCAGCGCTCGGTAATCCACGTACATGCGCCAGCCTCCATCCTTTTTGGGCACCTACAACACTGGTGACCCACAAGGGGAACAACTCGGCACAATCACTCCTGTCTCTAAAAGCCCCTGAATCTGCCTCTTGATCTCCTCATACTCCTCTATAGATGTCCGGTATAGACCTATATTCAGCAAAGAACCCTCGCCGGTCAACATAATCTTATGCTCCACACTTCATCGTGATGGTAGTCCCGTGATATCCAAAAATAAGTCCACGTACTTGGCCTTCAACCTGTCAAGATATCCTTCCTAAAACTTACTCAAGGTATTCAAGCACACCCTACTCAGCTGCTCCTCATAAGGTCTAATGACTAACAATACAAACCTCTTGCTTCCATTCACTAGCCTCTTCGCCTGAGTCACTGTCATCAAACTCGTCTCCTATGGAAGAGATGCCGAACAAAAGATGAATTGCTCACCATCTTTGGTGAACGTATACTTCTGGGCTCGCCTATCGTAGACCGTAAACTTATCCTATAAATAAGCATTGTCCAGTATTAATTAGCAAACATCCAATGGAATAACGTCGTATGTGACCTCATCAATATACGACTCATGGAGTGCAAATCTAAAAGTGCATTGGTTGACCATACTCAATCCCACCTCCTTCTGAATCCACCCTAAAGGATAGGGTTTCGGATGTTTAATCGTCTTTAATCCCAGCTTCTGAACTAAGGCCTCAGATATCAAGTTCTTCTAGTTCCCTAGATCCATTATGGCATCAACCAAGCTGGTCTTGACCTGTAATTTCAAAACAAAGAGCTGCTCCCTCGGGTCATCATTCTCAGTCGTGGTCTGCTTTCCCGTCATAAGGTTAAGATTGCTATTAGGTTCTGTCATCCTGGGAACTTCCTTCGGACCCTGAGCTACTACATATGCCTTCTTCTCCTCCTTTTTCTTCAATCCATTTGGCTTCAAATGAGGATACTTCTCCCAATAACGATCAGCTACATACCCTCTTTGTTTGAAGTGACTGCATGTCAATCATGCCTTCCCTGAATCACCCTTCTTCTTCTCTTCCTTAGACTGAAAGCTACTAGACTTACCTCCCGTCTGTTTGGAGTCTTCTTTCATTTTGTTGCCCTTCTTTTGCTTGCCTTCAATGGCAATGACCTTCACACTCACTTCTGCCATGGACTCGACTATGAACAACTTCATCTCCTTTCAGATATATTCATTCAGACCCACCATATACTTCATAAAGATGGAATATTCCTCCGTCATGATGTTGAGAACCATCACCTGCTGCTGGAACTTCATCGTATATTCTTAAACGGTCTGGTTAAACCTTTGGCGCAATCTGTAGCACTTATACCAACGCTCCTGAAGGAACCCTACTGGGTAGAACTGTTTCCTCAGTAGCTCCTTAAATTTGTTCCATAACACCGCCTTCCGTTCCTACTTGCAATAGGATTTCTACCATGTCAATGCATGCCCCGAAAGCTTCAAAGTCGCGAACACAAGCTTCTCCCTTGCAATAGGATTTCTACCATGTCAATGCATGCCCCGAAAGCTTCAAAGTCGCGAACACAAGCTTCTCCTTGGATGAATATCCGTAGAGGGTAAAATACGCTTCAAAGTCGCGAACACAAGCTTCTCCTTGGATGAATATCCGTAGAGGGTAAAATACGTCTCCATCCACTCGATCCAATCATTAAGCCTCTCAACGTTGACACTCCCATCATAAATAGGAATCTCTACCTTAAAGTCTATCTTCAAATTCTTGTAAGAACCCATACCCCCTTGATGCAGAACAGTTTTGACAATCTCGGCCTCCCTATCAGAATCAGATTCCTCACCTTCTCCATCGGGCTCCATAAGTTTCTTCTTACCTTTCGAAGAAGATTCCTCCTTTTTGTCCTTATCTTGGAAGATATTGACGAGCTATGTGGGAGTCGAACTCATTGTCTCCATCTGTTTCTCCAATGCATCTAGCCTCGCTGAACTGTCTCCTTCAGTCATCTTCTTCTTCCTTAATTTCTGGACTCCTTCTAATGAAATAAGGATCTTGTCTAGATTCTTATATTGGGATCGAGTCAGGACCATATACATGATGCCCCATTCACAGGATCTGATCGCTCTGATACCAACTTGATACGAGTCATCGTGCGAGCACCTTTGATCGCAGAATTATCAAATGTGGGTTAAGAAGAAAATAACAAGAACACAAGAATAATTCAGTAGTGGCGAAGAAAAATACCTTATATAGATTATGAGAATAAAATAGTTTACAATCCCTCACAATCTCACTAGAATTGAAGAATAATCTCTCTCAATTCTCAAATACAATCTAATATCTCTTGATTACTTTCTCCTCTTTTTCTTTTTTTAAACCCTAAAACAATCCCTTATATAGGTTGTAATAATATGGATGACAAAATGGTAAATAACCAAGCCCAAACCCTACAGGAATTCGTGCAAACAGAAACCTAAACAAACTTGGAAACCGTCGATGAGTCGACTCATAAACATGCATGAGTCGACTCATGCCAAGTGAGTCGATTCATGATGAGGTGAGTCGACTCATCAGAAACTTTCAACAAAACGGCTGGGTTTCGTGAGTCGACTCAACCTGATGAGTCGACTCAACCTAATGAGTCGACTCATGTACATGTATGAGTCGATTCACAGGCTAAAAACTGGATGCTTCGATTCTTCGATTCGTCGTCTCGTTCCACGCTTCAACCTATGTTCCACTGTGTTATTTTACCCCTTTATTCTCAAGTTATCATGAGAATCATTTATCCTCAAGCTCCCATGAGGATCGCTTCCGAAGAGAAGATACGCCCGTATCAAAGAAATATGGTGAGAGGCTTTCCCATTGGAGATCATTCCGAACAGTTGTGTGAAGGTTGTATTCTTGGAAAGAAACACATATTAACCTTTGATATTGAAAATACTTGGCATGTAAGGAAGCCTCTTGAGCTCATCCATTCAGATGTGTGTTGACCTATGAACACTATACTCAATGGTAATAACCAATACTTCCTTACTTTTATTGATGATTTCACAAGAAAAATATGTGTCTATTTTCTGCAGCAAAAATCTGAAGTCTTTGATTGTTTCAAGAGCTTTAAAGTCCTAGTTGAGAAGAAAAGTGGTTACTTTATCAAGGTACTATGAACAGACGACGGAGGTGAATATACTTCTAATGAATTCAATAAGTATTGTGCTGAACAATGAATAAAATGTAATGTCACTTTTCCCGACACACCTTAACATAACGACATCGACTGAATAAAAAATTAGGACCATGCTTGACATGGCGAGAAGCATGCTAAAGGCCAAAGGTATGCCAAAATATTTTTAGGGCGAAGCTATCTCATGCATTGTTTATTTGTTGAGCAGGTCATCAATAAAGAGCGTTGAAAATCTTACTCTTGAAGAGGCATAGACTGGCTATAAGCCAAGTGTAAGGCATCTCAAAGTGTTTGGCTCCATTGCTTATGCTTATATTCTATCAGAATAAGAAAGAAACTTGATGACAGAGGCGAGAAGACAGTTTTTGTTGGCTACAAGTCCGGAAGCTACAAACTCTACAACCCTAATACAAAAAAGGTGATTATAAGTAGAGATATTATGTTTGCTGAATAAGAAGCTTGGAATTGGATTAGAAGCATAAAATGATTCACGACATACACTCCTTGATATTTTTGAAGTTGAAATACCAAGAAGAAATCATCAACCATCAGTTCTCTTGAGGGATTATGAAGTAACTCTAGATGATGATGTTGATGCAGATAGAGATATAGTACACTTTACAATATTTACAGATTGTGAGCCAGTTATGTTTGAATAGGCTATTCAAGATTCTAAGTGGATAAATGCAATGAAAGAAGGGATAAAGACGATCAAGAAATACAACATGTGGGAGCTTACTAATATCCCGCAAGGACATAAAGCAATCGATGTGAAGTGAATTTTTAGGACAAAGATTAAGGCGAATGGTGAGGTTGAGCGGCATAAAGAAAGATTGGTGGTGAAAGAATACGAGCAAAGGCCTGGCTATGGCTACCAATAGGTATTTTTCCCCTTTGCTAGAATTAAACCTGTTAGACTAATAATTGCCTTACCTGCACGGAAGCATTAGAATATTCATCAGGTAGACGTGAAGTCATCTTTTCTTAATAGGCCACTTGAAGAAGAATTTTTCATGAAGCAATCACCTAGATTTGTGAAGAAAACATGTGAACATAAAGTATACAAGTTGAAGAAAGCTTTATACGGATTGAAGCAGGTACCGCAAGCACATAATAAAAGAATTGATTCTTTCTTTCAGGAAAGTGGATTTCAGAAGTGCTCCTTCGAGCAGACCTTATATGTGAAGACAAACAACGCTGGTGATATACTATTATTATGCTTTTATGTTGATGACTTGGTTTTTTACTAGAAATAACATTAGTATGATTGAAGATTTTAAGAAGTCGACGATGCATGAATTTGAGATGACAGATCTTGCCTTGATGCCTTATTTTCTCGGCATTGAAGTAGTTTAAGGTGATTATGGATTTTCATATGTCAAAGGAGGTATTGTGCAGAGTTGTTGAAGAGATTTCAGATGTTTGATTGTAATCTTGTTAGAATTCATGTGGAAGTTGGTACTAAATTATCTCGAGAAGATGATGATGCACAAGTTGATTATACATATTTTAAGAAAATTGTTAGGAGTTTGAGATATCTCACATGTACAAGACAAGATATAACCTATGGAGTTGGTTTAATCAGCAGATATTTAAAGGCCCCTCACCAATGTCATCTATAAGTTGCAAAGAGAATTATATGGCATTTATAGGGGACTCATGATCATGGTTTGCTTTATTCTTTATCTAACAACTGTGATGTTATAAGCTATTCTGATAGTGATTGGAGTGAAGATCATAATGATCATAAAAGCGCTTCTGATTATGTTTTCAATTTTAGCTCTACCACATTTTTATGGGCAATGAAGAAGTAGTCTATTGGTTTTTTTTTGGTAAATGAAAATTTTTATTCACAAACCAAAAACTGTAAAGTTAAGTACATCATATTACACAGATTTACATGAAATCTGGTAGCTAGAAACAATCAAAAAACAAAAGTATAAACCATTAGTAAAAAAGATCTACAGGGAGAGGAACCAATCCCTGTCTTCAATCGGCAATAGAGGGTTGTTGAGGATGACAGAGTACATGCCAATTTTTATGTCTCTAACTTGTGAAGCAGAGTATGTAGCAGCGGCGTCAAGTGCTTATCAAGCAATTTGATTGCGTAATGTGCTAAGTTAAATTCATATTCAAGTTGAAGGTCCTACAAAGATTTATGTTGATAATAAGTCCGCAATTTGATTTGGGAAAGAATCCAGTTATTTATGGAAGGAGCAAGCATATTCATGCTCGTTACTACTTTCTACGAGACAATGTTGAGAAGAACGAGATGATGTTGGTTTATTGCAAGTCTAAAGATCAAGTTGCGGACATTATCATGAAACTCTTAAAGTTTAAAGCATTTATCAAGCTAAAGCACATGATAGGAATAAATACTTTACAGATTTAGGATTAAGAGAGAATGTTGAAAGATAATCCTAATTATAATGGGTTTGGAGTTAGTTATCCGAAGTTTTTATTTATAGGAGTTTGATTATCTTTAAGTTAGTTAGTTTAATGACAGAGTTAGTAGTTCAAAGAAATAGGATTTGGTTTGTCTTAATTATCTTCTAGGAGTTTGTACTATTATAGAATTTTTTATTGTATAATTTTATGGGTCTTCATATAGGCACGGAGGTTCCCTGCACCTGCAAGATGTAGAAGAAAAAAAGCAATAGAGAGAAACTTTGGTTCACTTTTTGCTTCTTTATCCCTTCTCTTCTCAATATTACATATATAATTTGTTTTGCTTGTTTCTGCAATACGTGGGACTAAAAATAGTCCAACGAGTAATCAAAGATGAATTTAATTAAAAAAGACAAATTTAATAGTTTAGTAGACAAATAAGGACTGAAACCTTCCAAAAATAATATTTTTTAGCATATCATTTAGCTTGTTGCCAATTATCAAATGTACTTGGGATGTAGGTATACTGTAATTGTAGTTGCAACAAAATGCTACAATCAACACTTGTTGGAGGAAAGAAATCCCAATTTGTCATTTCCATATCTACATTTTTCTTGTGACAATTATATTTCTAAGGGCTTTTTGTTTTTAGGTCCATTTGTTTACCTAGCTTTATCTTTAAACTTAAGTATTATTAGTTGTATCTTTAAACCCAACTTTCTTTTTGTATTTATCTTTAAACCCAATTTTCTTATGTAGGGGGACCCACATATAAGAGTATTATATTTTAAAATTGAGTTTAAAGATAAATACAAAAAGAAAGTTGGGTTTAAAGATACACTTAATAATTCTTGGGTTTAAAGATAAAGTTAGGTAAACAAATGGACCTAAAAGCAAAAAGCCCTATTCGGGCTAATCCAAGTCTAAGATTTGGTTAACTAAAAGCTATTAGATTTGCATTTTTTATCGTAGGAAATGCATACCCATTGCAATAAGAAGTTTGTTTCTATGCAAATTTTAAGTTAGAAATCACAAATTTGGTGATGTGATGTTAGTTTTATTTATTTATTATTAGTGCAAAGAGTTACAATACTTGTTGCTGTCAAATTGGCTGGCAAATGTTACAGTTTCTTTGTACAAAATGAAATTCAATTAATTATCATAATCAACTACGCTCTACACCAAATATTAGAAACACAAATTTGATTACAACATTTATCATTTACCATCATAAGTATATTTCACGTGAACCAAATAGCCCCTAAAATATAATTAACTTATTTCCTTAATACATTCCAAATATTTTCGTGAAGCACCAAGGGGTGGGCACTAGGCCAGGTCGGCCCACTCTTGAGCTCGGCTCGACCCAGCTTGGTGCGAGATGGACTCGACTTAGCTCGTTATAGTAGCGAGTCGCATGACCAAGCTGGGTCCACCCAAAATCAACGCGAGTCAATACCCCGCTCAGCCCACAAGGCGTAGTGAGTGGGCTGGACCTACATGTGTGCGGGCTGGCCCGCTTGTCTTGGTGTATGGGCTCGCATTTGGCTTGTATTATTTTCCTTTTTCTTAAAGTTTATTGTAATTTATTTGTTCACACATTTTTTTTAAATAGCGGAACAATAATTTGCTATTCATTATGTAAAACTTGCTCCAAACCACATTAAATCAATGTGTTTGTGATGTTTCTCTCCGTAGTTGTATGCAAACATACAATTTTACTTAAGAAATTATTTTTAAAATTTTTTGTAATCGACTAACTGTTAGTTTATAGTTTATATATAATTTTAAGTAGTAAACAATACCACAACACTATTAAAAATAATTTAAATATTAAAAAATTTTAATAGGCTGACCCGTGTCATGATCTGCTCCAGGTATGTTTCAGGCCCATGATTCGACTAAGGGGTTGTTTGGTTGTTTTCCGAAAAAAATCGGAAATGGAAATGTCACATTTCATTTGCTTTCATCACATTTCAAGACATTTCCCAGTTTTCTTTTTTTCTGTTTGTTTCGCAAAGAAATCACCCCATTTCACCGCCATGTCACACTAAAAACAAAAAAAGCCGCAATAGTAACAGTAGAATAGATTTCCATTTCTTGTGTTTGTTTGTGAACAAAAAAAGAGAAATATAGGTCAGCCGCAATAGTAACAGTAAAATCAGCATTTAAATAATCTGTTTTATTCTCTTATACTATTTCAACAGTGTTTTTATTAATTAAAGATTCATAGAAATGACATTTCCAAGTGTTTTCAGAGGTTTTTGGTGTGAAAACACATTTCTTAAAATTTGACATGGCATCCTACGTGGCATCCCCCTTTTCTTAAAATTCAAAATGAAACAAACATGTGAAATGGAAAACGGTTGAAACCAAAATCTGAGGTGGCAGGGGAGGATTTCCTCAAAGGTGACATAACGGTGGGTTTCTCATTTTTTTTAGGCAAACAAACAGCCCCTAAGCCGAGCTCTAAGTCTAAAAATAAGCGTCAAAAGATAGCTCACTCGACTCATTGCCAGTCATGAGTTGGCTCGCCCTGGCCAACAGGCTAGCATGAGCCAGCGCGCGGACAAGCCGCCCGCTACCCACTCTTAGAAGCACCCTATATCATTGTTAATAATGTAATGCCAGCCCCCGTATGCACAGATACATGTCCCCACGTCTCATATAGGGCCCACCGCTTCCCTTACCAAAATGTATTGCACATGACCAAGGCTAATGCACATTTTTAATTTAATCGGCCTTATATTGTGTGCACACAGAAACAAGAGCTGTGGAATCTCACCATAGACCAAACTGACAGTTGGCAAACACATGATGTACTCACATTAATCATATATAAGTTCAACTAATACATAGAGCTACCACCTAAGTGCTAAAAAAATAATTAAACTATAAGCATATTTTCGTACTTAAAAATTAGTTTGAAGTAAATTATTCATCAACAATATCAATGAAGATATTTTGGATTTTTAAATATGATTTCGCGCTGACTTAATCCCTTGTGTCACGTTGTGAATGCTTTAGTTTAGGTATAAACTCCACCTGTCGTTTAGTTCTGCGATCCCTGTTAAATTCTAGTAATGACGTAGCCCATATCTCGAAGAATAGTTCTCTTCACTACTGTCAGAATAAAAGCACTATTAAAGGACCACCTTCATATTTAGTAGATTTGTTGATGAGTAAATATATAATAGATTTGGATCTGATTGCATAGATGGAAGTTATCAGGGTTAAAAAAGTAAAAAAAAAGAAGAAACATGCTATAAGCTGAGAGTCCATTTTGCAAAGGAAAATGATAAGGGCATATCCCCAACAATATCCCAAACCACATCACCTCTCTCATATGCTACAGTACACCGGGCCCCACATGGGATTTTAAAATCCCATGTGGGGGCACGGTGTACTGTAGCATATGAGAGAGGGGGTGTGGTTTGGGATGTGGTTGGGGGTGTGCCTCAAGTGCCACCCTTTTGCAAATAGATTGTCAACCCACTGTCATGTGAGCCTAATATGATTTCGGAGCCCACGGTGTGTAGGAGTGTTCGTGTGCGCATGGTGCATAATTATAAGAAGCTAAATAATGAAGGAATCTGTGTCTTAATAGGATTTAAATGGTTTACAAATATGATTTATTTTAGGAAGTAGGGAATTATTTAGACAGAGGGAATTTTTTAGGCAAATAGGATTTCTTGAGGAAGTAGGGAAATGTTTAAGATTAGGAATTTGTTTACAAATAGGATGTATATGGAGAGTCAATTTGAACAATTAATGTTAAGAATTGATTATTTCAATTTGGTTGAGACGGTTATTGACCATGTCGTTGAAGTTGACTTGTTAAGGATTACATACAACTATTCTGGTGGGTACATATCAGATGTGGGCAATTATGAAAATATTGAATTGTAGGACCCAAGGGTTGTTGGGCTCTAATACCACTTGTTGTGCTCTGATACCACTTGTTGTGTGCGGCGGAAACCAAAACCAAATTGATGTGCTTCGAGAGACCAAATCAAAACAAACGCCGAGAGAATGCCAAACAAAGCAAAATAACTGCACAAACTCAAACAACCAATTTTAGTGTGGTTCGACAAGTTGCCTACGTCCACGGGAAAAGAAGGGGATAATGTTTTCACTAATAGAGAAGAAGAGTACAAATTGAGATTACAAAATCACACAAACTAGATTACAAAATCACACAAACTCACCAATTAATCTCACCAACAAAGCTCTAATTCTCTCAAAACAAAACCCTAACCAATATCTTAGAAAATACATCTTTTCTATGCTCCAAATATCCCCTTCGCTCCTCTCCAAACCTAAAATGTGTTCCTATATATATAGAAATCCTAAAACCAAAAGCATATTAGGAATTCTAAAACCAAAATCAGAACAAATTAGGAATCCTAATAACTTATTACCAAAACAGATTAGTAATCCCAATAACCTGTTACCAAAACAGATTAGGAATCCTAATAACCTGTTACCAAAATAGATTAGGAACCTGCTATTCAACAATTCTCCACATCGGTGAAGTTTCTTCCAAAACTGAGCTAATACCAACCAAATCAAACGTCTCACTTGTTGCATCCAGTACGAAGTGGAACAAAACCACGACATCGGACTCAATCCACAATAAGTCGAGAACCCAAACGAGAGTGCGAACAAACTCTAATGTCAGTATCAACTCACCAAACCGGCTGCATCAAAGAATGACTGCATACGTATCCCCTTGCCCAAGGAATCAAGCTTCACGTAGTTCACCAAATGGCCTCCAAAGACCCTTAATCCAATAGAAGAGTTCGCAACTCTTCTCCAACATCATCACCAAATCTTCGGCTGATAGCTCTCCTAATGGCCCCAAAGTGAAACAATCCAAACACCTCCACCTGAGGTGAACCAATGGCCATAACCAAATACGAACTATGCCCACCAGCTACATTCGAATCCAAAACTAACTCATCATCTGCATCGAAATCCAAATGATCCCTAAACTGTGCCATCTCAGTTGGAATCCCAAACGATGTAGTATGATCTGGAGTATGTGGAATAATCTCCACCTAACGTAGAGTAGCATCATCCTCTACCCGCTGTGATATCCTAACGATCTGATCAATACTCTCTATCTGTCGAGAGTTAAAAGTGACATATCTACTCAGAACAAAATCAGAATCTCTCAACCGATAACCAAACGAGCCTACGAATCCCAAATATGCAATCGGATCAAATCTCACATCCTCGATGTGACAATATGCTGGGCAACAAAACATCCGACGCAACCTAAAATCTGAAACAGCTCCACCATATCCAAAATCTTTAAACGCAGTAGTCAGCAACTTATGACTAAGATGACCTAAATATGTCGAAGCCCAAACATCAAAACCAATGCTCGACATCAAACGTCGATCCTCCTCCAGCAAGGAACGACCCATTAAAACTGTCATCTCATCTCGTCGCCCAATGTTTCCTCTTTAATAAAGTGTCTCAAACTGCCATGAGCTCAGCACAAATGCAAGAAAGAGCCTCTATTAAAATCAGAATAACGAATTCCCTTTCTGCCAATACACTTCCTCCAACTGTTGTTGACTACTAGGACTTCAAACCAACGGGACTTGGTTGCAACCCACAAATGCCTAGTACAATCCTCAACATAGGAAACCAAATATTGATTACCTTCCAATGATGCCTCCTTGGAAGGCCCCTAAATGCCTGAATGAACACCACCTAGAAGACCTCTCAATCGTCGAATAAAAGTGCCAAACTCTACCTCAATCTCCTTGCTCATACCAATGTGCTCAAAGGACTTCAATATGCAGGTCAAGGCACTTCTCAATAATCCAAAATCCCAGTCTCAACTCATTCTTTCTCGGCCATCTATCTCAAAACACCAACAAACAAATGCGAAACAAACGAAGAATAGATCCAAACTGATAAAGGAGAGATTTTTATCTCCAATTGAAACCCTAACAATAGTCTCTGAAAGATCTCACCCCACACAATGGAAACAAGATCCATACATAGGAAAAATCCCACCTTTATCACCAACTAAAGCATTAGACGAACTTCCAAAGTGATCTACTCCTCCAAATAGCCCAAGCGTAGCCCGAGCTCTGATACCACTTGTTGGGCTCTGATACCACTTATTGGGCTCTGATACCACTTGTTGGGCTCTGATTTCACTTGTTGTGCTCTGATACCACTTGTTGTGTGCGACGGAAGCTAAAACCAAATCGATGTGCTTCGAGAGACCAAATCAAAACAAGCACCGAGAGAAGGCCAAACAAAGCAAAATAACGGCACAAACTCAAATACCTAATTTTAACGTGGTTCGACAAGTTGTCTACGTCCACGGGGAAAGAAGGGGATAAGGTTTTCACTAGTAGAGAAGAAGAGTACAAACCGAGATTCTAAAATCACACAAACTAGATTACAAAATCACACAAACTCACCAATTAATCTCACCAATAAAGCTCTAATTCTCTCCAAACAAAACCCTAACCAATAGCTTAGAAAATACATCTTTTCTGTGCTCCAAATATCCCCTTCGCTGCTCTCCAAACCTAAAACGTGTTCCTATATATATAGAAATCCAAAAACCAAAAGCATATTAGGAATTCTAAAACCAAAATCAGAACAGATTAGGAATCCTAATAATTTATTACCAAAATAGATTAGTAATCCCAATAACTTGTTACTAAAACAAATTAGGAATTCTAATAACCTATTACCAAAACAGATTAGGAACCTGCTATCCAACAATTCTCCACATTAGTGAAGTTTTTTTCAAAATTGAGCTGACACCAACCAAATCAAACATCTCACTTATTGCATCCAGTACGAAGTGGAATAAAACCACGACATCGGACTCAATCCACAATAAGTCGAGAACCCAAACGAGAATGCGAACAAACTCCAATGTTGGTATTAACTCACCAAACCGGCAGCATCAAAGAATGACTGCCTACGTATCCTCTTGCCTAAGAAATCAAGCCTCACGTAGTTCACCAAATGACCTCCAAAGTCCCTCAATCCAATAGAAGAGTTCGCAACCCTTCTCCAACATCATCACCAAATCTTAGGCTGATAGCTCTCCTCATGGCCCCAAAGTGAAACAATCCAAATACCTCCACCTGAGGTGAATCAATGGCCATAACCAAATACGAACTATGCCCACCAGCTACATTCAAATCCAAAACTAACTCATCATCTGTATCGAAATCCAAATGATCCCTAAACTATGTCATCTCAGCTGGAATCCCAAACGATGTAGTATGATCCGGAGTATGCGGAGTAATCTCCACCCAACGCGGAGTAGCATTACCATCTACCCGCTGTGATATCCTAACGATCTGATCAATACTCTCTACTTGTCGAGAGTCAAAAGTGACATATCTACTCAGAACAAAATTAGAATCTCCTAACTGATAACCAAACGAGCCTATGAATCCCAAATGTGCAATCGGATCAAATCTCTCATCCTCGACGTGATCATATGCTGGGCAACCAAACATCCAACGCAACCCAAAATCTGAAACAGCTCCACCAGATCCAAAATCTCTAAACGCAACAGTCAGTAACTTATGACTAAGATGACCTAAATATGTCGAAGCCTAAACATCAAAACCAATGCTCGACATCAAACATCGATCCTCCTCTAGCAAGGAACGACCCATCAAAACTGTCATCTCATCTCGTCGCCTAATGTTTCCTCTCTAATAAAGTGTCTCAAACTGCCATGAGCTCAGTATAAATGCAAGAAAGAGCCCCTACTAAAATCAAAATAACGAATTCTCTTTCTGCTAATACACTTCCTCTAACTGTTGTTGACTACTAGGACTTCAAACCAACGGGACTTGGTTGCAACCCACAAATGCCTAGTACAATCCTCAACATAGGAAACCAAATATTGATTACCTTCCAATGATGTCTCCTTGGAAGGCTCCCAAATGCCTGAATGAACACCACCTAGAAGACCTCTAAATCATCGAATAAAAATGCCAAACTCCACCTCGGTCTCCTTGCTCATACCAATGTGCTCAAAGGACTTCAATATGCAGGCCAAGACACTTCTCAATAATCCAAAATCTCAGTGTCAACTCATTCTTTCTCGGTCATCTATCTCAAAGCACCAACAAACAAATACGGAACAAACGAAGAATAGATCCAAACTGATAAATGAGAGAGTTTTATCTCCAATTGAAATCCTAACAAGAGTCTCCTAAAGATCTCACCCCACATAATAGAAACGAGATCCATACATAGGAAAAATCCCACTTTTATCACCAACTGAAGCCTTAGATGAACTTCCAAAGCGATCTACTCCTCCAAATAGCCTAAGCGTAGCTCGAGCTCTGATACCACTTGTTGGGCTCTGATACCACTTGTTGGGCTCTGATACCACTTGTTGTGCTCTGATATCACTTGTTATGCGTGACGGAAGCCAAAACCAAACCGATGTGCTTCGAGAGACCAAATCAAAACAAACGCCGAGAGAAGGCCAAACAATGCAAAATAACGATACAAACTCAAACAACCAATTTTAACGTAGTACGATAAGTTGCCTACATCCACGGGGCAAGAAGGGGATGAGGTTTTCACTAATAAAGAACAAGAGTACAAACTGAGATTATAAAATCACACAACCTAGATTACAAAATCACATAAACTCACCAATTAATCTCACCAACAAAGCTCTAATTCTCTCCAAACAAAACCCTAATCAATAGCTCAGAAAATACCTCTTTTCCATGCTCCAAATATCCCCTTCGCTGCTCTCCAAACCTAAAACGTGTTCCTATATATATATATAAATCCTAAAACCAAAAGCATATTAGGAATTCTAAAACCAAAATTAAAACAGATTAGGAATCCTAATAATTTGTTACCAAAACAGATTAGGAATCCCAAAAACCTGTTATCAAAACAGATTAGGAATCCCAATAACCTATTACCAAAACAGATTAAGAACCTGCTATCCAAAACAAGGGTGGAGAAAAAAGAAGAGAAAAATCTGGAGAATGTGGAGTTTTTTGGAAGAATTTCTAGTTGCTTCAAGTTTTGAGACCTCTAAATCATTTATTAGCATCAAGGCAAATGACCGTGATCTGGCTAATAGCAGACATATTTCTCTCTCTATCAGCAAGCATGAGGATGTGATTTTGTTGTTAGGTCTCATGTTATGAGCCCACATCTTCTAATCTTATTTTGATGATTACAAACAATTCCTAATATTCGTTGTCTAGTGTTTATGTTTTCTTATTAGGTATTCTAGACAAACAATATGTTGGAGGATGGATGAAATTACACTACAACGATCATATTAAATAGAGGTTGGCGGATATAGTGGAATGAAGCCTATGCGTACTAGTCAAGATCCAAGTTCAAGCTTCTTCCATGTTTACCAAGACAAGCTACAATGAAGATCTATCAAGCTTGGGTAAATTAGTTTAGGGTTTATATTTTGTGTGTTAAAACCTTAAGCTCGATATTATACACACACAGTTTAATAGTTTATGTGTTTTATCCATAAAAGTTTTTACAAACAAATAGATATATAATACTTATTTGTTTTCAGTGGATAAGTTGTTTTGGTTTAGCTATATAGATATGAAGTAATATATATCTTCATTTTCACATTTATATGTTTCATATTCTATTGAATTTGTAAAATATTATGTTTATGGATTGAAGACTTACTTACATTATTTTCATATCTTGTATAAGTCTATAAATCCATTTTAAAGTGTTTCAAAGTTTTGTTTAAGTCATTTTGGCAAAATCAAGTTTTCAACATATTCATACTTATGTGATTTTGCAAAATGATGAGATTTTATAAACGGGAAATACAAATTAAAAAATTCTTTTTGTAACATGTTCATTATTATATTTACAATCATTTTCCAAAGTTTTATATTTTTCTGAATTTATTTGATACTTTTAAAAGAGGTTTGAAATTCAGTTTCACTGTTCATGATAGGCTGAAAACATGTTATCAGTCGACTGGTCAGTCGACTGATGACGTCAGTCGACTGATGTGTCGACTGATGAAAGTGCCTGTAATTGCAAAAAGTTTCTGTTCTGTTTTGGTCGACTGACCAGTTGACTGATGATCCATCAGTCGACTGATAAGCTGTCGATTGCCTGTAACGGTCAGCTCATCAGTCGACTGATGAAACCAGTCAGTCGACTGATGGCCTGTAATGGCTATTTTTCTAGTTTCCGTTTGTTTATCTTTTTGTTGGGTTTTACTTGGGTTTTGAGCATTGTTTCTTCATCCTATATATACCCTATTCTATTTTACTTCTGAACTAAGAAAAAGGGAGTTTAAAAATAAGTTTTTAAGAGTGGTTTAAGTTTGTTTAAGTGTTTACAAAATTGGTTTTATGAAGATTGTTTCACAAGAAGAGGAGATCATCTTTGGTTTGAGCTTTCCATTTCACATCTCCATCTCTCTTGTTCTAGAGAAGTTTTCGCAACTCATTTATCTAGCTTATTTACATTTACATTATCATATTTATATTTGCTAGACTTTAATTGAGTTTGATTTTATTTTCTTAATGCTTGCACACACGACCTTTGAGCTTAACTATTTTCACATATTGTATAATTTGGGGTTGTGGTGAGTGTAACCTTGAGAGTGAGCTTAAATTGTGTTCTCACCTATTATAGAGAACAAAATCTTGAATTTGAGCCTTATTGTGAGAGTATCACCTTATAATACACATTTACACCAAGAGGAGTGTGTTGTGAGGACGTAGTCGATACCAAGAGGAGTTGTGTCGGTAGTAAAGCCTAGAGAGAGGTAGTAAAGCCGATCACTTGAGGGAGGCGATACGTGAGGACCAACACTTGAGGTTTTAGTTTGTGTATGAACATTATGAGAGATTTACAGAGTTTTCGGTGAGCTAGAAAACTGAGTGTGTAGAGAAGTTCTGGCTTCCAAACCGGGGGTGTCGATAGTGGAGTTCTCCCCGGGAGTGGGGAGCAGAGATGTAGGACGAAAGGTCCGAACTCCGTGATCATATTATTGTGTTTGGATTGTTCTTTGTGTCCACTATTTGTTTATATTGTTTATTGTTTATTTTCCCCTTTACATATATATCATTATATATATCTTATTGAATGTAATCATTGTTAGGATATATTTGTTAATTAATTTTAATTGGCGTTAATATCTAATAAGATTAGTAATAACCCTATTCACCCCCTCTAGGGTACTTTCAATTGGTATCAGAGCTTGGTGTTCTTTGATTTGAGGTCTAATCACCTTGAGTTAAAGATCTCTTGTTCTTATTATTATAGCTAATCTTGTTTTGATATTATTTAATTCACTTGCTCATATATTATAGATATGTTCGGTGTAGGCTACGATATAAATATTGCTCCTAGATATAGTAACTTCCCTTACAAATAATGGTGTTATAGATTCAAAAATTTTGTTGAATCTAGAAACATAGATTTATGGGAAGTTATTGACAATACTTATATTGTGCTCACCTCGGATAAATCCAAGTGGAGCAAACATGATAAGAAAATGTTTACTATGAACAAGTTAGTATTAGAATTTATGTATAATGCTTTAGGTCCATGTATTTCTAACGAACTTGCTCATTTTGATAGTGCTTATACAATTTGGAAATTATATGAAGCACATCAAAGGGAACTTGGAGGCGATCCGACAATCTTTGGTGGTTCCCTCTTCAAGTTCACAAGGAGCCTTATCATGCACACGGCCACTAGGCGATAGCCCTAGTGAGGTATGTGAGTCCGATAACGAAAATGATCTTACTATTGATGAACTCGCACATGGCTATGAATTATTTAATGCATGATTATAAAAATTAAAATGTAGCTACATTGACTTAAAAAGCAAGCATATCAAAATTAAATCCTCTCATGAAATACTAGCCACCAAGTTTGATCTCATTACAAATGAAAATATAAATCTCAAAAATTACAATAAAAAATTAAAATTAAAAAAATGCTAGTTTGTTTCATGAAAAATGTGATGCTATGTTAGAAATTGAGAACATAAGAAAAGAGCAAAATTTTTTCAAAATTGATTATACATGTTCTACTTCTAACAACAATGCTTGTGTGGATAATAATGAGTTGAATCATGTTAAAAGTAGAATATTTTCTTTAGATTCAACATTAAAAACTTACATTGTTAATAACAACAAGCTTATAGACTTGTGTGCAAAGTCCCACAAAATTGTTTCTAAGAAATCTATTCACCACGCACACAAGTATAACAAAATTTACAAGTATTCTATTTGTGTCCGTAAAGACCATATTGCTAAATTTTTTATAATGCACAAAAGCCTAATAAGCCTAATCATGTTTGTGTATCCCATCAAACTTCATCATCGCACATACATGCACATACATCCAAAGTTCATCATAAGCATGTTAGTGTGTATAATTGTGAATATTGTGGTCGTTTTGGTCATTTGACCAAGTTTTGTTTTGACTTGAAGAAGGTTTCCCATTTGCAAAACAATTTTAAAGAAAAATCTTTGCTTGTAAAGGTTCCACGTGCAAATCCACATGGTCAACATAAACAAATGCATCATCTTCATTGCACTTAATGCAATCGAATGGGTCATTTGCATATTATTGCTATGATCGGATCCGTACACAAAATGTGCCCAAAATGGATCATAACCCTGGGGCTTTAAGATTTAATGATAGGGGTCATGTCCTTAGACTCTTAGGTACCAAGAGTAATTGGATATCAAAACATGTTTAATCTTTAAGAACAAATTCTTTAGCTTTTTAGTTTTTCATGTTCTTAAAGATGTTTTTATTTAAGGTTTTATAAACAAAATTGAAAACAATTTCATTCTTGGTATTTGATTTGCAAAATTTTCATTCATATTTTTTTCATGATTCTCTTTTATAGATTTTCATATTCTCATCCTTTATGAATTGATATAATTTTTATCAAGATGATTTTTCTATGTTAAAACATCACTTTTGGTAATATACCATGTGTAGGCGTCAAAAATTACCTATGGGTTCCCACACGTAGCTCGAGACAAAGAGAAGATGATGAACGTCATCATCCAAGTCAAAGAAGATTATCCGATGCCGGTAAAACACATGAAGCAAATCGGTAAAGCACACAAGTCAACAAAGTAACGAAACACGTGTAAAGGGGCAAAGCAAGCAAACCGAAGGAGATACAAATAGCCAAAAGGGTTAAAAAGATATAACAACAGGCCAGGAGGCTCGCGTGAGTGCGAGCCACCAAATGGTGGCTCATACCCATGCAAGCCACCACAACTATTTTGACCTCCCAAACTTCCCAAAATGCGGATTTCGATGTTTTATTAGAATTCTTTCATCCTAGGACCTCCCTAACTGTTCTGAAGCTATCTTTAAGTGTCCCTGGGTGGTTACCAACTACAGATGATATCAAACCACTTAATCTTATCAGAAAATATGATGAGAAAAGCCTATAAATAGAAGCCTAGGATCTTCATTAGAGAGGATCTGAAATCTAAGGGCGAGGTGATGTCGAATT
The DNA here is from genome assembly GCF_001876935.1 of Asparagus officinalis. Lineage (NCBI taxonomy): Eukaryota > Viridiplantae > Streptophyta > Magnoliopsida > Asparagales > Asparagaceae > Asparagus > Asparagus officinalis. The sequence goes on along the minus strand of NC_033796.1, from coordinate 39,657,455 downwards.
GAGCAGTAAACCACAAATTTCAGAGGAGAATTAGTAGATCTTGGCGAACTTTTTCATAAAGAAAAAACTTTCGATAAATTTGAGATTCTCTCTCCCTCTTTCCTCCGGATAAACTTTGTTTTGATCTCGAGAAGAGCCACAATCTCGCTTGGTCGTGATTGTCCCTGCTGCAATTGTTTTCTTCGTGAAACAAGAGTATTAATCAAACTTGTAAACCGGATCTGATCCGCGGCAGTCCACGGACTAACACGTCCTCAGCACAGGTAAAGATCGCACACAAAACAACAGAAGATAAACTACTGTTGCGTTTTGTTTCATAAAGTTGTAATTTTTACTTTTCTTATTATAAGAAGATCATATAAAAAGATCAACTTGAACTTGTAATCGATAAACGGTGTAACGGGTTTGACAACAATGAAAATGATAACTTTTGACAAAAATAAACTGGCGACCACAGTGGGAGCCAACAGCTTCTTTGACGAAGTTGTAGTGTCGTAGTTGAAGGTCATCATCCCGGTTAACGAAGAGGTCGAGTATGAGTTCGACCAAGCAAAATATGAGGAATACTTATCCTCATCTTCTAGATCATCCTCTCCTCGCAGGCACAGGAGAGACTCCATAAGGAAGATTCAAGGGAACTCAGACTTGAAGGCCTAAAATCAGGATTCTCATCTCGCGGCGGCCCAAAACACGCCCCGTAAAGCCGAGGCCACGAACTATAGTTTCCTAATCAAAGAGCTTACTGCTGGAAGTGCACCGACCCTATCAAAGAGAGCGCGTCAAAGATGGCGTCAACGCCTTGTGCGCTAGCTGGCCGAAGCTTTGGAGCCATTTGATGGGATCTGCTATGATCTGAAGTCCAGAAGGTGCCAACCACCACGACAGCGAGCCAACAATTACTCCTCCAAACCAACTACGAATGAATGGGTCCCCATGAAGAGGACACATTCAACTTTTAAAGAATGGATTCAGAAACGTCGTGGGTTACTTGCTCATGCGAGAATTCTGGTGCAAGAAGCCAAGAAATTGCAAACACATGAAGTAGTCAACAAACCATCAAAGCCACGTAAAATCTGGAAGCCGAAATCCAAAATAAAGCCCAAAAAAATGAACTGTTGCCTGCTGGCTCAGCCTTGGCCGAGCCACCAAACACTGGCTCGGCCAAGGCCTGGCCGAGCCACCAAATGGTGGCTCGCGCCACCTCCGAGCCAGTCAGTCCCTGTTTGTAGAAATTTCGCCTCCCGCAACCATTTTTGAGTCTCCAACAGCCCATGTTCCTATCTCGACGACTCCCTCACCTTCAGTGGAGTCCTACGACAGCGTGAACTTGTCCCGATTCAAAATGAAGATTACAGATCATCTCGGTCCTTTGTACAAAGATCAAGTCAAAGCTCCAGTTAAATAACACTTGGGTCAAGTGAATGAACCCCAATCAGTTTGTCAGACTAGGGGTTGTACGTGATTCCCTAATAAGTCAAAGACTCCTCGTATGGAAAAGGTACTGGTAACTACTCGCCTAGGATTGCGAGTTGAAGTCCAAGAGCTCGTTGGGGCCTCACGCTCACGAAGGCGTGGTACAAACGAGTGACTCTTGAGAGCGCTAATGAGGTGTTATATCTTTAAAGAGAAGTGTTTTCGTCAGAAGAAGACGAAGCTAGACTTGGAAAATCATACCCGCATACGATAGGTTGCTTCGCAATCATGCCGATGAGTTGTACTATCAGACTAGAGGTATGAAAAAATCTCAAAAGAGAAATACACGGGAAACATATTCTCACTACCTGTGTACCAAGCTTATCAGGGCAGTATTATCAGAGTGTAGCTACCCTAAGACTACCCCATCGAGGATCTCAGTGTTTGAGAGACTCTCCACCCAAACGTCTAGACCCAAGCCAAGGTGCTTCTGCAAAAGAAAGCCGGTCATTCAAGGTAACAAATTCTCAGAAGTCACAATCAATATGGTTAACAAGGAAAAGTCCACACGACGTTTCAGCCCCGAACCTTTCCCAGGAATATCTCAGCGGATGACTCGACTGCAAACCGGGGCTATCAGACCTAGAAATTACAGGAGAGTTTAGAGAGGGCATTCCTCAGATGATGAAACATCAGATGCAAATTCTGCGATTACTTCAGATGCCACTGTATTCTGCATAGGACAAACCTATGAGTCATTCATGATCAACGTAGAGCAAATGGCTAAAATCCTCGAGGACGCTTTAGCCAAGCAGAAAGAGAATTTCAAATTTGAAATAGAAATGGCTATGCAACAGCTGAGAGAAATGCATAGCCAACAAATCGCGGCGCTGACAAATCAGCAGGGAGAGTCCAGCCATCATAATCATCCTAACCAAGTTGATAGCGATAGGGAAGTGGATGAGAATACCAACATGGATACCCCTTCCGTTGACAGTAATACTGGGGGTGGCCCCTTAGATAAAAACAATACGAAGGAGGACTGCATCACTCCTCCCCAGGATAGCTCAAATAAAGATAGGAGCGAGGATAAGAAGATGAGAGACTTAGAGAGCAAAATCAATGCATTAATGTCTGCTTAAGAAATAAAGAAGATTGGCATTCCACACCCTTATCCAAAGGAGTGTGAATCAATTTCGTACCTGACAAAGTTTAACCTAATTAACTTCACGCCGTTCAACGGAAGGGGTTCGTCCAATCAACACTTGATTTACTTCAAGTCTCATCTAGGGGTCATTTCAGGCAATGAACCCCTGATGGTATGATCATTCGTAGGAACCCTTCGTGCAGCTGCCTTCGATTGGTACTACCATCTTAAGCCGGGAAGTATCAATATCTGGGATGACATGGAGAGCATGTTTCTTATCAACTTCTTTGACGATGACACTGAAGTGTCAATTGGGAAACTTTTTGATGAGAAGCAGAAAGACAGGAAACTAGTTAGAAACTTCGTCAAACACTTTCGGAATAAGGTGATGAACTGCCGAGATCTGGTCATGGAGGAATTCATTCTCCAATCGTGTCACAACAACCTCTCTTTGGACGTCTTAGAGGTAATGAGCTTGACACCATCTAAAACATGGAAAGAATTGAAAGTGCGTGGGGAGCAGGCCGAACGTTTTCTCAAGAGGTAGAAAGCTAAAAGGGGTCAGCCGACAAATAACACCCCAAAACAGAACTTTGCCCCCTCGCGGTAAAGGAAAGGCACAGACAAATGCAGTGGATGCAAATCAAACATTCCAATTGCAATCGCAACAGCAGCCACAACAACAAGCGCCAAAGCAGCAAACCCCTCAATGGCAACAACGGTCTCCAAGGTAGCAGAAGACCTCTAAACCGAAGTTCCCAAAAGAATATTCTTTCAAAGAAGATGAGGTGCCTGGTATATTCAAATACTTGTTGGATAACGACAAAATTAAGTTACCCCTAATCACTGATCAGGAGGAATCTAAGAAGACAATAGATCTGCGATACTACACGTTCCACAGAACAGTTCATCATCCCACGAAGATGTGCTACGCTCTGAAAGATAAAATTCAAGCCCTAATCAATGTGGGTATTATCACTCCAAAGCAACCCAAGGAAAAGAAAGTGTACGCAAATGCGGTTTCTATCATCTTTGTCTCGGTCCCTCTATCATGGTTTCAAATAGAGGCGATCTCAAAAGTGAAGATAAAAACTATTAACGATAATCCTCACGGACAACGCCAGAAGGAACTTGTGCAACACACAGCTCCTAATGGTGAAATTCTTTGGATCCATTAAGATTTGCTCGATGATGAGCAATGGGCAAGTTCCTCATCTAAGAAGAAGTCCAAAAGTAGGGGTAAATCCAGTTGTCCCGCTATAGCAATTCCTGAGAAAGATGATGAAGTAATCCCCACTTTATCACTTTCCGAAGATGAACAATAAGTTTTCGCTACCAGGGGTAGGAACGAATACCACTATAAGTATCCTGAAACCTATGATCCAAATACTAAAACATTGGCTAAGCTAGGGGTGGCTACGACTCCCCCTACACCTACAGGAAAATCCCAGCAACAACTAACTAAAAAGCAGAAGGGGAAAGAATCCCAACACCAGGAGGTTTAGAATCCGAAGCAGTCTCGATTCAATCGTCCGATTGGGAGAGATAAACCAGGGAGTTCAAGCACACCATACCGCTTCGATGTTATGACTCAGTTAGCTAACATCCCAGCGAGAATAACCCTTTACGAATTGTTGCGCCTCTCTAAAGACACGATAGAAGCCTTGCAAGAAGCCCTGACTGATGCCGATGTGTTCCTCACTCACATCAAACCAGTTCCCAAAGATCCGGAATCACCAATTCAACACTACAATTTGGCGGCCAAGCAGTTCTATTGCATAACATTCACCAAAGATGACATGTAAGTCAGAAACTCAAAACATGATAGACCTTTATGCTTCACCGGATACATAGGCTCCAGTGTCGTCAACCGGATCCAGGTCGATCCGGGTTCCGCTATCAGTATCATGCCACTCTGGTTGATGTACAATCTTAGGATCCCTATAACCAGGTTATCTTCGACAGGCACCATCATCTACGGATTCAATACCAGTGGGTCTAGATCATTGGGTAAAATCCGGATAAAATGCCAACTTGGAGATTTAAAGTTCGAAGTCACGTGCTACGTGATCAATGCTAAAACCTCCTATAACTTACTATTAGGTCGACCCTGGATCCATAGTAATCTTATAGTACCCTCCACTCTCCATCAATGTTTTAAATATGTAGACACTGACAACGAGGTCAAAACAGTGGCCGTGGATAAACAACCGTTTAAGGGGTTAGAAAACTACTTTACTGACTCCCTTCTTTACGGTGCTGAATCCGATACTGAATCATCGGCCCAAGGCACGAACAGCGGAGAGGAAGCTGACACCAAAGCTGGGTTTGATTACAATGGTGGTTTTGTACTAAATGACATTGTACCCTTTGTAATCAGCCCTGATGATGGTGAATCGTCAGACGGTAGTTGTAATTGGCAACTTACCAAGGAAGTAATAAATAATGATTTAGAGTACTCGCCGTATCTTGATAGTGTAATGCAAGGGCTATATGAGAACCCTGACATACACATGCCGCTTCGGTCATCTTGCTTAATGATGAAGCATGCCCAAGGCTCATTTGGAACAACCCTTGTCATTCCTACTAAGACAGGGGCTGGAAAAGAGTTGGTTTTCAGCAAAGGGGAGACGTTTCCAGCGTCAACCCCATTTTTGAAGGAAAATAGTGACGAAGAGAAACCCGGACCTCATCTCTCTAAATACAATCAACAATCATGAAACTTGATGAAGAAATGAGGATATAATTTCACGCTCCAAGGAGGTCTTTGTTTTGGTCGAGGCCCACGAATTCCACCTCGTCCAGCCTATGTACCGAAAAGAAAACCTGACAATTATTATGGCTATAAAAGGAGTCTAGGCTACTCTTCTTCATCTGATGAAGAATGTTGCTGACAAGTCCTCGATCAATTAGCGAATAAGGACGGATACTCATCTGATTCTTCCGATTGGGATTCTGATGTTAGTTTTGGAAAGATGATCAAAAGCTTGATATCGAATATGGCCACGGTGGATTCTGCCATAATAGAGGAAGATGATCAATTGCCCACTTGGGATGACCCATGGATTCATCATCTGAATATTCAGTACAGGGATCAGTTCGAGCAAAGAGAACCACCCACCGAAGACAAAATAGTCCAGGTGAACATGGGAGATGAAGAGAATCTGAAACCCATATTCGTCAGTGATAGCCTTCCACCAGACAAGAAAAAAGAATTGATTATCCTCATTAGGGAATACATAGACGTCTTCACTTGGAATTATGAGGATATGCCAGGACTTGACCCAAACGTAGCGATGCACCGCCTCAATATCAAATCGGATGTTAAACCCGTCAAACAGGAGTAGAGATGGTTTCGTCCATAACTCATGGAGGCAATGGAGGTGGAAGTCAAGAAATTGATTGACTCTGGCTTTATTAGAGAAGAACAACATCCCGATTGGCTGGTAAATATCATACCGATCCTTAAAAAGAACGGGAAAATCACGAATGTTATTATCGATAATACGTGTGGATTTGAGAGAATTTTCTTCATGGACGGATTTTTGGGTTACAACCAAATCAAGATGTACCCAGACGATAAAAAACACACCGCATTCAGAACTCCTCTTGGTGTCTTCTGCTATACGGTTATGCCTTTCGGTTTGAAGAACGCAGGCGCCACCTATCAACGAGTGATGTCAAAGATTTTCCAGGAACATCTCCGAAAGACCGTTGAATGCTATATCGACAACCTGGTTGTGAAAAATCGTAACAAAGACGACCATATCAAAGATTTTAGGATGATGTTCGATCTCATGCGGACTCACCAGTTAAAGATGAATCCTACCAAGTCTTTCCTCAAAATGTCTAGCGGTAAGTTTCTGGGATTCGTTGTCATCACGAAGGGTATTCGCATTGACCCCGACAAAGTAAAAGCAATAAATGAGTTGCAACCCCCGAGAAACCTTACAGAACTCAGAGGATTACAAGGGCGATTAGCCTATATTCATTGGTTCATCTCGAATCTATCCGGAAAATATCAACCGTTTTCCAAGCTCACCAAGAAGGATGTGTTGTTCATTTGGGATGACGCTTGTCAAAAAGCATTCAAGGATATCAAAGCATATCTAGCAAATCCTCCTGTTCTCATAGCACTGAAGTCGGGTAAACCATTCTTGATTTATATTAAGGTGATGAACCACTCATTAAGTGCTTTGCTCGCACAAGACGATGACAACGGTCACGAATAAGTCGTCTATTACTTAAGTCAAACTTTGGTAGGTGCTGAATTACGGTATCCAATGATCGACAAAGAATGCCTCACTTTGGTGTTTGCCATACAAAAGATGTGGCACTATCTCGTTGGACAGATAATCTACGTTATTTCCAACGTTAACCCAGTCCGAATATTCATGTCACAACCTGCCTATATGAATTGGTGATTAGCAAAATGTGCCCTACTCCTATCCCAATACGATCTGTACTTCAAACAGCAGAAGTCAGTCAAAGGACAGACGATTTGTGATCTTTTGGTAGCTAACCCTACAACGGATGCAGCTGAATTATATAAAGATTTGTCAGATGAAACTCACAAAGTCAATGTTACTTCTCATTGACACATATGGTAATTATACTTCGATGGCGCTTCCCGAGCAACCAACACAGCAAGCGCTCCCGGTAGTTCTAGAATCTCCGTAGGAGTCGGAGTCATCCTAGTTTCCCCGGAGAAGCACGTGCTACCCCGAGCCTACTCGTTGATAGGAAAATGTTCCAACAACGTAGTTAAATACAACGCGCTGCTTATCGGGCTCAGTTTCACCAAAGAGCTGGGGGTCGAATATCTTGAAGCTTTTGGTGATTCTCAACTGATAGTTAACCAAATTCGAGGAGAGTAAGAAGTCAGGAATCAAGACTTGATACTGTACCACAAGGTGGCCACCGAGATGGTAGGTTCGTTTGAAGAATTCTTCATCGAGTACATTCTGCGTCTCCAAAATGCATACGCAGATGCGTTGACAGCATTAGCAGTATCTTTGGCACAACCTCCCGATACAGAACAATAGGTCACTATCAGAACTCATCAATTTTTTGTACCAGAATGCACTTTGGATATCAAAGAGGCACACACGGCCAAAATTAAACTCAAACCTCGAGATTGGCGATTCCCCATTATCGACTACGTCCTGCATGGAATTTTGCCGCAAGACATAAAGGAAAAAGACTCGGTTCGATGAAGGGTACCGAGATTCTATTACAACTTAACAACCCAAACGTTGTATCGGTGTGCATACGATGGGTTACTACTTCGATGCCTCTCAACCAAAGAAACAGAAGAAGCTCTCAAAGAAGCTCATGACGGAACATGTGATGCACATCAACCTGGTCCCAAGCTTTGTGATCGTCTCAGATGAATGAGATATTATTAGCCAACCATGCTCAAGGATGCGGTTGACTATGCCTGATGGTGTCATGCGTGTCAAATACTCATAAATTACATGCACCAACCCCGGAACACCTACACCCATCGGCCACTTTATGGCCATTCGAGATATGGGGAATGGATATCATTGGTCCTATCTTCTCAAAGTCAGTCAAAGGTGATCGTTTCATTTTAGCAATCACCGAATATTTTTCAAAGTGGGCTGAAATAGTGACACTAAGAGAAATGAAGACTAGCAATGTCATCAAGTTTATTAAACACCATATCATTTACCGATATGGAGTTCCGAGATGAATCATACACGATAATGGCCCTCAGTTTGTGAGTAACGCCTTCATCAAATTTTGCGGGAAGTTTAGAATTAAAGATGTCTCATCAACAGCATATAATCCCACGATAAATGGATTAGCTGAGGCGTTCAACAAGACTATCATAAAGATTTTGTCAAAACTCATGAGAAACAACAAGCAAGACTAAGATGACAAGCTTGGCGAAGCCCTTTGGGCCTATCATACTACAGTTCGCACGCCTACTGGAGCGACCCCATATTCTTTGGTACATGGATGCGAGGTTGTTCTTCCCTTGGAAGTTTAAATTCCATCCCTTTGTATTACTCTCGCAACAAGGATGACGATGGAGGAACAACATAAAAAATATCTCGAAGAACTTGAGATGTTAGACGAAAGGCGTTTGCAAGCTCAGCAGCAGATCGAGTTTTATCAAGCCATAATTTCTCGTGCTTTTGACAAAAAAGTGAAGCAAAGAAGCTTCAAGGAAAGAGACTTGGTTCTCGCCGTCCGGCGTCCTATGATACTCAACTCTAAGAAGAAAGGTAAGTTTCAACCCAAATGTGAAGGACCATTTATGATAGAGACAGTCTACTCCAATGGTGCATATCATTTAGTCACCCAAGACGGTGACAAGATCATGATGCCAATAAATAGAAAATTCCTAAAAAAGTACTATCCTTCGTACGCTCAGGATAACTTGCTAAAATAAGAAATTTCTGGAGAATACTGTACAGGATATTCTTAAGGATAACCCAAGATTAAAGGATTATTCAAGATGAAGATCCGTCTTCTGAACAATTATCTTTAATCATGAATAAGAAGAGGTTAGGGACCCCCCACGGCGGCTACTTAGTCATTTCTAAGGGGCTTGAAACCTCCATCGTGATTGTCCAAAAACTCTTTCGCTGGGATGAGATTTGAAGACCTTATTCGGTCAATCTTCCCTCATGAAGTTTCCACTGCTTTCTCGGTCAAATCTTCCTATAGTTAGGACCACGACCAAAATCCCCTCTCGATTCCTCAAATAAACAAAAGGTCCACAAATCGAGCGATCAAACCTTCATACAGTTAGGATCATCTCAAAACTCCCGCTTGGTCACACCTTTCCATAGTTATAACCAAAGCAAAAAATTCCCTCTCGATTCCTTCAAGGAACGAGAGGCCCACTTTCAAATCGAACTCCCCTTTCGATAAACAAAAGTCCCCCACTCCCATCGAACGACCGAACCTAAAAAAGATGAGGTCGTCTCAATACCCTCTCTCAATAAAAACTGTCAAATGGTTATGGCCAAAGCCAAGATCTCTGTTTGATAAACGAAAAGCTCCCATCCTTCTCTCTTTAGTCAATCCTATAAAGTTAGGGCTAAAGTCGCAATTTCATCTCGATAAACAAAAAAACTCATCTTCAGGTCGAGTAACTAATCCTATAAAAGTTAGGGTTATCTGAATCTTTTCTCGGAGTGGAGATCCCACTCCTAGTTTCACCTCACAGATTCTCGAAGTAGAGATCCTACTTTTAGTTCCTTTTGTAACCGGAGATAGAATATAAAATTATTCTTCCTTCCCGGTATCGGGTCTACTTCTGTCCAAAAAGAAAGTTTGGAGATAGAATATAAAACTCTTCCTCTCTGGTTTCGAGTTTGTCTTTACCCAAAGAGAAGACACTATATTCAAACATCAATAATCTGTGCCTTACACGCATGGGGAATTTTATCCTGAATCCTAAGAAGGGATAAGTCAATGCCTAACACGCGTTGCTGGTTTAGTCTTTTACCGATTGAAAAAAACACCAGAATCTAAGTCTGAGAAATTTTATCCTGAAGCCTAAGAAGGGATGAGTTAGCGCCTAACAGGCGTTGCCGGGTAGTCTATTCCCGTAAGAATGATCAAGTCTACATAGTTAATATCGTAGTACTAAAAGGGTTAACTCTTTTAGCATAACATTACATGTGAAATGGACTTAAACAATTCACATGCTAGCCCGACCCAAACGGTAGTTGGTAAAGGCTCATCAAACTCATTAATGGCTGAGGGTTTGTCAAAAATCCTTAAGTCTGCATCTAACACGTATTGTCGGGTGGTTCGTTCCCGTAAAAATAATCAAGTCTACGTATTCAATATTATAGCACTAAAATGGTTAACTCTTTTAGTATAGTTACATGTGAAATAGACTTAGACAATTCACATGCTAGCCTGACCAAAATGGTAGTCGATAAAGGCTCATCAAACCCGTTGAAAGCTGAGGATTTTCCAAAAATCCTATAAGTATTACGGTTGATTATTCTAAGCAGAATGAAAAATCATAATAAGAATGAAAGTATACTGAACAAAGATATATTTTCATTAATAAAATCTATCATTCAGACACAACAAACTGCGGTCACTCTACACCAAGCTTATGACTAAGGATTTGTTGCTCTAATTTGAATAATTATTTGACATAGGTCCACTCAAGCTCACATTGCAGTTCTGTCTTGAAAGATTCTTTAGAGGTAGATAAAATCCCGGCAGCTTCCTCCTCCATTTTGGCTAATTTCTCTTCTGAGAGCGTCACCTTGCTGGATATCACGAGCCTGACATGCTCTTCCTCGGCCCTGGTCACCTCCAAAATAGTCCTTCGCTCTTCCACCTCTGTAAGCTTTTGCTTAAGTTCTGCTATCTCGGCGTCGGTAGAAGCAATAGAAGAATCGAGTTCGTGTAGATGGGCCAATCTCTCAGAAAGAACCTCCTTCACCTAATTGACCCATTTTCTCTGTGTCTGAATCCCGAGCTCAGATGATGCTCGAGCTTCATGCCATAATTGTAGGTGAGTTGGTGAGTTTCTATCTGAGTAGCAACCTAAACAGGAGCACCAATAGATCGGAGCTCTTGTAATTTTTCAAACTCATGCTCTAACAGCTTCAGGTCACGGTCAAGGCATCTGCAATTTTTGGTGAGCCAGCGTCCCTTACCGAGGCTATCTTGCGCTCGAGGAAGGATCAGAATTGATTTAAAGGGAGCCCTTTCCGCAGAAGTTTGTCGATCAATGACCCTGCGAAATTGATAAAGTGGCTAACCTCCAAACAGAGGATGAGCTTCTCTTGATCATCATTCGACAATAATGCCTTAACCGTATCCCGGAGTTGAGGCGACAATCCTATAAAAAGAGAAAAAGAATGAATATTCCAGGGACATGAAATAATTCTAAGTAAAGAAATGGCGTGAAACTTACCAATTATCCTGCAGAGTTTTCTTCAGTTGAACGCACGACACCTGTTTCCGTTCGCTCAACTTCATGAGTTGCAGGAAGCACTACGGGTGTAGCAGTCGTTGAAGTACCGACTTCTTCAGTTGGTCTCACGGCTTGTTCAGTCAAACTCTCGCCAATAGTTACAGCATGTACTATAGTTGACGTTTCCGAAGGAATCAGGAGTTGTCGCTCGGAATCTGATGACCGAGCGTCGATAACAATCCCTACCAAAAGCAAGAATTTGAGACCCTCAGATTAACCAGACTTGCCATTAAGAGTAGCTGTATCAGTCTTAATGACTAGTCCTACGATCAGAACCCTCCGATGGTTAAATGAAAACTGAGAAATGAATGAGTGCAACATAGGAATAAGAATCATACTTGTAGGCGAAACAACGGTGCATATTGGTTCGGCAGCCTCATGTTGAGCTTGTTCAAACAATATGTCATCAAACAACCTATCCTCAGAGCTAGAGGGATTGATGTCAGATCAAATAAGGGCGCACCTGTCTCTCCGAGAGAGGCATCCCGGAAATCCCTCTCGTCACCGAGATCCTCCATTATCACATCTATAGAAAACTCAAGCGTTAAAATAGAAGTTGTCAAAAATAAAAATTCACGACAAAAGTCAAATAAGACTCACCTTCAACAACGGTGCTAGGCTCCGGGACCCTATTGCTTGGACCCACCTCTTGCAGCTTTTCTAACAGAGTAAGAAGCATGGAAACGGTTAGCGGGGATACGAATTCTCCATCGTTTAGTTCCCGCCACCTGTAAGAGGCGTTACTGGTTTTAGATATACCTGGACTCTCGTCCTATTCGGTTAAGCCTGGCTCGACACCGGGATCCGTGCCAGTCTTAGCAGATGCACCCGTTTCAGCACCTTTTGTCTTCCTGAGTCTGGTCTCAGGAATTGGTTCTGAAGAACCAATCTCAGGAGAAGAAGCGTCAAAGATAGGTCCGCTTGCATAATGTCCTCCTGTGAAGTGCGAAATCATTTAAGTCTATAGGCTCAACATATACAAGAATAAAATTATGTAAAGAAGTACTCACCCCTTTCAACAGCCGGTGCTTGACCCACTGGCTCCGTCTCGGAAGTCTGAAGTTTGCTCTGTCGCTTAAAGACTAACTTCTTACGCTTAGCAGGACGCGCCCCCTCCGGATCGATAAGTCGTTCATGAGAAAACTTAGAACGCGACTCAAGCCTCGAAGCGACTTGAGTTGTAGGCTAAGAGCTCATTCGATATATGAGATGAGGCCTTTCTTCTTCTCCCTCCTCCTCAGAAGCTGCACCTGGGATTTCAACCCACATCTTATTAGGATAAGTGTGTAAAACTCACATTCTTGGCTTCCTCGGAGCCGGCGAAGGCTTAGGCAAGCTAGAGTGGCGAGCATGATCAGCTAACCCTAACTCAAATAATTCTAAAGAGAGAGGATCCGACAGACCTGTTTTTAGCTCATCTTCCTCGCCATTGGCTCAAACCTCTTCACCACCTGTAGCATACGGTTCTGAGGCTTCTTCACTAGAGGGAAAGACAGACTCCCTCTGCGTTTCATGACCAGAAGAACCCATCAGCTCCCTCCTTCTCCTCTTCTGAAACTCAAAATTATGTACCATCCGAGTGGGGCAATCCGAGCAGCTTCTTCGTCCGCCAACTCTGCGATCGGTCGTATGTGCACGGACTCATTGGCTGCCAAAAGCCATCGGTACTGTAGAAAAGTTAGCTCTAATTTACGCTCAACACCAGGGAGGCTAAACTCGGCACTAGTACAGTTGGTGATATTCCATAGCCATGCCCGAACCCCATCTATTAGACCACCCCGAGTCCGGAGCTTTCGGTTTAGGTTCCTAATATAAATCTGATCGTACCTGAACTGATGAACGAACCGATAGGGTAAGTACGACTCTATATAACAGTGATTCTGTACACGGAAGATCACGTAGCCTGGCCAGATATTAATTAACCAATCAAAGCAACCAGAATTGAGGGAAGTCATACCTGTACTCGGCTTCTCCATATCAATCAACGAGTTGCCATATTGACCCAAAAACCACAGGAAACAAGTAGGGAAGACCCAACACCTTTGGTTTTAAAACTGCCTCTTGGTATCCGCAAACCCTCGTCCTTTCCATTTGTAGTTTTCTATTAATTGGAGAAAAGGAATAGAGGGATCTACAGAAGTTGGGGCCAACATCATGTCCGAACGGTGAAGGACCAACCAAGCCATCAAGTAAGTATAGGGAAGTTCTACCTTTGCGAGAGGAATCTGAGCTGATGGCTTATCCTCCCTTTGAGTGAACGCACTCACAATTTAGCGAAGCCCTCTGTGAATATCTGCGGTCATCGCCGAAAGAAGAGACAGATTCTTCTGATGAGCAAGCAGAACTATAGGGTAAAGGACTTCTAGAGGCAGCACGTCGATAGATTGATATGGTACCACGCACTTCTTTAACCAAATGGTGAGGTACCCTTCAAGCAACGTCATAGGCCAGATCGGATGTACCCCTTGCCACAAAATATTTGAAACTTGGTTTCAGCAGCAAAACCATCCTCAACGTCAGTTGTGGTGTAAGACTAGGCATTGGACTTTTTGATTAATTCGTTGACTTCGGAAGGACTCAGCAACGTCAACTCACGGATTGCCTCGCCGAAGCCGCTGTCTGTGTTCCTGAATAGATAATTCGTAAATTTTTTCAAACTTATCTGTGGCCATAGCTTTTTTGATAATAGATCAGCACCTACCAGAGCTATATGGTAGTAGCATGTGAGATCCCAGAGAGTATTGTAGCGGTTAGGCGTCCGCGGCTTTAACTGTTGTAGCTCCCTACTAGAAGGGAAGTATTTCTGATAAATCGTGTTACCCATCAAGCGACCGGAGATCTTATGCATCTCATGCAGCGCCAATCCTAACTCATCATACTTGGTCAAAAATGTGATGGTGTCAGGATTGTAAAGTTTCAATAGCGTCAGGAAGTGGGGGACACTGATCGTCAAACCATAGGTGGTGGCGCGGATAGCTGCGTATAAACCACTAGCTTTCAACTCATTGCTAAATCGGTCCAACATATAATTGCTCAAGCGAGCCCACCAAAGCTTATCCGACGAATGCACCCATCCATAATATTAGTGACCGGTTGCTGGCATCTCTCGACCCAAAATCGCGAGCCTATTCTTCACGGTGTTAGCAACAGTAAAGATTTCTCCTTTTGGGTGGGTCATTCAATCCCATGATCCCCGGGTGTAACCCTGTTATTCGATTCCGATCACTTGACCCAGGAGTCGTGCCATGGGTAATATAGCCACAATGAATACGGTCATGTTCCTCTGTTAACCTCTACGACATTTCCCGCGGAACGGCTTGACACCGTAGCTCTGTCAGCAAACAGTGATAAGGAATCGGAGGGAGGTATAAATGGCCACTGTCATCATGATGCAGCCATGGCTCGGTTCCAAGAGATGCAGCAACTGGATCTTCTACAGAGTCGCTAAATAAGTAGTCTGGCTTCCTCAACGGATGCGTAGAACTTGGATCCTTCACTAGGGATGCATCCATGATAAGTTATCTTAAACTACGGCACTCTCCCTTCCGTATTAGCTGTGGGAACTCTTCCGGTGCACCCGGAGCAAATTGGGAAACCACCGGGTATAGGGATGGGCACATCCGTAGAGGTATAATCCTCACTGCAGCGACCTTCCACCGCATGAGCATTAAACCCCCTTAAGAGAAATACGACTGAGGTAAAACAATGTACAATTATTAGATACAATCATAAATACCTATGTCAAGGTAGTATAAGCGTTGAATTCATCTCACGAGCTGTGAGATAGAGTCGTGACCTTATAAATGGCGAGATCTCAATCACATCATGTACGTAAAGCACAAGGCATATTACCACGTGAATAACGCGATAACATACCCTAGCCCGCATAATGCGACACAACATGAGATTGCCCCATGTGCCTTAAAACGTGTTTCGACCAAGCGAAACACGTCTTGTGAAGCGTCCACCCCCACGAAGGAGAGTGGCAGATCTTCCCAATTACCTCACAAAGGAGAGAAAAGTGGGGACACCATAAAAGATATATATTCATAATGAAATTTTTAAAGGAAAATGAAAGGGGCTTATTAACTAGGCGAGATGATTAAGAGCTGCAATATACCCGCTCTCCGGGATATAGCATGGTAGGAAATCACCCCAAGTTAATTCAGACATGCTTTGACCAAGCAAAACACATCTTGTGAACCGTCCACTCCCACGAAGGAGAGTGGCGGTTCTTCCCAATTGCCTCACCAAGGAGAACAAAGCGGGGATGTGATATGCAGTATGATATTTTAGTATCGAGTTCATGAAAAAGAGGCGATGAAATTATACATGTGTAACTAAACGACACCGACTCGGGCGACTGAGTCGTCGAGTGACCTCGAGCGACGCGGGATCTCTTAGGTGACATAACTGCAGAGAGAGTTAACAAGTCAATTACGTCAGAAGTTGGGAAGTATAAGACTAGTACAAAAAGAAAACTACACTATTCTATGAAATAGGATTTATTGGTTAAAAATCCAATGAAATCTACGTAGTGGCCCTAATGCAGATTCAGTTTTAACCCATGACGACCCGTGCAACTAATCAAGCCAAATATCTTGGAATGTCGGTTCAAGATATGTGTGTGGCCAAACAAGAAAGCTAGACGTGCCTATGAATCTGATCCTCATGCATGACTAAAAGCCCAAAGATCACTAGCCTAAGTTAGACTAAATTCGTGCATATAAGGGTTAGTCATGATTACAAGTCTCAAAGAATATTAGCTATGCACAAATTCAAGAATCAAGTGCTCGGGTCTCGAATGGGATCGAACAAACCAAGAATTGTGGTTCAAGTGGGCAACCAGACAACAACTCCTACAAGTCTGAGAGTCAGAAGCAAACCAAGAACAAGTGGGATACGATCCAAAATTTGGTTCAACCAACTCTCAACCATTCAAAAATTTCAGCCATACAACTGAAATATCAAAGCATATAAACACAAACTAAGCCTCCCTCAAATGTTTGACCATCATTCAAGAACCCAAAATCAAGCTTTGTGTTTTCCCCCAAATCAAAAAGCTAGGGTGTCGAAAAATCAAGCATTTAAAATGAAGAAATCAAATTAAGGCCATTGAATGTGGGTCTTACCTGAATTTGAAGAAAAATCAACAAAGAAGAACCCTTGTTGAGAAACAAGAGGCAAGAGCAGCTTTGATTTGAAGAAGAAGCCTCAGTGATTTCGAAACCCTGGATCTTGAGGTCGAGCTGCTCTTTGAAATTAAAGGTTGGGGAAGAATTCTTGGAGGAAAAGCTCTTAGGGGGTTAGAATTTCTGAAACTGAAAGAGAAAATGAGGAAGAGGAGAAGACGATGAAGAAAATATGGATTGTCAGGCTTAAAAGGAACGCGAATTAGGGCTGAATCGAACCAAACCCGGTTTTAACCACCCAAACCAAGCCAAGCTGGAATTGAACCAAGCCCTGAACCAACCCTGAACCAAAACCGATTCTTGGCCTCTCAACTGGCTC